>NC_056731.1:1900741118-1901098618 GCF_019279795.1 Protopterus annectens | reverse complement strand
CCCATCCAGAGCAGCTCTGGGGACTTTGAGATCTTTCAAGGATGCCATCGGTTATGGGATGAAGTTGGATGCTTTCGCCCTGGCAAGAGCACTCTAGGTCCCTCCTCCATCTGCCCTGGTGCTTCCTCAAGTACTTCCATCATGGAGAGCTCTGTCTGATCCCTTTCACCCAGGCAGGAGCTCTCCAGGCCCTGCTGCTGTCTGCCAGTCGCTCCCTTAAGTACTTCCATTGTGGGGAGCTCTGCCTGACCCCCCCCCCCCCCACCCAGCCCTGTCACTGCCTGCCTCTCTACCCCTTCCAGACTGGTCCATACCCCCTCACCCAGGCAGGAGCTGTCCTGTCCCAGTCACTTTCCACCTCTCTCTCCCTTCCAGACTTCCATTGGGATGGACCCCCTCCAGGCTTAAACTTCTACCCAGGAGATAGAGTTATTTTCCAGGGTTACATATCTTCTGACTCCTGCCAAATCATGCAGTGTCGCAAGTGCTCTTGGTGCCTCTCAGGGGATCTTCCCAGCCTCATGGTACTCTGCTGGGCCACAAAGCCTCAGACAGTCCCTCATCCAGACTTCTGTGACAGTAGTTCTCCCCTTTGCCTTGCACCTAGGGCTTTCAAACTCACAGGGGGATAGTCCTAGGTCCCCCCATCTCTGCGCATTTTGCAGCACACCTCAGTCTCTCTTTCACATGGTGCTAGGTGCCGACAAATGTGCATCATTATGAGCCTCCTAGGTGGTGCCATTCACAGAGTGGCATCCCCACAGTGCTGGGTGAAGGACGGGAGGCCAATCTGCAGGCTCTGGTGTGAGATGAAATGGTGGCCCTATCTCCACTCCCATGGGGGCTGGGAGAATGGGATTGCAGACCTGGCTTCTTGGGGTGGCCCTCAAGTGTCCCAGTTTAGGTCCTGTAACGAAATGGTCACCTTGGTCTTGGGTAACTGTAAAGTTCTTACTCCAGTAGTACATCAGAATACAGATAAGAGGTAGGCACCTCTACCCACAGGTAAGGGCCTTACTGCAAACAGAACAGGAAAGAGGAGGAGGAATCCTGGAAAACTTTAAAGTATGTCAAGTTCTGGATCCTGGCAAAACACAAGTATGGATACCTGCCAATAAGACAGCAAGGGAGCGTCATCTGTTACATTAGAAACAGCATTACTTGTAAGGAGTGCAGGGACAAGCAGATTTTTAAAAGCAAGTCGCCAGTTAACAGTTCACTCAATGTCAGGAGAAAGGCTGAGAAAAGCATCGGCCTTGTACTAAGTACATTGATAAATTATGAGAAACTGAACCCCATTCTGCCCCAAGAGGCAGAGATTTGAAGTTCAATTGCTGTATGTTGGAAGACGCACTTTGAGAGGGGGAATTGGTGTCCCTTCAATAACTGTCAAAACTTCCTTACATTATTGTAATACAATCTTGGGGTTGAAGAAAAAAGCAAGAATTTCACTGCTGAGATAGACAGTCTGAGGCAGGAGTGAAGGAATATCAGCTTTGGGTAAAAAAATCCCATCTGTGCTAAGCAGCTTGATTCTGAAAAGTCGCCTACGTACCAAACAACATTCAACATTAACCTGTCTCAGTGCCACAAGGTATGTAGTACTACAGGTTCAAGGCTAAAGCAGGCTAGATGCCCACAGCCAAACTCCAAAGTAGTGACAAGACAGAAAGTCTACTTTGGTGTAAAGCCTTAATGATGAACTGGTTTGGAAGAAAGGTGTCCACAGCTTGGGCTTTGAACTCTGGGTGAAGGAGTCATTTGATCCAGGAGACACGGTTGAAGCCTATAAGGGGGCTGATGATCATAACCTCAGTATTAACAGTAATACAGACAGGATGGCCCAAGAAGTGTTATGCTATGCATCTGATCCTGGCATTGAAATCAACGCAGGGTAGGAGGAAGTCATAAACTGTCTCAGTCGCCCAAAAAACATAAAAACAGCTTTCCTCAAACGCTGACCAGGCTGGCGAAAGAATCCAAAAGAAATGTTATATTCAATAAAAAAGTATGAAAGTGCTCTAGAAATAGGAGGACAAAGTCGACAACAGTACACTTCTCTATGTTATTTAAAAAGTAAACTACAATATGACCATAACTGACAATGAAGTCATAGTCAAGTAGGTCAGAAGATTCATCAGTGAACCAGTTTAATTTAATTTGAAGCTGAACACAGTAAGCCAGGGGAAGTTGAGTACAGATAAACATTAATCTCCTCAGATTTAACAAGTGTGTAAGGAGAGACTTCTTTAGAAAAAAAACCTTTAAGAGAAATGCTTTGGTGTATTTTTGAGCAGTATCAGAAAAGTCTAAGAACAGGAGAAAATAAAATTAAAAGTGACACCAAAAGACCAAAATATAACCACAGCTGACATGAAGGCCAAAAAGTACAGTTTTGTACCTACCATAAATGTAGATGTTTGAGTGCTCATACAGCTGCAGTCATAACAGATGGGTTATTCTGCCGTCAGGCGGGTCCTCGGTCGGCCGAATTCCAAAGTCTAGGTCCGGCGTCGGTTGTCGTCGCTTCTTCCCTGACGTCAGTGCAGCAGGGGTATAAAAGAGGCAGCCGACGCCATTTTCTTCAGTTTTTCTTGCCCCAGATGTCAGGTGCCCCCAGAAGGAAGGCAAACATAATGTTATGCAAAAATGCAATGTTGATAAATCAAAAACAGTAGTTGCAAGCAAATACACCATAAAAGAATACTCCAAAAAGGTTATATGAAAAGTGTTCGTCATAAGGCCTGTCCTAAGAGGGGATGGAGGGAGGGAAACCTGGACTGCAACTGTATGAGCACTCAAACATCTACATTTATGGTAGGTACAAAACTGTACTATGTTCATCGTGCATACAGCTGCAGTCATAACAGATGGGTAGAATCCCAAAGCTAAGTAAGGGTGGTAGGCACTAAGTGGAACTAGGAGGGGCTAGGATGCCCTGCAGGACTGCTGTGGCAAAGCCCGCTCTAGATTTTGAGTATAGTGGGAGGTGATAGTGCTTGGAGAAAGTGTGCACTGAACTCCAGGTGGCTGCTTCCAAAATGTCCTTGGTAGGGACCCCCCTGAGGAAGGCTGCAGAGGTAGCTATGGCTCTGGTGGAGTGGGATCTGATGCATGCAGGCACAGTTTTTCCATGAAATGAGTAACAAAAGCGTATGCAGTGGGCTATTCATTTTGAAATTGTCTGTTTGGAAATAGCCTTTCCTTGAGCACCTGCAGCATAGGACACAAAGAGTTGCTCAGATTTCCTGAATGGCTTTGTCCAGTCCAAATAATAACGAAGTTGTCTGTGTATGTCCAAGGAATGTAGTAGTCTTTCCCCTTTGTTTTGTGGGTTAAGATAAAAGGTAGGTAAGTGGATAGTCTGATTCAAAGCTACACTGGATACTACCTTTGGCATAAAGGTAGGGTTGGTTCGTAAGGAAACTCTGTCCTGACGGAAAATAATGAATGGTTGCACAGCCATGAGGGCCTGTAGCTCTGAAACCCTGCAAGCTGAGGTGATAGCCAGAAGAAAGGCTGTTTTCCATGACAAGTACTGTAACTCTGATGAAGAAGCTGGCTCGAAGGGAGGAAGGGTCAGCTTTTCCAATACGAAGTTGAGGTCCCAAGCAGGGACTGGTAGTTTCCTTGGGGGTTTTATATTCTTTGCCCCTCTGAGGAACTGCCTTAAGAGAGGATGAGAGAATAAAGGAGGATCTGTGTTGTATTGTGCAGAAATGGCTGAAGCGTGGATCTTGATGGAGGAGAAGGAAAGTCCATTGTTTAACATCTCAGCTAGGTACTGTAAAATTTGAGGTATATTTATTACCCAAGGATTCTGTCCCTTCTTTTGATTCCAGGCACAAAATGGTTTCCATTTGGCGGAGTAGGCCTTTCTAGTAGAAGGTCTTCTGGCCTCCAAGATGACATCCTGCACCTCCTTGGAGGGGAGAAACTGTTGGGAAATCAAGGAATTCTCCATGCAGCTAGATTTAGAGTTTTGAGATGTCTGTGAAGAGTTTTGTAGTTGTGCTGGGACAACAGAAGAGGGACTAGAGGTAGGATCCATGGTGGGGAATGTGTCAGGCTCTTCAGGAGCGGATACCAGTGTTGTCTTGGCCAGTCTGGAGCAATGAGAATAATTTTTGGCCTCTCTGCTCTGGCTTTTAATAGAACTTTGGGCAGCAGAGGAAGAGGCGGGAAGGCATAGACTGTCAATGTTGCCCAATTGAAGGAAAGTGCGTCCACTTTCCAGGCCTGCAGATGGTAGGTCCTTGAACAAAATTTTTTCAACTGGCAATTTCTGTGGGTAGCAAAGAGATCTATGTCTGGCTGTCCCCATGCCTGAGTTATCTTTGTGAAAATTTGAGGAAGCAACTTCCATTCGTGTGGATCTGTCATAGTTCTGCTTAGATTGTCTGCCAGTGTGTTTTCCTTCCCTGGCAGGAATTGTGCCTGTAGTTGAATTTTCAATTCCAGTGCTGTGTTCCATAGGGTCATGGCTTGCCTGCACAGGGGGTATGAATGAGTTCCCCCCTGTTTGTTTATGTACAATATCACTGTGGTGTTGTCTGTCCTTATCAATAGCTGGCCTGGATGCAGTAGGTCTTTGAAGGTCATAATAGCCTTTTGCACGGCTAGCATTTCCTTTTGGTTGATGTGAAGGAGCTTCTCTTTTCGTGCCCATTTTCCCTGAATGCACTGATCTGTCATGTGAGCTCCCCAGGCGTAGTCTGAGGCGTCTGTTGTGATGATTTGAGATGCTTGAGGTACACAGAAAGGAAGACCTGTGTTTCTTTGGCAAGCTTGAGCCCACCACATAAATTCCTCTTGAAGGCATGGAATGAGTGGTATAATCGCTTCCAAGCTGTGGCTGTGTTGAGACCATAAGTTTTTTAGGTACCACTGAAGTTTCCTCATATGCAGTTTTGCACATGGGATTAGTAGGATGCAAGATGCCATGAATCCCAGAGCCTGCAGGACTTTCCTTGCAGTTAGCCTGGTGTAAGTTGCCATTTTTCTGAAGTATTGAGACAGTTGCCCTTGCTCGTCTGGCGTGAGGTAGGCCATCTGGGTGGTTGTATCCAAGCTGGCACCCAGGAAAATTATTTGTTGAGAGGGTATTAGTTTTGATTTCTTTTTGTTGACTGTGTATCCCAGGAAGTTCAACAGTTGTATTACAAACGCCAGGTGCTGCAGTAGTATGTCCTTGCTGTCCGCTTGGATCAGGCAGTCGCCCAGATATGGGTAGATTTGTATCCCTTGTAGTCTGCAGAAGGCGATTACTGATGCCAGGCATTTCGTAAACACTCTGGGCGCAGTAGATAAGCCAAAGGGCAATGCAGAGAATTGGTAATGGGTTGAACCTGCAAGAAATCTGAGGTATCTTCTGCAATCTTGTCTGATAGGGACATGCAGGTATGCCTCCTTGAGGTCCAATGTTACCAGCCAAGACTCCTTGCCCAGCATGGGAAGAAGATGCTGTAATGTGAGCATCTTGAATTTTGGCACCTGTAGATATGTGTTTAGGATGGATAGGTCTAAGATAGGTCTCCAATCTTTGTCTTTCCTTGGTACCAGGAATAGTCTGGAATAAAACCCTTGACCTTGTTTTTTTGCAGGTACCTCTTGAATTGCTTTCATGTCCATGAGAGCTGAAATTTGTTTTTGTGCCTCTGCCCTTTGATTTTGTGGCAGGTTTGGCATGCCTCTCATTTTTGGAAGGGTGTGGAAGTGGAACCTGTAGCCTCTGTCTATAATGTCCAGAATCCATTTGTCTTTTGTAACAATATGCCAATTTTTTGAGAATAATGTCAGTTTTCCTGCCATTAAAGCTTTGCTTGGCAGGTGTAGGGGGAAGTCATTGTGTCTGTTTTCTAAAAGACTGTGATCTATCTTCTCCACCTCTTGGGGTTGGTGCTTGCCACTGTCTGGCTCTGAAAGATCCTTGAGGTTGCCCTCTACCCCTTGGAAGCCTGTATCTGCCCCTTTGAGGTCCGTCCGTGGCTGGAAAGGACCAATTTTTTGAAGGCCAGTTTCTGCTGAAACGTGGAGGCTGTACCTGGAAATCTTTCACTGTTTGCATTGATTTCGCTTTTTCCTCCATTTTCTTTAGCACCTCCTCTGCTTTAACACCAAACAATACATCTTTTTGAAGAGGTGCATCTAATAATGTAGCTTTGACATGATCTGGTAAGGTTTGCTCTTTGAGCCAAGCATGCCTACGTATAACAGACCCCGTAACAGCAGCTCTACATGAGGCCTCTAAAGCATCAAAACCACACTGCAAGGTATGTTTACCCACTTGCTCTGCACCATGTAACAAATCCTGCAACTCTTTTAAATCTGCTTATTCTGGTTGTGTCATCTTGCTTTTCAGCTGAGATATCAAAAACTGTTGATACTTTAACATATGGAACTGACAGTTTAATGCCCTCATGGTTAAAGTGGCCGAGGTGTACACCTTTTCCCCCCACCTTTCTAAAGATCTGGAATCTCTCTCTAAAGGTAATGGGTTTTTAGCAGTAGAGGCCTTAATTCCCTTGGGACCCTGTGAAATAGTTTCTGGGTCAGCAGTATGGCTTTTATATAGGAAGTGGTGAGAATCAGGAACCCGGTAATACCCGTCTGGTTTAACAGGAGCTGGAGGTAAAGAATCGGGATTAAGGCTGGCTTCTGTGTACACATCATCCAAAATATCTAAAACAGGAGGTATAGCCAGAGGCCTATGCTGGGGGAGCAGAAGAAATTCCCTGAGCCTTTTCTTGGAATCTGAGTAATCTTGGCCTTCCAAGTGAAAGTGTTCCCTCAATGTATGCAGGGTTTCCCCAAAAGAGAAGTCCTTGGGGGGGGGGGGGGGGCGAGGGAATAGACTCCTCTGCATCAGAGTCTTCGAATGGAGAATAGGCACAATCCTGGTCCTCAGATAGGTCTGAGGTAATATAAGCTTGATCTGAGGAAGGGTAGTCTTCCTCTAATCTGGGCCTTTTGTCAGAGGGGTTTGAGAACCCCTGATAAGAATAATCAAATCCTCAGCCATTTTAAGCATCTGTTTTTTAGGCATGGTGCCTTGAGAGGGTGTCTGAGGAACCTGTTTTTTGGTTTTCATGGCTGTTTTAGATTTAGTGAAGGTTTAATAGAGAAGGAGGAAGGCTTGAAGACCCCTTGAGAAATGGCAGGCCTGTCTAAATTCTGAGTTTCCCCATCAGGAGTGGTGTCGGTATCTGTAGTAGGAATGGGGGCCGAGGAGCCTGCGACCTCGGGTACTGAAGACACCGGTAATGCATTGTCATCGGTACTCAGGGGCTGCGTAGGCACCTCGTTGAGTACTGGAGAACCGGTAGTCGGCCTTATCGTGGTATCAGTAGATGGTGCGGACCTCGTATGTCGGCCCTTATCTTTGCGTTTTTTTGCTCAAAACTGGAGTCGGAGTATCCGACGACATAATATAATTAAATTTTTTGCCAAAAAAGTGAAGGGCGAACTCCGCCCAATGCTTAACAGTGCGTTTGTTGAATCTAGCACAAAAACGGCAGTGGTCTGGGCCTAAACAAGGTATACAGTAAGAGTGGAAATCCTTATGCGGTATTTGCTTCCCACATGAAATGCAATTATTAACTTTGTCTGACATCGGTCTGAGGCAAGAAAAGTTTCCCCAACGGGGTACTTAGCTTTCAAGAAGACTTCGGCTGAAATACTTTCGTAAATCTCAGGAGCTGGCCGACCGGCACTTGCGAACTGCTTCTGATTCGGGCACCGCGCGGCAAGAAAGACTGAAGAAAATGGCGTCGGCTGCCTCTTTTATACCCCTGCCGCACTGACGTCAGGGAAGAAGCGACGACAACCGACGCCGGACCTAGACTTTGGAATTTGGCCGACCGAGGACCTGCCTGACGGCAGGATAACCCATCTGTTATGACTGCAGCTGTATGCACGATGAACATCTGGTCTGATGAGATGGTCAAATAGAAAAACTGGTTCCATGCAGTCAGAACACAATACATTTAGTCTACTTCAAGACATGCACAGATGGAACACACCATCTACCTACGTGTTTAGTAAGGCTTGGGGAACTATTTCTTAAAAAGAAAGCCACATATCTTAAAAAAAAAAAAAACTCCAGTCTACTCCGTACAAGTCAAACCACATTGAAATAAAGACTATGATGGGCACTAGAGCCCAGAACAACTCTTACACATTTAAGGAATTAAAGAAATGAACAGTTACACAAAGCCACATACGTGAACACAAACTTAGTTACCAAAGACATTCAGGCACTACAGAGATCCAGTAAAACTCCTAACTCAATGTTTAGGGTTTAAGTTCCTAAGGGGTTACTTACTTTACACTGATGAGGCAGTTCACTGAAGTAGAAAAAACTGAAACAGCTGATTGAAAACCATCAGCCGGGAAGTGGGATATTTGCCTCTTTCCCCACTGCAGTGCAATCATGGAGTTAGTATACATGGGTTGTGGGGAGAAATTTTTTTTTGTAATTTAATCTTTTGAAGTCTGATATTTTTAGCTTGATGATTTCTGGTTCTGTGTACTGACACTTCAATGAAATGTCATGTACCCCTTCTAAGAACCTGAACATTAGTAGGAGCACACTAAGTAATAAACATGTCCTTTCATGAGACAAACAGAGAAAGTTCAAAGGGAGAAAATGGGTGCAGAACGTCATTTAACAAATCAATATTATTAGCCTTAAAAATAAAGGATTAAGAGGTCAGAAGTGATCGGTAGAGTAAAGGTGATAAAAAAACTACAGAAATGTAGCAAAAATGTAAAATAACAATAAGGCATCTCCTAAAGTAAACATAAGCCTTGGGGCACTGATAGAAGCAAATGTATTTATGTGCAGTAAATGATACCTAAAAAGAGATCCTTTTGCATGCAAACATCTAGGAGAAAGGGAGAAGTTATCCGGCCTGTGAAAGTCTTAGGTGCTCATCTGACAACCAGCACCACAGGTTTTCTGGTAAATCACTGAGGATTGAGGTGACTAAACAATAACAGACATCTGAGTTTCAGACTTCATTTCCTTCAGAAAGTGCATGCTAACGCAAAACCTTTTAGTATATTAACCAGGTTTATAAGGCAATATTTAGAAAACATCCCTGTTTTGGGCCTTTGTCCCCTCATTATTTTTGTTTTTTTTCCAGATTTACTGTGTTTACAAGTTGAGAGGTATGAAGCAGAAAGCAATGCATGCTGATTGTAGGCAGTTATACATCTCAACTGTACAGATTTTTGTAGAATGTTCAGAGATTTCTGCCTCATATTGTTGGTCTGTTTCTCATAAAGTTGTAGTTTTCTGGCAAATAATTGAGGACTGAAGTCAGAAAATAATGACAGACATTTGAGTTTCAGATTTCATACCCTTCATAAAATTCATGCTAATGCATAACCTTTCATTTTCTAAGTTTGTAAGAGCAATATTTAAAATGTGTCCCTATTTTTAGGCCTTTGTCCTCCCATTATTTGTGCCTTTGTCCAGATTTCTTGCTCTAACAGGTTGAGAGGTATGTTCACAGACCAAACAAGAGAGACATCTTTCTTCCTTAAAGTCATTAAAACACCGTTCCTAGCATCTATGACTGTCTAGTTTTAAATTCCCAATGACATCTCCCTGAAAATTCAACATCTCGACTATCTGGCAGTCAAAATTCATCTCTCCTGAAAAAGATCTTGGTTAAGTCCTGGAACATATGCAGCCAGCCTCTGAAGAAATTACAAAGGTTGTTCTAATCAAGGAAATCTCTCATTCTGATCACCCAAGGCTTCCACTTCAATGGATGCTTTTTACTTGATCAAAGCAGTTGTAAAACTGTCACAAGATTTTATATATATATATATATATATATATGCAAGAGTGGACAACATGCAACTCATGTAGACTTCCTCCTAGTACGGAAAGAGCACTGGGGAAGAATCGGATATTGTAAAGTCATCTCCAGTGAAAAAGTCAGCCCACAGGATAAACCACTGGTAGCTGCAAACAGCTGACAGATAAGGCTCTAATGTCAACAGAGAGTAGAACAAATATCGGGAAGTTAATTGAAGTGAAAGCACAGCAGATCAAGGAAATACTCAGGGTTATCTGGAAACGGTATGGGTGGCGACTATAGAAAAGATATGTGGCTGACCCAGGTATGGAAATAAGGTGCATAAAGAAAGATGTGGTGGAATGCAGAAGTCCAGAAAGTTATCAAGAGGAGTGCAGGAAAATTGTCAAATAGAAAAAGAAGAATGAAACTAAGAAGGAATACTAGCTGGCTGACAAACAGGCTAAAACAGCAGCCGTAACAGCAAAGAACAAGGCATCAAACGCACTCTTACTAGATTCTGGAAAGTGGCTCAGCATAAGACACAAAGAAGGCCTACCAGATATAAAAAAAAGGCAGTCATCTGACACCATTCATAAGGGGATGCCAACAACCTGCTTGTCAGTCCACAGGATATCAAAGGCAGACAGGAGAAGTACTTCCAGTATCCTCTGCATGAAGAAATCTCCATGGAAGATGGGTTAGCTCATTCACAGACTGCAAAGTAGGAGGAGGAGGAAAAGCCAACCCTAGATAAATAAGACCATCATTGAGGAAAGAGAAGTCAGAGAAAGCAGCAGACTCAGGTGCGGTCACAGCAGATACGATTAAGTTGGGTGAGTTAGGGGAGAAATGACTCCTGTGTGTACTCATAGCAGTATGGAAAGAAAGGCGTATTGCAGATGACTGAAGAATATGAATTCTAGTATCAGTGTACAAGAATAAAGGAGATATTCACAAATGTAGGCAGTACAGGGGTATCAAACTCATGTGGCATCGCATGCTGGAGAGGGTGACTGATAAATGAATACACCAAGTAATGAAACGTAAGATGGGAGATGGGTAGTTTAGATTAAGATCAGGATGCAGCTGAAATCACCTGCTGTTTACAGTGAGACAGACAGTGAAGAAGACACTAGAGATGAAGAGAGAGTCAAACCAGGCATTCCAACATATGGAGTAAGCATACGACAATGTCCCAAGAAAGAAGATTAGGGAAATGCTGCAGTGGTTCGAAGCCTTGGAAACACTGGTAGAATTACTGCAGGCTACGTATAGGGACCTAATGACACAAGTATGAATAGTGGTCATGCTCATAAAGTGGTTCTCAGTGGGAGTCAGGGTGCATCATGGTTCAACTCAGAACCCAATGCTGCTGATACTGGCGATAAGACTACATTAACAAACAAGTTGTGGAGAACAGATCAGCAAAGCTGCTGTATGTAGATGATGTGACATTACAGACTCTGAACAGGAACAATTAACAAATGATAGCGCAATGGATTGCAAAAGTAAAAGCACATGGGCTGTAACTAAGTATATACAAGACTGTATTTATGGTAGCAAATGAGGGAAATCAGAGGAAGCTCAAAACTGACAGCAAAGAGAAAATAGTGGAGGTCAAAGATAGAATCAGAAGGAATGAAGCCAACATGCACAGTGAATCAGAGGTAGGTGTGTTGCAGAAGAATGCCAAAAAAAATCTGAAAAGTAAGATGTACAAAACAATGGTGCAACCAGTACTTCTGCATGATATAGAAACCTGGGCAGTGACGGCAGAACAATTGGGCAAGCTAAAGATGATTGAGATGAAGTACCTGAGATGGGTGATAGCATGCATACTGTGGGACACGTGAAGAAATGATGGCATCGGAGCAGAAGCAAAAGTTGTTTAACGGCAGAGAAGGACAAAGAGAACAGATTATGGTGGTTTAGGCACATTTGTAGGAAAGCAGATGATGATTTGGCAAAGAAGCTTTGGGAGAGACTGGAAGAAGGCAAGAGGAAACAAGGATGTCCAGCAAAAACATAGCTGGATGGATTGCATGAGACAAGATCTGTAACTGAAGAAAGCATCACCCCATGTGAGAATCAAATCCTGCACTTTGTGTCTGTAAGGTAAACATCTTAACCATTATCAGAAAAAATCAGCGACCAGGACACGAGCCAAAATAAGATAAAATTTAACTTTTAATTATAATTTTAATACTGTCTATATAATAAAACCATCAAGTGCTATCGTCTCTGCATTCAGCGACTTTATCAAGATGCAAAACAGTCCATGAAGAATCAGCTTATATAGAACACCCCTTAACCATTATGCCAACCTCCCACCACATATGAAAATTCTAGGCTACCTGCACTTTTGGGTAATTTTAAGCCTAGCCAATTTCCCATTTGGGAGAATCAAGCCCTGTACATTATGTTTGTGAGGTAAACACCTTAACCATTACCCCAACCTATTATCTTGAAGAGAATGGGAAAAAGGAAGTTAAAAAAAACTGTAAAATAAATCAGTATTCACTTCTGTTGCTGTAGTTCAGCCTTCTATATCTTCAAGATGTCTCATCTCTCTCTACATGACATTAAAAAAGACTTAACATTTTATCCAAGCAATAGAAAATGCCAACAACTTGCATAAATATTCATTAAAAAATAAATAAATAAATAAAACAAAATGTAAGGCAATAGTAACCTGAAAGACAACTGAATTTACCGCAAAACCAAATCAGTGCTTTCATTCATCTAAGAGACTTCTTCAGACTAATATTTAATACAAAAACTCTTTAAAAAGCTAAAGTGAAAAACCATATGACCAGCGCCTCCTGCAAAAACAGATTTTTTTTTTAATGTTTTCTCATTTCAGAAATATTCATAATCGACCATTTGCATTTAATCATTTGTACTTCAAAAAAAGTAAGACGTTGTCCGGTTCGATTCTCAGCAAGAGAGTCTTCTGTGTAGAGACATGCGTGAATGGGTGTCAGGGCTGGCAACTCGGCACGTAAAAATCTACTGCCAATCATTACTGGACCGGAGTTCCACTGTGGCGACCCCTAACCGGGAAAAGCCGAAAGACACAACAACTTCAAAAAAATATCATAAAGCCATCATGTCATGTCCTGAGGATGCAGAAGTAGAATTTTTTGCTTTATTCCATCTAGAGCTCAAAAGCAATAAAAAAGGAAATTCATTACCAAACAGAATGCCTGGCTCATATATTTAATCTGAAAAGTGCTCTCAGGCTTTATGTAAATGTACACATTTTTACATCATCTCAAGAAAAAAGATGACTGAACTACAAGAAAAATAAATGGCAATCCTGAAATATCTCAATTAATACCAGGATAGATTAGTCATCTGTGCTCAATAAACTTAATCAAGTCATGTCAGGACCACAGGCCTAATGCAGAAAACCCAAGGTGACCATTTTGTTGCAAGACCTAAACCGGGACACTTAAGCTGCAACCTATTTATAGGCCTACAGCCCTACACTAATGCCTGCATCCTACATGCGGAAGAACATGCCTTGCAACACTAAATTCACATGGTACTTATGTAACTTGTACTTCTCATATCAAATATCATGAATTATCTCTGATAAGTTAATAGAACAGCAATTATTTTAAGTTCCAAAGAATCCTAACTTTTGTTTTTTAATACCTCCTAGACTAATAAGCTATTAAGCCCAAGTCTGACTGCTACTGTATGAATCCCTGGCTGAACCTCTCACGTGTCAACCAGGAGCTCTTCTTACCTTCCTGTTCTACACCAGGTCTTATTAAAAAAAAAAAAAGATAAGTAAAACCTTTCTATTTAGCAAAAAGTGAACTTCTTAAAAGACTCTTATTAAGTGACTCCTTACAGAAAAAAAGGATTTTGCTGACACAATAACATATAATACAAACTCCAGCGAGTTGTGTTTTGCCATTCATGCCCGAATGCAAGTCTGTCAAAGAGGTCACGTGCTGAGCAGCGGTACTGGTATCTCCCATGAGTGTGTTTGAAATTTATTGTTTTAAACATTTTTCCAATAAGCAGTGACACAAAATGTATGAACCAATAATGACAAAAACACCCAATTCAGAACATTTCCATCATAAAAGTCTACTCAAATTTCTGTCAATCAGTAAATATGCAAAATCTCTGCAGAAGTAAAAGGCATTTAAATAATTCCACACACATTAAACAGATGTGTAACTAATGAAGAGGTTGCTGCTAGCAAACAACTTTACATTTCATTGTTTCATCTACAAATAAAGTGTCTGTTGCCCTTGAAGAGTAAATTGCCTATGTTACATTAAAAAACGATAAGCTGGTAATATTGCAATAGTCTCCAAAAACTTGAGTGGATTGCTAAAGCATGTTTTTACAATAAAAGGTATAACATCATGTCCCTGTTCTAACTGCAAATATATAACACAACAATTAAAGAATGAAGATGATTTTAAAGTCAATAAAATATAAATCTCACTGCACTATGCAGTGCCAAAGTATGGGGTACATGTATGTTTAGCTTTGTAGATGGCTGTTAAAAACCTCCACAGTTCAAGAGAATAACCTGAAGAAACAATGGTGCTGTGTTTGTTTCATAAGGAGATGGGTGTGAGATTTAGAGGAAGTACCTTCTCCAGTTTGTTAGCAACAACAACCTGTTAATCTCTGTTTTCTATTCTCTCAAATTAGCTGTTATGAGTAAAAAAATCGAAGATACTGCAATTTCTAAAGGAAGAAAACACCGCCAAAGTGCACACAAAACATGAAAAGGGACAATTCTGAGAAAAATATAATTAAACAGCTAAGAACCTAAAAATAAACCACAATTTAACAGACCAATAAAAATAAAGTTATCATTATGTAAAAACAATAAACAACCTCCTGAGTGGATATTATGAAGAAATAAGAGGCTTTCCCTGAATGTTTACTATTCCCCCAGAATACTAACTTATACAGCTGCAAGCACATCAACACTTACAAACTGTAACCCTTTTATAACACTGCTTTACAATAGCATTTTACACTCCTTTTTCTTAAAGCTGGTTTTAAAGATATAACCCCATTTAAACCAGGGGTTCTATTTGCTGAGAGTTCAATAATCCAATTCATTTCAGTGAACTCAGTGTGGTTGCTCATGCCCCCCCCCCCCCCCCCAAAAAAAAATATACAGGAATAACTTGCAAAACCAAGAAGTTACAATTATGATATTGGTTGCAACCCAGAAATGGATTCTTGAACTCTCAGCAGATAGAACTCCCGGTTTAAATGGGGTTATACCTTTAAAACCAGCTTTAAGTAAAAGGAGGATAAAATACTAAAATCTGATTGGTTGTCATGTATTTTAAAAATGAACTCCAAGAACATGAACAGAGTCCTATGGCAGCAAGCGGTTACAACGCCAAAGAAAATCCACCAAGTAATCCAATACGTTGCTCAGCAAACATAAAAAGAAGACGAAGTAAAATATACTGAAAACGTTTTATTTGAACAACAAACGTGAGCGCTTTCACCATTAGGCTTCATCAGACGTTCCATGGTATCATACATCAAACACATTTAAATACCAATGCAAGATCTCCTATAGGCTGATAAAGTTCATTACAAATGCATATGCATTGATGACAAAGCAGCTCAAAACTACACTACAAATACGTGTAACACTTAATGTAAAACATAAAAATTACATTGCCATAAAAACCATAAAAATAAAGATGTGTATATTTAAAAAGCATACAATTGAAAATGTATACATTTAAAAATGCAAAAATGGTGCTAAATATTGCATAATGTTGCTAAACAAGCTGGCAACACGATCAGTAGGAGCCTAACAACCATATAAAGCATAAATGAAATGAAAAGGGTGAAAACAACTTATATTGACCTTATCTCTTTGGTCTAATGCATCTTCTTTTCTTGAGTATAGGTCTCAAATTGACCTTCTCATTCAAGCCTGGGGGTTGGTCCGCTCTACATCTTATTATCCAACGCAACTCGCATTCAAGTGTATAGTTGATCAGATCTCCCCCCCGTACACTTGAAAAAACCTCTTGTATCACACTATAAAGAAATGTATGTTGGGAGCCAAAAAACGTATTGTGTTTAGCCAGAGAATTGGTATCTGTACCTATCCTAATGTGGTACTGATGTTCCCGTATTCTCTCCCTTAGGGATCTGTTCGTTTTGCCTATATAAAATGATGTGCATGCTACACACCTAGCCAAATACACCACATTCTTACTCACACAGTTAGTACCCGTGGCAAAATTATAAACATGATTGTCGTGCGGATGGGGGAGATCTGATCAACTATACACTTGAATGCGAGTTGTGTTGGATAATAAGATGTAGAGCAGACCAACCCCCAGGCTTGAATGAGAAGGTCAATTTGAGACCTATACTCAAGAAAAGAAGATGCATTAGACCAAAGAGATAAGGTCAATATAAGTTGTTTTCGCCCTTTTCATTTCATTTATGCTTTATATGGTTGTTAGGCTCCTACTGATCGTGTTGCCAGCTTGTTTAGCAACATTATGCAATATTTAGCACCATTTTTGCATTTTTAAATGTATACATTTTCAATTGTATGCTTTTTAAATATACACATCTTTATTTTTATGGTTTTTATGGCAATGTAATTTTTATGTTTTACATTAAGTGTTACACGTATTTGTAGTGTAGTTTTGAGCTGCTTTGTCATCAATGCATATGCATTTGTAATTAACTTTATCAGCCTATAGGAGATCTTGCATTGGTATTTAAATGTGTTGGATGTATGATACCATGGAACGTCTGATGAAGCCTAATGGTGAAAGCGCTCACGTTTGTTGTTCAAATAAAACGTTTTCAGTATATTTTACTTCGTCTTCTTTTATGTTTGCTGAGCAACGTATTGGATTACTTGGTGGATTTTCTTGCTGTAACTGGCTGCCATAGGACTCTGTTCATGTTCTTGGAGTTCGTTTTTGCTGATATATATTTACTTGATACAGAGTCCGAGCTCCGTTGGCTGTGTGCAACAGTTTGCTTTGTATTCGTTATATATTTGGTTCTGCACAAGCCCAGGAGGATGGCGGAAACAGCGGTATGTAATGTGGAACTTCCTTATGTTCCTGAGATGACATCAACCAATCGGAGAACTGAACGGTTTGAATACTGCATGAAAGGGTCCGACAACTTGTTGTTGGTGTATGAACCTAGTTTCGGGTCTGAACTGAGTGACTCTGACAATATACTTGTGGCTACTTTAACTGATGAACTCAATCGCTTGGAACTAGACTTTTTGAGGTTAAAGAAACTTCAACTCGAACGCCAGTATTTTGAAGCCTGTATAGTTAAAAGAATTGTACCGCATGGATTAAGAGTGCTAAAGATGCCCACGTCAGGTAACACGTATCCGGAGTTGCTGTATAAATGGCAACAGCTGAATTTGGAAGTCAGCTTTAACTATATGAAGCTGTTAAATGAATTTCATATGAAAGAGGAAGATGAACTAAGAATATCTGTAAATAAGATGTATAATGATATTAAAACCAAATATTCTGATGAATTGGTTAATGTTAGATTAGATAAAGTGATAGATAATGTCTCATTGTTCGAGAAAAGGTTATTAGAACAAAAGAAAAGTAAGATCTCGAGAGACACGAGAGATTTTAAAAACAATCATGTTTTTACTTGGCCTAGGCCTTTTAGTAATATGAATGGTGCTAACAATGTTACTGTTGGTAATGTGAATGGTAGCAATGTAAATGGTGCTAGTACTGTTGTTGCTGGCAATACAAGTATCGGTAGGGGTACTACCAAGGATAATTATGGTCACTCATCAAGGGCTTTTAACAATACGGCTAGAACATCTAACGCTCAGATTGATAGATTAACAACTGGAACGGTGGGTGAGGTACATGCAGCTACTGGTTCTCGTACCACCGATATACCATCTGAGCAGAATGTATGGCCCTCGTTGGTAGATTTGAATGGGGTAGGTGATCTAGATAGTAATTTAGCACCCATTAGTAATACAGTAGAACCTGCTAACACGGATACCTCTGTTAGAAGGAAAGTTTCGATTATGGGCTCAGGGACTGGGTCTTTACAGAATTTGAATAATGCCCCCATTTTTAATCCTTTTCCCATAGCACAACAACAACGTGCAGGGAGGTCTCGGTCGCAGAGCAGGGGCCGATACATGAGGAAAGGGTCAGACAGCGAGCAACGTGGCCCCACATTGAAGAAAATGTGGGAGAGAGTAGGGACTCGTTGATTATAAATATATCGAGCAGAGAATTGAGTATTTTTGAACAACAGGTGTTAAATAAAGGTTTGAGTTTTATCCCCACATCTGATAGTGATTTGGTGGATTCCATATTGGACATCCGTATGTTCGTTAGGAAGGTACAATTGAAATTAGAATTTGGTAAAGGTGGGGATGAGAGATTTTGTTCAGTGTTTCGCTGTAATAGCACGTATACACCCCAATTGCATCCTCTATTAGATACTTTTTCACAGTTAGTAGAGAAAGGTATACATGCTCAGTTTGGAATGAATGTAAGGGATCATAAGAGGAAGACAGGTAATTTGAATGTTCACCAAAGGAATGCGTTAACTTGTTTGAAGTCAGACCCTACCATCATGATTAGGCCTGCGGACAAGGGAGGACCCATTGTTGTGATGGATACCTGTTGGTATAAAGATAGTATGGTGAGTTTACTTAGTGAAGATATGTTCTATGAGAAGATAGATATGGATGTTGTGACTGAGAAAGTGTTCAAGGTTTACGACATGCTGGATGATTTGTTAGTATCAGAGGACATAACCTTTGAGCTATATACTTATTTGAAAGTTGGTAATCCATGATTACCTATTATACAAGGCCTCCCTAAGGTTCATAAGTCTGCATCAACACCTCCGATGAGACCCATTGTTGCTGGCCAAGGCTGGCTAACTGAACCTATGTCGATATATGTAGAATATCATGCTAGACCTTTGGTAGAAGGGACTTCTCACATCTTAAGGGACAGTAAACAGTTCTTACTTGAATTGTATGAGTACACGAAGCTTTTAGATGACCATACTGAGTACATACTGGTTACCTTAGATGTGGTTAGCCTTTTCACTATGATACCTAATGACACAGGGGTTTCACTTTTTCAGCAATTCTTGCATTCCAGATCAGGTTTGACTACTAAGAATGTTGAGCTGATTTCCTTGTTTATGGAGACCATTCTATGCAATAATATATTTATGTTTGGGGATTCAGTTTTTTCCCCAGAAAGATGGAGTGGCGATGGGTACACCCTGTGCCAACAGCTACGCCAATGTGGTTGTGGCACAGTGGGAAGACTCTTTTCTGTTTAAATCTACATTGTTTAATGAGGGTGTTGGTTTCTACAAGAGATTTGTAGACAACCTTTTTTTGATTTGGCATGGCAGCACTGATAATCTGAAGTTATTTATTGATGAGATGAATGCATCCACCGAGTTTTTGAAATTTACCTATAGCTTTTCCAAGGAACGTATTTCATTTTTAGATATCAACATAGTTAGATTAACATCTGGCCTCCTGAATACATCCATTCATCGTAAGCTATGCTACAGGAATGCGTTTTTACACAGACATAGTATGCATCCCCGTTACGTGTTCAGTAATGTAATGAAGGGTCAATTAATGAGAGCCTCGAGGCTGAATCCTAGTGGAATTGGATATAAAGAGGAGGTAGATAGGTTGAAGTCTATGTTCTTGGAGAGAGGGTATGATGAACAGGCATTTGATAGGATAGTAGGTGAGGTTGATGCACTTAGGTCCACTGTAGCTAGACCCTATTTTTCTGACCCCACACCAATGTCTAGTGGTCATGAGCCCCTTGTGTTTGATTTTGTAAGAGCCCCCATTTATTATACTAGGGATGCGTCCTTTTTAAGAGAATTGATGGGTAGGTACTGAGCTTAGATCAAGAGATTAGCCGGTTGGTGGGACCTGTTCCGTTGGTCCTATATAAGAACAAGTCTAATTTGAAGAACTTGCTATGCTACAAGGGATTGTCACCGAAGTTCAGGCATACCCATGGTTACAACACTAAAGCATGTGGTAGTTGTAATCAATGTTGTCTAATAGACACCAGGGAGAGTTTTGTTAATCCGCACGACAATCATGTTTATAATTTTGCCACGGGTACTAACTGTGTGAGTAAGAATGTGGTGTATTTGGCTAGGTGTGTAGCATGCACATCATTTTATATAGGCAAAACGAACAGATCCCTAAGGGAGAGAATACGGGAACATCAGTACCACATTAGGATAGGTACAGATACCAATTCTCTGGCTAAACACAATACGTTTTTTGGCTCCCAACATACATTTCTTTATAGTGTGATACAAGAGGTTTTTTCAAGTGTACGGGGGGGAGATCTGATCAACTATACACTTGAATGCGAGTTGCGTTGGATAATAAGATGTAGAGTGGACCAACCCCCAGGCTTGAATGAGAAGGTCAATTTGAGACCTATACTCAAGAAAAGAAGATGCATTAGACCAAAGAGATAAGGTCAATATAAGTTGTTTTCGCCCTTTTCATTTCATTTATGCTTTATATGGTTGTTAGGCTCCTACTGATCGTGTTGCCAGCTTGTTTAGCAACATTATGCAATATTTAGCACCATTTTTGCATTTTTAAATGTATACATTTTCAATTGTATGCTTTTTAAATATACACATCTTTATTTTTATGGTTTTTATGGCAATGTAATTTTTATGTTTTACATTAAGTGTTACACGTATTTGTAGTGTAGTTTTGAGCTGCTTTGTCATCAATGCATATGCATTTGTAATTAACTTTATCAGCCTATAGGAGATCTTGCATTGGTATTTAAATGTGTTGGATGTATGATACCATGGAACGTCTGATGAAGCATAATGGTGAAAGCGCTCACGTTTGTTGTTCAAATAAAACGTTTTCAGTATATTTTACTTCGTCTTCTTTTTATGTTTGCTGAGCAACGTATTGGATTACTTGGTGGATTTTCTTTGGCGTTGTAACCGCTTGCTGCCATAGGACTCTGTTCATGTTCTTGGAGTTCGTTTTTGCTGATATATATTTACTTGATACAGAGTCCGAGCTCCAGAGTCCGAGCTCCGTTGGCTGTGTGCAACAGTTTGCTTTGTATTTTAAAAATGGTCTGTTTTAGCTGTATGTTATCTGATGAAGTGCTTGGACTCGAAAGCGCTCATGTTCTTTGGATTTTATTGCATCTGTTTCAGCCTGGTGATGTATTGCCTTTTGATTGACATTAATGTATAACAAAGGTATGAGTCTTTGACCAAGTAGCTACAGCGCAGATGTCATCAATGGAGGTTCTTGAGGAAAAGGCAGATGAAGCAGCCATAGATCTAGTGGAATGAGCTCAAGGAGGGCGTGGCAATTCCAAACTGTTCTGAGAATAAATCAACGAGATACAATCAGTAATCTATTTGGCCACAGTAATTTTGGATACTGCCTGACCCAAGTAGTTAGGGGGAAAAACAATCAATCAACTTGATGTTTTGTCCTGTGAAGATAAATGTGTAATTGCCTGCAGATAACAAGAAGGTGCAGCATATATTTGCCCTTATTAGAAAAGTCTGGAAAGAAAACTGGCAATTTTATGGACTGGTTAATGTTAGTCTCTGTGGCCACTTTCAGTAGAAAAGAAGGGTTGGTTCATAGGCACCCTATCCTTATGGAAAACAATGCAAGGGGGCCTAGCTGATAAGGCATGGAGTTCAGAATTTTGTTTTTGTTGAGGTGATAGCTACTAGAAAGATTGTTTTCCAAGAAAGAAACTTCATGTCACATTTGTCTGCCTGTTCAAAGGGTTTCTGAGTTAATCCCTAAAGGACCACCATCAAATCCCAAGGAGGAGAGGGATCCTTTATTGGAGGTCTAAGGAGGAAAATTCCCTTCATGAATCCTTTACTTAAGCTGGAGGATGTCAGAGAGAAGAATTTGTTTCCAGTATAGAAGTTGGGACATGGCTGCCAACTGAAGTTTAACAGGAGAACACCTACACCTTCCCTTGAAAAGAGTTGTGAGAAAAAGAGGGATGGTCAAAGTTAGTGCTGAAAAGGGGTTGATATTCTGCTTGGAAGTCCATATGGAGAATCTTTTCCATTTGCGTCTGTAAACTGGAGGCCTTCAGAGAGGGCAAGATAATGTCATGAACTGGGGAAGCGAACTTGGACCGTCTTACTATCACTGGATGTGGAGAATCCATGCGATCAGTTTTAGGGCATGGAGACTGGGATGTTGAATTTCTGATGGGTGAAATAAGAGATCCTGAGTGGCTCCAGTATCCATGGAGGGCATTTCAAGTGAGACCAGAGAAAGGGGAACCATACTTGTTGAGGCTAGAAGGGGACAATGAGGATAACTGAGCTCTTCAGCCTGCTTGCTTTCTGTAGAAACTTCAGAATCAGCAGAAGAGGGGGGGTAAGCAGAGAGGAGACGGGGGGGGGGGCAATCATGAATCAAAGCATCGTTCGGTGACTCCCCGGAGGGGAGGATCAGAGGGAAGTACTTGATGAGAGGAGAGGCAAATAGGTCAAAGCAAGGCTGGCCCCAGAAGTTGAAGATCATATTCGCTAGTGTTTGATTGAGGCACCACTCATAAGGAATCAGAATAGACTTACTGAGTCTGTCTGTTAATGCGCTGGTTTTCCCTGGTACGTGCATTACAATAAGAAAGCAGTCTGAAGAGACTGCCCATTCACAGACCCTCATGGCCTCTCTACACAATGGGTAGGAAAGGGTTGATCCTTGTTTGCTGATGTACCAACTACTCACATGTTGTTTCTATGGAATGCAATAGTCCTTACAGGGAGAATGTCCTGAAAGGTTTGCAATGTTAGGAGGACTGTTCTCATCTGTAAGACACTGATGTGAAATTTGGTCTCCGAGGGGGGCCACATGCCTTGGACCATCTTTCCCAAGAACCCCCCCCCCCCCCCCCAAGTTGGCAAGCATTCATGGTCACTGCAGCTACTGGGGGAGGAAGAGGGAATGGTCTGCCCAGAAAGAAGTTGTCTGATGGTTGAACATGATGTTTGCAATTTGGAGCAAGTTTTATGGGAAATAATAGTGTGGAAGAAAGGGGGATTCCCTCGTTTGTGGAGGCTTCCCTGAGCTGGCTGACCCTGAGGAGCATTAATGATTGGCTCAGAGCTTAGACCCGATGAGGGATAGGATCTAAGACTAGAGAGGACGGCTCTATGCAAAGAGAAAGCCCTTTCTACAACCTGATGGACCTGGGGAAACCTCTCCCCCTTCCTCAGAGCTGATGCAGCCGAAGAAGATAGACTGGGACATACCCTGGATCTCAGCCCTCTGGAGAAAATCGGACCTAAGCTGTACAGGGCCAAGGCACTGAGGGGAAGGGAAGGGAAGGGAAGGGAAGGATCTGACAAGGAAGGGAAGAATCTGACAAAGTAGGAGCCAAACCCAACCCCTTGGAACCAGCTCCAACCTCTCAGATCGGAGACCCACCCTGGGCCAAAGGCATCTGAGCAGGGCTGGTCAAGATTACTATCAGAGTCGAGGAAGGAAGCTTCCTCGGATACAATGCCAAACCTCTCGGAGATCTTGGATCCTGGGACTTCAAAACCGTAGGCAGGTCGGATCGGTGAAGGAGAAAGTACTGGTTTGGCAGGTGTGCTCACAGATCTGACAGGGAATGGAGCTGGCAGGTCCTCTATCTGGTTCTGAGCACTAATGAATCTCCATATCATCCTCTCCATGTCAGCCTCAGACAAGCTACCTGAAGATCTAGATGAAGTGATAGACGCCAGTCTACAGTGCTTTATCGGTATTTGAAATAACTTAGAGGGTAAAGCTGGAGACACAAGTTTTAATACAAATTCCAATGTACGGACTCTGCTAGTTGGATCTGATGATCAGGGATCCGAGAAAGAGGTGGGTGGGAGAGGAGAACTGGTAGTACAGGCTGAGCCAGTCAGATCCAAGGGCTGCCTTGGACCAGGAGGAGTCGGATCAGAGACCTTATGAAGCTTTTTGGATGACTCCAAGGAAGTCTTTGGAGATTTGGAATGGTGTCTTTCCATCAGCTCCGCGACCACTGAAGCTGGTTTTGAGGGGGTTTGAATCCCAGCTGGAAGTAATCTTTTCAGGTTCAGCTTGTTTCTATAGTCATAAAGGACCCTTGGATTAAAGGTAGCACAAATAGCGCATGGGGAATCCAGGAGGGCTGCTCGCAAACAGTAGATGTACTTCTTGTGGGCATCAGAATTAGGAATATTATGCCCACAAGAAGTGCACTTCTTAAAACCCGTAGGTTTTTCTGACATGGGTTTCTCTAACATAGCAAGCAGCAATAAGACAGTACACCCTGAAAAGTGGAAAAAGGGTTTCAACAATACTACATTTAACCCGAAGGTTAAGAATAAAAACTATAACAAATTTGCCTAAAGGAGTAAACAGACTGAAATCCACAACTTTTTTTTGTATGAAAAATAGAAAATAAAGTACCAGTCAAGTGCCACAAGTGGTACGAGAGAAAAAGGGAAAACAGAAATACAGTCAAAAAACCCTAATGCCTGCAAATAGCTGAGGGAGGAGAAAGAGTAAAACTAAGTTTAATGATCTTTATAAAGCAAAATAAAGTACAGTTGTGTACTCTTACCATAAATGTAGATGTTCGAGTTTATTCACTGTTGCAGTCATTACATTTGGGTAATCTGCAGGCAGGTTGCCCTCAGTCGGCCTGATTAACAAAGTCTTGAGTCATACGTCGGTTGCTGTCCCTTCTTCCATGATGTCAGGTCGTCAGGGGTATAAAACATGCAGCCGACACCATTACATCAGTTTTTCTTGCCCCAGATGTCAGGTGCCCCCCAAATGGGGAGCCAAATATTTAAGTAATTAAAAACACAAAAATACATAAATATCTCCAAACTAAAGCAAATACACCAAAAAGGCTTTTAAGCATAGTAAAGGAAAGTATTAGTATAGTAAGAGAAAAAACAGGGGGTTGGAGGGAGGGTAACCAGGACTGCAACAGTGAATACACTCGAACTTCTACATTTATGGTAAGTGTACACAACTGTACTATGTTCTTTGTGTTTCACTGTTGCAGTCATTACATTTGGGTAGATTCCCAAAACAATGGCTGGGAGGATGGAATTATACAGCATTAGGACCAGCTATAAGGCCCTGCAGGACAGCAGTGGCAAAGCCAGCTATGGATTTAGAGAAGAGAGGTAAATGGTAATGTTTGGTGAACGTATGAACTGAGCACCAGGTAGCAGCTTCTAGAATGTCTCTGGTAGGAACACCTCTGAGAAAGGCTGTAGAAGTAGATGCAGCCCTGGCGGAATGAGATCTGATCCCCTGGGGGATAGTTTTACTATGGTGCATATAGCAGAAACGAATAAATGGCTTATCCATTTGGAAATAGTCTGCTTTGAAATAGCCTTTCCCTCTGCCCCTGCAGCAAATGCCACCAGTAGTTGATCAGATTTTCTTAGAGATTTTGTCTTGTTTAAGTAAAATCTAAGTTGTCTGTGTACATCCAATGAATGCAAAATCCGCTCCCCCTTGTTCTGTGGATTGGAAAAGAAAGTTGGCAAATGAATGGTTTAATTAAGAGCCACACTGGATACCACTTTAGGCATGAAGGATGGATTGGTCCTGAGAGACACCGTGTCCACATGAAAAATAATGAAAGGCTCCACTGCCATAAGGGCCTGTAATTCAGAAATCCTTCTAGCTGAAGTGACTGCTAAAAGGAAAACTGCTTTCCAAGAGAGAAATTTTAAGTCTTCAGTAGGAGCTGGCTCGAAAGGAGGAAGAGTAAGTTTTTCCAAAACAAAGTTGAGGTCCCAAGCAGGGGTTAGAGCTCTCCTGGGTGGTCTTAAGTTTTTGGCCACTCTGAGATACTGCTTTAGCAGAAGATGAGAGAAGAGGGGAGGCTCCGTGTTGTAATGAGCTAAAATGGCTGAGGCATGGATTTTTATGGAAGAAAAGGACAGGCCCTTGTGAAGCATCTCAGTTAAGTATTATAAAATCTGAGGAATATTAGGCAATGCCGTACTTATCCTTTGTGATTGATTCCAGGCACAAAATCTTTTCCATTTGTCAGCATAAGATTTTCTAGTACTAGGCCTTCTTGCCTCCAAAATGACATCCATCATAGGTTTGCTGAGGGATGCTAAGGGTGAATTTAGGTGATTAGCCATGCTGCAAGGTTCAAAGTTTGGAGCCGAGTGTGCAGAATTTGGTTGTTCTGCTGAGACAGTAAGTAAGGTGTCTGAGGCAGATGCCACGGTGGAAGGTGTGACACATTGCGCAGGAGTGGGTACCAGTGTTGGCGAGGCCAGTCTGGAGCAATCAAAATCATTTTTGGTTTGTCCTGTTTGACTTTTATTAGAACTTTGGAGAGCAGAGGCAGAGGGGGAAAAGCATGGACCAATAGGTTTTTCCAGCTGAATGATATAGCATCCACTTTCCAGGCTTTTTTGTGATGAATTCTTGTGCAGAATTTGTCCAACTGATAGTTCTAGGGTGAGGCAAAAAGATCTATGTCTGGACTCCCCCATTTGCGTGTTGAAAATCTGTGGTTCCAGTTTCCATTTGTGTGGGTCCATGATATTTCTGCTTAGTTTGTCTGCCAGAGTATTCAGCTTTCCTGGCAGGAATTGAGCTTGCAGATGTATCTGATAGGTCAAGGGCGTATTCCACAATTCCATGGCTAGTCCACAAAGGGGGTAGGAGTGTGTACCCCCTTGCTTGTTTATGTACCACATAACTGTGGTGTTGTTTGTCTTTATCATTAATTGTCCTGGATGAAGATAGTCCTTGAAGACTGTCAGTGCATTCTGTACAGCTAGCATCTCTTTTTGACTGATATGAAAGTGCATTTGATTTGGGTTCCATTTGCCCTGAATGCACGTCCCTGCCATATGAGCCCCCCAAGCATAGTCTGATGCATCTGTAGTTAGAGTTTGGGCGGCAGGGGGTTGAGTGAATGGCAGTCCCTTGTTTTGATGGCAGGCCTCTGCCCACCATAGGAACTCTAGTTGCAGGCAAGGTATGATGGGAATCATGGTTTCCAGGCTGTGACTGTGTTGACTCCATAAACTTTTTAAGTACCACTGAAGTTTCCTCATATGCAGTCTTGCATATGGAATTAGAAGAATGCAGGAGGCCATGAACCCCAACGCTTGCAGAATTTGTCTTGCAGATAGTAGGGTTTTTGTGGCCACCTGTTTGAAGTAAGTTACCAAATGAATTTGCTTTTCTGGCATAAGGTAAGCCATCTGGGCAGTTCTATTCAAGCTTGCACTCAGGAATGTAATTTTTTGAGAGGGTACCACTTGTGATTTCTTTTTGTTTATAGTGTACCCTAGACAGGTTAGAACCCTTTGTACAAATGCCAGATGCTTTAGAAGAATGTCCCTGTTTTCTGCCTGAATTAGACAATCGTCCAGATATGGATATATTTGGATATTTCTTTGTCTGCAAAATGCAATTACTGGAGCCAGTCATTTTGTGAAGACCCTGGGTGCAGTAGATAAGCCAAAGGGCAGGGCAGAGAACTGGTAATGCAAGTAGCCTGCTTTGAAGCGGAGGTATCTTCTGCAAGATTCCCTGATTGGGACATGCAGGTAAGCCTCTTTTAAGTCTAGAGTTACCAACCAGGCATCTTTGCCTAGCATAGGAAGTAACTGTTGAGTTAGCATCTTGAAATTTGGAATGTCCAGAAATGTGTTTAGAGTAGATAAGTTCAGAATTGGACGCAATGATTTGTCTTTTCTGGGTACCAGGAAAAGTCTTGAATAGAAACCTTGTCCCTTTTCCTCTTCTGGAACTGGTTGAATAGCCCTCATGTTCATGAGGGACAGTACTTGTTTCTGGGCCTCTGCCCACTGATTTGGGGGCAGGTCTGGCCATCCGTTTGGGACTGGCAACGTGTGGAAATGAAATCTGTATCCCTGGGATACTATATTTAAAACCCATTTGTCTTGGGTTATAAGTTGCCAGTTTCTTGCATGAAGTGCCAGTTTCCCCCCAAAGGGGTGGCCAAAAGGTAAGTGCTTGGTAAGTGTAAAGGGAACTCATCGAGACTGCTTACCATAGGGAGGTGCCTTGTTGTTTCCAGACTTGGAGGAGGCACCCCATTGTTTTGTTCTAAAAGTCCCTTGCGACTGAAACCTGGAGCCTTTGGAATGTCTGGGTTTGACTGAGTGGCTCTCGAAGGAACTGGGTAGGACCAGTTCTTAGTAGGCCAGTGCCTACTAAATCTTGGAGGTTGCACTTGTAAAAAATCTTTCACAGTTTGCATAGATTTAGCTACATCTTGCTTTAACACGATCAGGCAGAGTTTGCTCTTTGAGCCAAGCATGCCTTCTTAACACAGACCCAGTTACAGCAGCCCTGCAAGAGTCCTCCAAAGAATCAAAACCACATTGCAAATTATGTTTTCCAACTTGTTCAGCTGAATGCAATAAATCCTGTAAATCTTTATTTTCCACACAGTCAGAAATTAACATCATTTTCTGTTTAAGAAGTCCCATGACATGCTGTTGATACTTTAGCATATGAAATTGGCAGTTTAAAGCCCTGATTGCCAAGGTTGCAGAAGCGTAAACCTTCTTACCCCATCTATCCAGCGCCCTGGAATCTCTATCAGAAGGGGTAGGATTTTTAGCAGTAGAGGCCTTAATGCCCTTGGGACCCTGAGAAATGGTTTCAGGATCTGCAATAGGATTTTTGAAAAGGAATTTGTGGGAGTCAGGAACCCTGTAGTATCTGTCTGGCTTACAAGGAGCCAGAGGCAGAGAATCAGGAGCCATACTAGATTCTGAAAAAACATCATCAACAATGTCTAAAACAGGAGGTATAGCCAAAGGCCTATGCTGAGGAAGAAGAAAATCCCTAAGTCTCTTTTTAGATTCAGAGAAATCCTGACTTTCCCAGTGGAAATGTTCCCTTAAAGTATGTAAAGTTTCCCCAAAAGAAAAATCCTCAGGGGGAGAAGCAGAACGAATGGAATCTTCTGCATCAGAGTCCTCATAAGTTTGTATAGACAAGTCCTGTTCATTAGAAGAGTCAGAAGAAAAAGAATCCTGTTCAGAAGATTCATAATCAATGTCTTGCCTTTAGAAGGAGGGGGTTGGCTACCCCTGATCAGAGTAATTAAATCTTCAGCCATTTTGATAATCTGTTTTTTAGGCATAGGGGCCTGCACATGTGACCCACGCGTAGTTTTTTTTAGGCATAGATTTTGATTTTGGCCTTAGTTTTGAAGATGGAGTCGGTCTAATATACAAATCTGTAGGCCTGAAAACACCCTCAGAAGCCGGTGCCTGCACAGTGGCTTCGGACCCTTCTAAGGTAGAGACATCCTCGGGTGCCATAAATGAAGCATCTCGCGGGACTCCGAATGGGTCTCAGTAGAGACCTGCGAATCAGAAGTAGCGGGTATCAGGGGCTGCAAAAGCACCTCACTGACTACTGGCGAACTGGTGACTGGCTTAAGAGAAGTGTCGTCGCCAGTTCTGGACCTCAACGGCCTGTCTCTGTCTTTTTCTTTGCGTTTTTTAGGTATTCCGGTAGTCGGATTGCCAACCGACGACATTTCTGAACAGTTAAATCGTGAGCCAAAATATTTAAAATCAAAAATATACCGACGTTTAACAGTGCGTTGATTAAATTTGGCACAAAACCGACAGCAAGGCACGTTGTGGTCAGGGCCAAGGCAAGGAATACAGTACAAATAAAAATCCTTATGAGGTATTTGCTTCCCACAAGTAATACAATTATTAACTTTTACTGACATTGGTAAAGAGCAAGAAAAAGTTTCCCCAACAAGGTACTTACCTTTTTAGTTGAGGACTTCGGTTCTGAAACTCGAAAACGAAAATGTCAGGAGTTGGCCAACCGGCACTTGCGAACTGCTTCTGCTTCGGGCACCGCGCAACAAGAAAGACTGATGTAATGGTATCGCTGCATGTTTTATACCCCTGACGACCTGACGTCATGGAAGAAGGGACAGCAACTGACGCAGGACCCAAGATTTTGTTAATCAGGCTGACTGAGGGGAACCTACCAGCAGATTACCCAAATGTAATGACTGAAACAGTGAAACACGAACATCACGAGAATTGCAGACAAATATTATGAAAAGGACACTCTTACACTAGAGCAATCGGATCTACCATCTTGCGGCTACGTTGGCAAATGCAATCTGAGGAGTTGGGGGATGTAATAGAGCATTATGGGTAGAGGAAGAAGCTCAAACTTTGGATCAGAAGTCTTGTGTATGCCGCGGAGTCAGATCCAATGATTGGATCCTAGACACATTAGTGAGGAAGAATGATAATGGACATCAGATTTATTGTTCTTAAAATGTGTTTGTAATACTTTGGAGCTTTTCTCCCTTAGCTTCCACTGAAAATGGGCTCCTCCTACCTAAATGGACTTTCCTAGAAATCAAATGTCAATAAATGAATAAATAAGAGCACCATTTATTCAAATATTGCCATACATATTATTCCACACTATATTAAATATAAAATTTATTGCGCCTCGGCAATAGCCTTCCAAGAAATTTTTGTACGAGTGGTGGTTCCTGGTTTCTTCAGTCGTTAATTATTATTTTTTATCCTTTTGCGTTGTATGGGTATATTAAATATAAATCCTTCTAATTTTTCTTTGAACATTTACGCAATTAGGGAGAAAAGGTTTGATTTAAACAAAAATATGTCTCAGCCCAAACAATTCGCAGACTATTAAAGTAGTGCCATTCTTATTCCTCAAGTTGTGTTACAGCTTTGTGGTATTGTGTCTCACTCAATGCTCATCAACAAACCCTCTATACTTAGTCTACCTTTCAGTTCACTTTCGTGATTCAACAGCTACACTCAAAACAGAACTCAAACTATTCAAATGGCAAGATTGCCAGACCACTTTTTTATTTACCTGCGGTGGTGGTGCTGCGGTAGCGTTGTCACCTCACAGTTAGACATTGCCCGTTCGATTCTCAGTTAGAGCGTCTTCTGTGTAGTGGCATGCGTGAATGGGCGTTCCTTCATTGAAGGTTGTGCGTTAGGCCCGGCAAGCCAGTACGTAAAAAATCTACTGCCAATCATTAGCAGACCGGAGTTCCGCTGTGGCGACCCCTAACCGGGAAAAGCCGAAAGACACAAAATATTCATAGGCATCCAGCAAGGGATTCTTATTAGGCCCCATACTATTTAATATCTTCATTAATGAACTAGCTAGTTACACCAAACTGCCAATAATAATTCAATATGCAGGTGATTCCACAATTGACTGCTTTGCCCAAGCAAGTCATTGTCTTCACCATCGTCGACCAATTTTTCTGCATGGGGCTGAAGTGTCATGTCAACTGTCACCATCTCTCTCAATTAAATGTCTTGTTCGACGTTCCTGCTCGACTCTTGCAGATCTCCTATACAGTCTATCATGCTCATGCCCTTGGTTCCTTTTTTCCTGTCTGTTTCAAACAGTCTTCACCAGATTATTGTATGCTGAACTAAAAACTATCACTCAAGAAGCTCTTACATCCACTGAAGTAAATGTTGAGCACTTACAGCTTACTAAATCCCAAAAAAGACATACTCCTAAACTAATATTCTGTAGAAAAACAAGACTTTGCTATTCCATCAGCAATTAATAGTAAAACAGAACCACTTCACATAGCAAACTGCTCTGAGTCATAAAAAATGAGAACTTGACATTTGACCACCACATCACACATGATGTTAGCAATAAAACTCATAAAAATAGGACTTTTTTATAGAGCTAAATGATTCATTCATGCACCATTTGCTTCTGTTAATCAGCTACTGGAATGTTACCACATACTGAAGGACTTGCGATTGTGATGGTTATCGACTAGTAACTCCTGTGCTTAACTTTGCAGAGTGATCCCAGGACTAGATTCAACAGTGGCAATTTAACTGAGGCATTGACAATTTAAAAGCAAATATTGCAATGGAGCTCTTTATTTTCCATTCTGCAAAGGCAGGTCGTCTAAATCATTGAAGTACAACTTTTGGTGTATCTGTGTGGGAAAAATAATTTGCCTAGTATCATGAGAGGAGACAGTGCAGACCAGCATGGCAGCCCAACAGGCCTCCCTTCAAATAAGAGGGTAATTCAAGAAGAAAGAGTTCATCCTGAACTATATACACCACAAAAAGATATAAAGCTACATATAACTGAAAAAGAAATAAGAATACTGGGCCAACCAGTAATTATTAAGATCGCTACAGCTGAGAAACAGATGAGATGGGTCTCTGATGCCAAAGCCCAAACTGTACCACTGATGTATGGTGAGCAGGCTGCAGGCTACTCTAAAAAGGCTTGCTGATCTGGAAGCACACAATGAAGTCCATGAAGGCAGGAACAGGAGAAATAACAGAGTACAGGGGGCTGGAAGAACTAGACATTTTAACACTGTAAGAAAGATCTTTTGCATCATATCGTTCAACTCTCCAGATGTTTGCAGAATATTCTTGGCTTGTTCTTCATAAAATTTGTCTGGCAAATCATTATGGACTGAAGTTACTAATAATGACAGACACTAACACTTCAGTTTCAGACTTCATATCATTTAGAAATGCATGTTAATGTACAACCTGTTTTACTAGCAACTTCCTGAGTTTATAAGAGCAATATTTGAAAAACTGTACCTGATTTTGGGCTTTTGTGTACTATTACTATTGGCTTTGTCCAGAGTTCTTGTGCTAAGTGGTTGACAGGTATCTTTTGAACCCTGGTTCTCTTTCACTGTCTCCAAACTACCTCCTTGACACAGCAAACAAGTCTCTGAAGCTCCAGTCACCACAGACGACCACACGTATGTGGACTCTTCATTATCAGGACACGGTCAGGGTACTTTTGGCTGCAGGAAACAATCTCGGTTTTATATGCCACGGTTGTAAATTTTTCTTTACTGAACTACACCAAAGTTAAGAGAGCAACAGAAAACTTTTCCAATGACACAGGGTTTATTCAAAGCCTGAATCAGCTTTTATTTTCACTACCTCACAAGACTAGCTTCGTACACTCCTATATACTCCTACCGGTAGTTTGTAATATTTATATACACAGTTTTTATTTACCTGTTTTGTTAACCAGGTTTTCCAACTGATTTTAAGCAGAACAGGCAAATATCAAGGACCACAGGATGAAGCTTGTAAGGAGCTCATAGCCTTAGTCCTCTGTGCTAAACTGCCACACATAAGAAGCTGTCTCATGTGGGACGTCAAACTCATGACCTCATAATTATGGGACTGATGTACTACCTATTGTACTTATAGTTCCTCTGGAAAAAAAGTCTGAATATTTAAAAAAGTGGCATTTCCAGTGATGAATTATATGGGTTGCTGGGTGTGATTAACATTAAAAGGTAAGAACAGTAAAAAGAATGAATGAAAAACAAATATTAGTTATTTACTACAGGGTTTTGCGATCAAGTTTGGTTATACTAGAAGCTGCAACAATGCTGAAGTAAGTGATGTGAGACGATACAAAGTAACTTGACCCTAAGGGAAGTCACTGCCATTTGTTCAGGTTTGCAAGGAGTGAAGATAATTAAAACTGTGTGCCCTGGTAGTGTACATGCGTAACTGAACCACGCCTCAGCTATACACGGTGATCTTCAGCTGCTTTTAAGGTTTTTTTTAGTGACTTTTAAGTGACAGCAAAGATATAGCTGGACTGTCAGGCGAATGGGGACAGAAAAAACACACACTGTTGTGATACTACAAAATCGGCAGGTATATGCTGTGATAATTATTAACTGTTAATGGTTGTTACCATTTGAGAGCATTTTTTGCAAAGTCGAATCAAATGGATTATATGACTTACTGGGATAATACTTTAGTGAGATGTTTACCTAACATATTAATGACGGAGCTCCACTTTCTATTTCTATTTACTGTGCTAAGACACAGGACAGAGACAGAAGACAGGCTAAGACATAAGCTGGAGAACTCGCATGTAGACATAGTTCATCTGAGGTAGTGACTAAATATTAAGGTGAGAAGAGATGAGAAACTATTTAAAGGTGAAGAGATTTTACATGTGACTACTAGATTTTGAAAAAGGAGACAAACAGGGCAAAATAATCTTGGGAATGACTGCAGTGGGGCACAGTATGACAGGGTTCCTATTAAATGATCGAAGATGCATTCTTTCGAATGCGTCTTGATCGAACTTGAAAGCACGAAAAGGCAAAATAGCGAAATGGCATATAAGCAAATTCCTTCCCTGGGAAAGAAATCGCTTGGCCGCTTCCGTTACTTTGCCGTTTTCGTCACTGTAGTGCAATCTCGGAGTTGGTATATTTAAGTGGGGGAGAGGCGAAGTCCACCACTTTATGTAATGTTTGATTTTTTTTTTTTTTTTTTTTTTTTTGTGGAACAGCGATTTTTTTTTTTTTCTCCCTTGGAAAAAAATCGCTGTTCTAAGCTTCGAGATTGTAAGCTTTCACTTACATGGGTTTGATAAATCGTTCGATGATTTAACATAGACCCGTATGACAGCCCAGGCATTCAGTATGGGAAAGGAACAGGAGATATTGAGCATTTGTTTGTCACAGCTCCTGGAAAATTAGGAGAACAGACTAAAGAGTAGAGCTGTACTCTGAGAAAGGCTACGTACATTCTGCTATCAATGTGACAGAACATGAAATTATGGTCATGGACATATAAGACAACAATTAAGTGCTGGACTTATTTTAACGGCAGCAAATGCTGTGGAAAGTGGTGACTCACATGAATCTAGTGGTAGTTCAGGAGGGTTAAAAAGAGCTATGACAGTAGGAAATGAGACTAGGATAGGCAAAGGGATAAGTACAACATGAAATAACTGGTTTGAGATTAAGATGAAACCATAAAGAAGATGAAAGAATAAGAGCAACAGCTGCTATCGCTGCCGACTAGGATTTACTTTTTATGAACGAATGTATATTTGACTTACTGGGTTGTCCAGATGGATTGAGGCTTGTTTTAAGTTGAGGACCAAGGAGAAAAGTTCCAAGAGAAAGATAAAAAAATCATACTTTTTACAATACAGATTTCTGCAAGCTTTATGAAGCAAATGCAACAATTTAATTTACAACCGTTACAACTGGCATTTTTTTTTTTTTTTTTTTTTTTTTTAAGTACAAGTAACTGCTTGTCAGGAAGTAAAGCAACAGTTTCATTTTTTTTCCTGCTTTTTCCCACCCTCCCACATATCTTTTGACAACTGACTCCCTCCTGACCACCCTTTCCTAATCACCAGGTTAAGGATTAATTGTGAAGGTCCATCTTCATTCAGACCAACAGGGCTGGCTCAAGGGGTTTCTTGTTTTCTCCCTGATCCTGCCAGCATGCACTTGGCAAGCCACTGGAGAAGGGCATGCAATGGGCTGCAGCAGAGAATGTGCCCTCACTTCTGCAAGGGGCATTCTCTCCAAGCAGACCAGACCTGCTCATCAAGGCATTAGCAGTGGTTTCCCTGGTTTCCACTGGGGAAAGAAAAAACACCTAGTGTGCCCACAAAAGCACACAATCCCCCCCAAGGGGACATGGCAGCCTACACCCCTTCATTTCTCTCCCTCCTTGCCTGGCTCCTACTGTACCGTGGCTGCTAACAGATCTCTAGTTGCCTGGGTTGCAGTCAGGGTTATATCCCTCTGCACCACAGAGCCAGGTAAGTAGCACTTTTATCTTGAATTCTAATACGATATTGCTGCACCTTTTCTGGCCAATACCAAAATGTCACCCTTTTTTACTTCAACCAAATAGCCTTGACTCAGATAAAATGAGAGTGATATACAGGTCTCTATAAAGGCAAAGTAAGTTGCAGTGTCAAGATTTGTATGCATTTGAGATGGAAAAATGTCCAGACTGAAAAAGAGAGAGAAAACAATCCAAGCAGTCAAGATGAGATTCAGCCAAAAAGAAAATCAGTCTCTCTCAACATCTAACAAATGTATAAAGGGAGAAAAATCTAAACTTTATGTGAATGACGGAAACTATAAAATCAATGTACATTTCTGCTCTATAAGGCTAAAACTTCAAACAATAACAGCTCCTTCCACATTGTTCAACTCAGGCTCTGCATCCAAAATATAAAAGCAAGCCGAAAGTGCTGTACATAAGTATACACTTTCATCAGTGTCTGCTGCAGAGCTTGACCTCTGAAAGGGTAAGGATACATATGCTCTATTGTTGCTGCTGTTCATACAATTAGCAAAGCCTATAACCAAGAGAATGGAAAACTGTGACAAAGAGAGCAAAGAAACTACCGATGTTCACCTCAGCTCTCAACCTGCACACACTGAACATAGGAACAAAGGTCCGTGAAAATCAGGAACACCCAGCCAAACATCTGGGTAGCTAATCAGCATAAAAACTGAATACCAAATAACATGCAACTCCGCCCACTTTCAGTAGGAATGTGGGATACTACTCAGAAACACGTTTAAAAAAGAGAGAGTGACAAAAATGATGGAAAAATACAAGCATATTATCAGAGACAAAGTAAAATCTGCAGACTTTAATGAAATGCATTCAAAAATTTTTATTTATTTATTTATGTATTTTTACTTAACATTTGTTGACCGGGATAGTCCGACAGAGCCTGTTTTCAGCGGAGGCCCGGGGAGAAATTCTAATGCATAAGGTCATTTATTTCTACTTCAGAAAAAAAAAAAGATATAAGAGGTGTGACCTCTTTCTTTAAATTAGTGTTGCCTTTAATATTGATCACGCAATGTGGTTTTCTAAGTACTAGACATCTTCAAAAATAGCTCGATGCTGGGGAATTCAGAAAATTGAATTAAGGTGTAAATCAAACTTTCACTCTTCAAGAAAAATCTTGATGATTGGATGGGAAATAGGAAATTCACCCCGGAGATCACCTCTGTGGCTCTGCTCGACAGTGGCACAGGAAAATAATTTTCTTGGGTGGCAAAAGCCAGGGTACCTTTTTGGCTGGGCTTGTATAGACCCCAGGGCAGATAGCCTAGTACCTACCTATGAAAACAGGAACATAGCTCCCAAAATAGGGTAGGCCTGTCCAGGGGTAAATCAGGCCTGAAAATAGTCATATTCTCCAAAACAGAGACAGTTGGGAGGTTTGATGTTCACTATTTAAATGAGCAGTATATGTACAATTATTGTGGGATACCAAACATTCAGTATGCAGAAAGTAATTCCGATTCAGCTCAAAGTGTCATTTCCAATCCACAGGCACAGTTTTATTACTTTCAAACTTGGATTAACTCCATAGGTTTGTATCTTAATCCCTCCTAAACCAAGTCCATGTTGCTCTCCCATTAACCAGCTTCCACTCCATTTACTAATAATCTCAATTTGATTTGTTCTAGAAATAATAAGCCAACTTCTAAAGACAGAGTACTTTTCAAAGTTGTTGAATTTACCATCATGTAGTAGGCAACATCCACAAAATTTCTTAGATGCATTCTGACAATCAGTTAAAATATGACCTGCATATAAAAATACCGGGGATAGGGAATAAAATAACTGATCTGCTGAATGATTTTTGAAGCAGGAACGCAACCAGTATTTAAGTTAATACCAGCTTCCAAAACATAGCCTCTTCCAAGTGTAGCTCTATTACCACTCTACACTACGTTATGTTGGAATATAACATATCCATTCACTACTTAAAAACAAAAAAACTCCACAAATGATAGGCTAAAATAAACAAAAAATATATTAATTTGGCACTGCACTAAAAAAGGCATTTAGCATAACCTGCGACTTAAAAAGCAAGTTTTTTAACTTAAATTCCAGTAGTATGGTGGTGCTGCGGTAGCGTTGTCGCCTCACAGTAAGACGTTGTCCTGTTTGATTCTCAGCTAAAGCGTCTTCTGTGTGGAGACATGCATGAATGGGCGTACCTTCGTTGAAGGTTGCGCGTCAGGATTGGCAACTCGGCATGTAAAAATCTACTGCCAATCATTAGTGGACCGGAGTTTCGCTGCGGCGACCCCTAACCGGAAAAAGCCACACCAACATATTTCACTACAAAAAAAATAAATATATTATTCCAAAAAATAGTATGCGCCACTGTATAACAAGTATATGCCTAGTACCCCCTTGATCAGAAGTAAGTTAAAATATGAAGCCATGGGCAAGATCACTCTCATATAGCTAAAAGGTTTGTCGTGTGTGTGTGTGTGTGTGTGTGTGTGTGTGTGTGTGTGTGTGTGTGTGTGTGAGTTGGAGAATGCACTGTCTTTGCCATTGTATACAGCACGATCAAAATGCATTCGTTTTGGAACATTTTTTCTTCAGTAACCAGACAGTCATGGTTCCTGTACACATTTCGCTGGACAGTCAGTCTGCAATATTAATAATGTTTCACTCTGCAAGCTAGTCAGCCAGCATTACAGTGCCCACTCAAGGTGGATAGTTAGTCTATCCTTGAGCGTATCTGGAGGGAGGGTTCATTAGCTCCGTCAAATGCATTAGTATTGGCACCTTTTCACTCAGTCAGGGGTAAACACACTCACTCAAGCTGGAAAGTCAGTATGCTTGACTGACTGCAAGTAAACAATGGAAATGCAGAGCTAGACATGACATGGCTACACTGTGTTATTACATGTATGACAGGGAGGCCTTGTTGCTGTTACTGTTAACATAATACAGTATATGACTACGTTTTTTTTTCTCCCCTCTATACTGTTTCATTATGTCCGGCCATCCCAGTGTCCCCATCCATCACTCTTGTCTACTTGCCCCCCCCATATTTCTATAAGTGAGCTGGGCCAGCATAGATCTTAAGGATGTCCTGCAGGAGGCAATATCAGTAAGTACTTTTACTTCCTTGGGGGGATTATGATCCACCCTAATTCTCCCCACCCACACACCAAGGTATTCATTGGCATGTCTGAGGGTTACTCCCTTCTGTGAACCATGCCTACCCTCAGGGAGTATTTTTGATGAATGCCCCCCCCATCCCTGGATGGCCATGCTCGCTCCACCCTGCCAGCACCTCAAATCTCTGAGCCATTAATTGATTCAGGTTACCTGGGTCATAGTTAGGGCTTTATCCCACTACCCACACTGCTGGCTCCTAGCTAATTCTTACAGATGGCAACACGCTGTGAAATACATCTGGGGTGAGTGCTGCCCCCACAATTTCTTTTCTGTATGCATGTGTTTGGGTGTTTGAAAGGAAATTTCGGTTTCTGAAACATATTAGTAGGGCCACTTCTTCTCTCTACTACCTACTGATTAACATACCCACCTTACCTGTCCAGTCAGTGTGCCTTTGAGTTATGAAACACATTACTCGAGCCAGTTCTTCTCTCTAGTCTGGCTGCTTCTGAGTTACTGGTGACAGTAAACTGAAAACTGCACAGACAGATATAAAGACTCAGGGGTACATGCTGCCTTTGTAACTATACTACATTTCCTAAAAGACAGTAGAAGACAATAATCATATTTTATCTCCACTTTTAAGTTCCTTAATATGTTACCTTCCCTTATCCTTTTCTACCTGTACCCATGGCCTCTTGAATGCCTCTGTGAACTCCCTCTCCACATGTCATTATGGTAGTTCATTCCATGGGTTAAGCATTCTGTTTGCTCTTGTTAGTTTCCATTTAGTTAAACAATTACTTTCACAGATCCAGGGAGTAGTTTGGGCCTGCAATCTACCTATCAGCTAATATTTTTAAGGTTCAGAATGACCCCCTCACAGTTCCCTGAAAAGACCTTGTACATAAATATGACATCTACAAATCCCTTCTGTTCTCAGATAAGAAGGGCTCTAGCTGTTCTAGTCTCTGATCATATGCTTTCCTCTCTATCCCACAGATCATTCTAGTTCTAGTAGTTTCCAACCATGATTCTGATGACCTTTTCCTCATAAGGTGACCAGAACTGCAGAAACTACTTACCTAACCAAGGCACTGTAGAACCACTACTTACCTCATATAACTGCACACTTACTCTGTGGTTAAAATCTCTGGCTCACAAGACCTGGTCCCATGGCTCACAGAGATAAAGTCCAGACTGTACCCCTGATGACCCACGTTCAACTAATGGTGTGGGCACAGGCACTGGAGGAACTGTGTGAGGGAGGATGGAAGTGGGCAGCAGATGCCAGCTTGCCTATCCTGGGGAGAGGGAAGTAAAAGCCTAGCTTTCTACAATTGCAGCAGGAAAAGTGCAGTGAACTCCCCAATGCAAGCAGTGCCACCACCTGGTCAGGATATTTACATATTAATATTAATACCGCCAGCCGGGGGCCACGGTGGTGCAGCAGTTAGCATTACCGCCTCACAGCAAGAGGCTCTCTGGTTCAATTCTCGGCTGGGGTGCCTTCTGTGCGGAGTCTGTATGTCCTCCCTGTGGTCGCGTGGGTTTCCTCCCACATCCCAAAGACATGCTGTAGGTGGATTGGAAACTCTAAAATTGGCCCTAGGTGTGAGTGTGTGCATGTGTATGCCTTCTGTGGAAGCTTGGGCGCCGGGCTGGCAACTCGACACTGTAAAAACTCCACTGCCAATCATGAGTGGACAGGTGATCCACTGTGGCGACCCCTAACCGGGAAAAAGCCAAAAGAAGAAAAGGAATATTAATACCTGCAGCCAAGTAGACTTTGTACTTCGCACCCAAGGCACCAGCTGCAAGCTGGGACTAACTAATGTATATGAAAGCAGTGAAAGCATCAAGGGAAGGTGTGCATTCCATGAATTACTGCAAACTGTGAAAAGTCAGTGAAAACAAGCTATATTTTTGTTGACCCCCACAATGAATTATGTGGTCAGCTCCATATGTTTTGCACACAGTAGTGGCTACATGGGTATGAAATTCAAGGTCAATGTCTTAAAGAAGTCCAAGGTATTTCACTGTTTTGTCAGCCTTTAGCAGTTGCGCATCAACAGCATATTTCTAACAGTAAAGGCCAGGCTATTCCTACTCCATCATTCATTTGTAACGTTAAGTACCATATGAAGTGAAGAGCTGTCAAAGAAGGATTAAAGACAATGTACCCAATTCTGCAGTCATCTGTGTATCTGGTAAACCAGGTACTGCAGTCATTTATTTTCATTCTGTTTTATTGCCCAATTTAAATACAAATCTTTGAAATGCCTCCATGATTACATCTAGTCATAACACTCTGCAATCAAATTCAAGCAGTAGCACACATTGGATAATATGGTTGAAAGATCATATGAATGTGGTAATGCAGTACAAATTTACTACAATGTCACTCTTTAGTTTAGGCCTACCAATAAACAACACCAAGCAAAACATTCCGAGCAGCAGTCATCGTTAAGTTTAAATGAGCTGTATGCATTCTTTAGTTAACATATTAAGATATTTTTGCAAATACTAAATTTCTTATGTGCACATTTCCATATCATGACTTTTAACAATCTCTATATATTTCATAAACCATTACTAATTCATTAAACCCTTTAAATGATTTTTGCACTGTAAATCCTGTCACATCTATTTTCTGTAAAACAAAACAAAAAAAAAACATATCCAACTGGATTGCAATGCCTTAAATAAGTAAGCAATAATGCCCAACTGGGTGTGTGTTAATGTGTGTAATTAATGCCTGTCCAGGGGTGTTCTGAAGCCCAACGCCACACTTGAATTGGGTTAGTGAGAAACTCCGTTTCATAATATGGATGGGAAGCCTATTCCAGAGAAGGGTTAGTCTCCAGGATACCTACCTGCCTCTTCAGCAGGTCCTATTTATGTCATAGGAAAGGTTTAAGTCTTTAGAACAGGTAATTCTGGTGCTGTTTGTTTCATGGATATGCAGGAGGTACATTAGAGTGGGAGCGGACAATAACCTGTATACCAGCCATAGTCCTGGAGGAGACAAAATACAGGGATAGGGCCTTGAGGTGGTCTGCATGGGACATTTTACTTACACCCTGTATACTTTTAGTGAGGAACCTCTTTGGATGTTCCAATTGTTGGATATGCCCAGTTAGGTACATAACAAAGGGGGCATTGTACTCAATGATAGGTCTGATAAATGCCAAATATATTGGAACAATGACTTCCTTGGACCTAGATGCCATACCCTTGTTTATAAGTTAAGCAACATACAATGATTTCCTCAGTACTGCAGACATGTGATGGTCAAAGGCTAGATTACTGTCTATGTGTGTCCCCAAGTCCCTGACTACTAGGACAACTCTAAGGGGTATGTTTTCAATGTGATAGTTACCAGGGGTGGATGACTTCCTGGTTCTGACACCAATTGTTTGTCTGTGTCCGCCGTTTCTGGAAAAAATTTGTGTCAGTGTGCAATTCAGTGTCAGTTCCTAATTTTTAGTCATCTGCAAATTTATTCAGCTAGAAACCATTGAGATTGGCCTTGACTTCAGAGAAGTACATTTCAAAAAGGAGCTGTCCAAGGACCAATTCCTGAGGTATTCTACTTGTGACTGGCCTCTTTGTAGAGGTGGACTCCCCAATTCTAACTTCTCAGCTCCTGTCTGTGTGCCAGTTGCCTATCCAAACGGTGGCATATGGGTTTGTATCTAACCTCTTGAGTTTGTCAACAAAACCCAAGTGGGGCATTGTGATAAATGCCTTGGCCAGGTCAAGGTAGGTGGTGTAAACCACTTTGCCCTCATCCACTGCTTTGGTGACCTTCTCAAAGAAGTCCACCAGGTTGAGTGGGCATGACCTGCCACTGACTAAAGCAAACTGGGTTGGGTCCAGTGTCTGGAGGACAATTCTTTCCATGCCTTTGTATAGAAGACTAGTGAGACCTATGGGTCTGTAGTTTGCAGGGTCTGTAGATGGGCCACCTTTGTGCAGTGGGATGACTGTTGCTGTTATCCATTTATGAGATACAAATCCTGTTTGGAGGCTACAATTAAATAGCAATTCCAGACGGCCTGATAGGTCATGTTTCATGCTATTTAGAAGGCATCCTGGGATACTGTCTGGGCCTATTGCTGCAGTGTCCTTGGCCTTAGAGACAGCATTAAGGACCTGCTCTCTAGTGACAGCAGGGGGAGTTATATTTGATGGTATTTCCTGAGGGAAGGTTGAGGGTGAGACAGGAGTAAAGCTGAAGCTAAATTCATTGGCCAATAGGTTTGCTATATCTTCTGGCTCAGTATAGGTGGCTTCGTTTACAATGAGCTCTGCACACAACTGTGTATTGCCTTTGAGGTTGCGGATATGGCTAAACAAATGCCTTGTGGTTGTCCTTGGCCTGAGAGGGCAAATTTGCCGTAGACTTTATTTGTCCTCTTGAGTTGTTTGTTTAGTTTGATGACAGTGCTTTTATCCTGCTGGGTGCTGCACCTCCTAATTTTTGCCATGATTTTCTTCCTTGTTATACAGCGTATAGATTTTGTGATTCCACCAGGTTGGCTTATTTTTTTATTTAGTTCTGTACTTCTTCCTGGGGGGTACAGCTGCCTCTATGCAGCTATTAACTTATGTATATAGGGTTTTGTGAACAGTTCTGCATAGGCAGCAATGTTCTCAGGGTTTATGGGGGCTTGAAGTTTTGCCGGGTTATCACTTAAAAGCAGGAAGTTAGCCTTAGAGTAGTTCCTGAATATTCCAGGGTTAGCTGGGGGTTCAGGTTTTATTTTTACTTCAAAGGAGATCATTTTGTGGTCTGACTTTACCAAGGAAGACATTACACTAGGAGTTGTGCAGCACTCTCTCATATTAGTGAGGACCATCCAGTATGGTTGCCCCCTGGTTGGTGTACTGACTATCTGGTCCAGGGGGGTTTCATTTAAACCTGTTTTTGTTGAATCACATTTTCTCCCTTAGCATTCCTAATTTATGTAGCTCATTTCTAAGTAAAACTTTTCACAAAGGTTTTGTTAAGGATCTGCAACATAACAGGATATGCCCATATACATTTACTGACATCAACAAAGGATAGTGAAAGGATGTGTTTATAGACTTTAACGGCTGTACTTCCACCCATGTACAAGACACATCCGTTAGCTTCAATGAGAGCTCCCTGACACTAATCCTACCCTGATGTATCCAGAGATTTTGTAGATTTAGCCAGGCTATGGCTAAACTTTACAAATTTTTTACTGGACATCCCAAATGCATTTTAAGAGGCTGCAAAATACATCACAGCACATAACTCAGCATATGTTGCAATATACATACAGATGTGAACAAAATACTGTTAAATACTCATTAGATAGAGGCACACATTTTACAATACTATTCACATTAATGAGAGGCAGCAAACATTTGCTAAGAAATCTTAAATCCTCATTTACAGGCAAGAGAATGTGTTTGCTATTTATAAACTGCAGAATAACATTTACACCCTCAATTATTCTGATACCAAACAAGTTTTTGCACAATCTTTCCATAGTAACCACATAAGTTTATGATGCTAGCAATCACACACACTGAAATCATCATCTTAAAATGTATGGAAAAGTAAAGGCCCACAATGTCAACATTAGTGTATCATAAATCTCATACTGGCACCGGACATGTTCCACACACTTTTAAGTGGTAAGAAGAATTCATGAATTTGTGGAATTTCAGCAGCATTCTTGCCTTTAGAAAAAAATCCCTGGTCCACAACTTACAACATATATAATTCTCTACTTCACACTGAGAGAGAAGTGAAGAATCTCGGCTCCTGGGTACACAATTTCCTCATGTCTGTGCACCATGTTGCAACAGTAGTTAGGACGTCCTTCTATTCAGCACAACTCAAATCCCCAAAGGCATTTCATCAATGTCAAAGAATATTAATCATCTTTCTGTGCACTGTCCTAATTAAACAGATTACTGAGTGCAATGTGCCTTTAGCCAGGCATATGACACATGTATAAAGGTTTCAAAGTTTCCTGACAAAAAAGACTACTTGGCTAAAAAACATCATTAGCCATCTATACAGACTTGAAGCCCTATCCATACATTCCGTCTCTTACAGCCTCCTGCATGGAGATTATGCCTTGCATTCCAGGCCACCAAAGACCTCACCCTAACTGAGTCTCTTATACCTTCATAGGACAGACAGCTTCTGTATATTAAACTGTGATACCTTTGCCTTTTTCAAGGCTAGCACTTTAGACTGCATGGGTACCTGCCAAGTTCATTCCTGGCCTAACATGTTTTGACCTTCTGGAAGGAGGGGTGGGGGACTTTTTGAGGGTAGTATTTTGGCAAGGCGCACTTACCTCACAGATCCTATCATCCTAAAATAAACATGTATAACCCCTCTTAGGTGACAGAACACTGTTCATGTTATCTGCTTGATTCCATTAAATCATGCATATCCAGGGACAGTCTAAGTATATATATATATATATATATATATATATATATATACATATATATATATATATATATATATATATATATATATTTTTTAATAAGAAATAAAATATTAACAACATTAATTATTGCAATTAATGGCAAAAAAGAATTTTTATACAGTCTTTCCATATCAACCATTTACATTTCTGTGGCTAAAAATCATAAGTATTGACAGTCACCAACTTAAAATATTCATGAAACTAGAGTCCTGTCCTATCAAAAACGGTATGTTCATACCACAAACTACACCTTGAAAAGACACTGTGACAATGGATAAATTTATAAATAACTCTTCTTTAGGGGGTAGGAACAGAACCTGATTTTTTACGCATCCGATGCCATTCATACTTAAGGACAGATTAAATGTGTAGACAATACAGGAAATAACTATTAGGTTCTTTCAGGCCTTCCTCTAACAATCCAAGGGCAATGCCTTCTGTTTGATCATGATCATCCAATTCTTCCCACACATTCTCCACTTCCATGAACTTGGAAGGCCTACCACCTTAGAATGACCAGCTTACTCCATTTCTTCCATTACAATATCCGTCCCTTGGATTAGTTCTTTCAAACTATCAATGACCTTCAACAATCAGGGGATGGGACTATAATTTTCCATCTTCTGTACTCTTGACTGCCTCAGCAAACTGCAATCTTGCTGCAACACAGAGCCTAAGAAATCCTAATCAATAAGGACTGGATGCTTTTGCGTAATACACTATTTTCCTGATTGCCACAGTTGCTTTTTGCTCCTGTTCATACCACATCACAAAATGTACAGTTATTATTCTTACTTTACAATACTTTATCTCATCCAGGGACTGAAGTAACTGATACATTCCCTCCATGCAGTACACAATGCCATCTTTAAAAAAAATCCAAAATTTTGCATTCCTCATCTTCCAGTGTTCCACAAAGTTTTAGATTCTTTCTTCTTACTATATCTTACAAAAAAAAGTACAGTTGTGTACACTTACCATAAAAGTAGATGTTCGAGTGTATTCACTGTTGCAGTCATTACATTTGGGTAATCCTGCTGGCAGGTTGCCCTCAACCGGCCTGAATTCCAAAGTCCTGGGTCCTGCGTCGGACGCTGTCGCCCCTTCCCTGACGTCAGGGGTATAAAAGAAGCGGCTGACGCCATTTTCTTTAGTTTTTCTTGCCCCAGATGTCAGGTGCCCCCCAAGAGGGTTGCCATAACTTAGATATGTATAATTACATGCACCAATATAAAATTTACCTTCATCTACAAGCAAATACACCACATAGGTTGTATAAATCAGAGATGGAAAGATAGGTTCCATCAGAAGAAAAAGGGGGGGGGTGGGTGGGAAACCTGGACTGCAACAGTGAATACACTCGAACATCTACATTTATGGTAAGTGTACACAACTGTACTATGTTCTTCGTGTTTCACTGTTGCAGTCATTACATTTGGGTAGAGTCCCAAAGCTAAGGTTGGGGGGCTGGAGCTAAACAGCATTAGGAGCGGCTATGAGGCCCTGCAGAACTGCAGTGGCAAAGCCTGCCCTGGATTTAGAGTAGAATGGCAGATGATGGTGCTTTGTGAAGGTGTGCACTGAACTCCAAGTAGCAGCCTCTAAAATGTCCTTGGTAGGTACTCCCCTGAGAAAGGCTGCTGAAGTGGCTGCAGCTCTGGTTGAGTGTGGCCTAATGCCCTTAGGTACTGGCTTGCCATGGTGTACATAGCAGAAATTAATGCAGTGGCCTATCCACTTTGAAATAGTCTGCTTTGAGATAGCCTTTCCTTGTGATCCTGCAACATATGTCACTAGTAATTGCTCTGTCTTTCTGAAAACTTTGGTTCTGTCCAAGTAGAATCTAAGCTGTCTGTGTACATCCAAAGAATGCAGGATTCTCTCCCCCTTGTTCTGTGGATTTGGATAAAAGGTTGGCAGGTGAATACTTTGGTTGAGAGCCACACTGAACACCACCTTAGGCATAAATGTTGGGTTTGTCCTCAGAGAGACCCTGTCTGGATAAAAAATGATAAAAGGTTCCATAGCCATGAGTGCCTGTAGCTCTGAAACTCACCTTGCAGAAGTTATTGCTAGGAGCAGAGCTGTTTTCCAAGATAAAAACTTTATATCAGCAGTAGCAGCTGGCTCAAAAGGAGGCAGGGTGAGTTTTTCCAAGACATAGCTGAGGTCCCATGCAGGCATTGGTGATCTCCTTGGAGGTCTTACATTTCTGGCTCCTCTGAGGTACTGCTTTAATAAGGGATGAGAAAAGATTGTGCTCTACATTGTAATGAGCCGAAATGGCAGAGACATGAATTTTAATAGATGAAAAAGATAGTCCTTTGTCCAGCATCTCAGTTAAATATTGCAAAATCTGAGGAATATTTGGCACAGCTGTACCAGTTCCTTGTGCCTGGTTCCAAGCACAGAATCTCTTCTATTTTCCAGCATAAGATTTTCTAGTACTAGGCCTCCTGGCTTCCAAAATGACATCTATCACAGCTTTACTGAGAGGTGTGTTTTGTATGACTACATTATTCGCCATGCTGTCAGATTTAAAGTTCTGAGTTGGCTGTGCAGGATCTGACTGTTTTGCTGGGACAGTAGATGAAGTATTTGAGGTAAGGTCCAAGCTGGGCATTGAGACAAGCTCCTTAATATTGGATACCGGTACTGGCGGGGCCAGTCTGGGGCAATCAGCATCATCTTTGGCTTCTCCTGTCTGACCTTTAGGAGAACCTTGGGGAGGAGAGGCAGAGGGGGAAATGCATATACTGATAGGTTTTTCCAGCTGAAAGATAGGGTGTGCACTTTCCATGCTTGTCTGTGATAAATACTTGTGCAGAATCTTTTTAGTTGGTAGTTGTGAGGGGAGGCAAATAGATCTATGTCCGGGCATCCCCATTTCCTTGTTATCATGCTGAAGACTTGTGGATCCAGGTGCCACTCGTGGGGATCCATGAGGTTTCTGCTTAGTTGGTCTGCCAGAGTATTTTCCTTTCCTGGCAGGAATTGTGCCTGCAGATGTACATGGTAAGTCAATGCCGTGTCCCACAAAGTCATGGCTAGTCTGCAAAGGGGGTAAGAATGTGTGCCCCCCTGCTTGTTTATATACCACATGACCGTGGTGCTATCAGTACCTGTCCTGGATGAAGTAGGTCCTTGAAGGCTGTCAGGGCATTTTGAACTGCTAGCATTTCTTTTTGATTGATATGTAGATGCATTTGGTTTGAGGTCCATGAGCCCTGAATGCATCTTCCAGTCATGTGGGCCCCCCAGGCATAATCTGATGCATCCGTTGTTAGTGTCTGCCTGGCTGGGAGTAATGTGAATGGCTGTTCCTCATTTTGGTGACAAGCCTTTGCCCACCATCGAAACTCCTGTTGCAGGCAGGGAATGAGAGTAATCATGGTTTCCAGGCTGTGGCAATGTTGAGTCCAAACACTTTTTAGGTACCATTGAAGTTTCCTCATATGCAGTCTTGCATATGGAATTAGTAGGATGCAGGATGCCGGATGCCATGAAGCTCAAAGCCTGCAGAATTTTTCTTGCAGATAATTGGGCCTTTGTTGCCAACATTTCGAAATAGGTAGTCAGTTGCCTTTGTTTGTCTGGCGTGTGATAAGCCATCTGGGCAGTTGCATTTAAGCTTGCACCCAGGAATATTATCTCTTGAGAGGGTACTAGTTTTGATTTCTTTTCGTTGACTGTGTACCCTAGGCATGCTAGAAGTCTTTTCACAAACGCCAGATGCTGTAGAAGAATGTCCTTGTTCTCTGCTTGAATTAGACAGTTGTCCAAGTAAGGATATATCTGTATTCCTCTTTGTCTGCAGAATGCAATTACTGGTGCCAGGCACTTTGTAAAGACCCTGGGCGCAGTAGATAAGCCAAAGGGCAGTGCAGAGAATTGGTAATGCATTGAGCCAGCCTTGAATCTGAGGTATCTTCTGCATATTTGTCTGACTGGGACATGCAAGTATGCCTCTTTCAGGTCTAAAGTCACAAGCCAAGCGTTCTTGCCCAGCATGGGCAGAAGCTGCTGCAAAGTCAACATCTTGAATTTTGGTATATCCAGGAATGCGTTCAAAATAGATAGGTCCAGTATTGGCCTCCAGGCCTTGTCCTTTCTGGGTACCAAGAACAGTCTTGAGTAAAATCCTTGTCCCTGCTCTTGCTCTGGTACTTGTTGAATGGCCCCCATATCCATGAGGGATGAGACTTGTTTTTGTGCCTCTGCCCATTGAATTTTTGGCAGATTTGGCCAGCCGTTTGCCTTTGGCAGGGTATGGAAATGGAACTTGTAGCCTTGTGACACGATATTTAGGACCCATTTGTCCTGGGTTATAATGTGCCAATTTTGAGAAAAAAGTGCTAATTTTCCCCCTAAGGGTGCTTGTTGCAGGCAGGGGGAAGTCATTGGGACTGTTTCCTGTATGGTTGTGATTTGTCTTCTCCAACTTTGGAGGTAGAAGCCCCCCACTACTTTGAGCGATATGAACCTTGCGCCTGGGGTCTGCCTCTAGGGCGTCTGAATCTGTCCCTTTGAGGTCTGTCTGACACAGGAAAGGACCAATTCTTTGTTGGCCAGTGTCTATTAAACCTAGCTGCTGTACTTGTAAAACATCTTTGACCGTTTGCATAGATTTAGCTTTGTCCTCTATTTTCTTTAACACCTCTTCTGCCTTTACACCAAACAAAGTATCATGTTGTAAAGGTGCATCTAATAACATAACTTTAACATGATCAGGCAGATTTTGTTCCTTTAACCAAGCATGCCTCCTAATTACAGAACCTGTAACTGCGGCCCTGCAGGAGGCCTCTAAAGAATCAAAACCACATTGCAAAGTATGCTTTCCAACTTGTTCAGCTGCATGCAATAAATCCTGCATTTCTTTGTTTTCTGCACATTCAGGGTTTAGCAACATTTTCTGTTTAAGCAATGCCATGACATGTTGCTGATATTTGAGCATATGAAACTGACAGTTTAAGGCCCTTATAGCCAAAGTAGCAGATGTGTAAACCTTTTTCCCCCATCTATCCAGTGCCCTAGAATCTTTGTCAGAGGGGGTAGGGTTTTTTTGCAGTGGAAGCCTTAACTCCTTTGGGACCCTGAGAAATAGTTTCTGGGTCTGCAGCATGGTTTTTAAAAAGGAATTTATGAGAGTCAGGAACCCTGTAATATCTGTCAGGCTTAACAGGAGCTGGAGGTAAGGAGTCAGGGGTAAGACTAGACTCCGAAAACACATCATCTACAATGTCTAACGCAGGTGGGATGGCTAGTGGCTTGTGTTGAGGTAGTAAAAGGAAATCCGTGAGCCTCTTTTTAGATTCTGAAAAATCTTGGCTCTCCCAGTGGAAATGTTCCCTCATGGTATGTAAGGTTTCCCCAAAAGAATAGTCCTCTGGAGGAGAAGCTGAGGGTATAGATTCTTCAGCATCAGAATCCTCATAGGGGGGAAGAGAATTCCTGATCAGAAGAGGAATCAGAAGAAATGGAAACCTGATCTGAAGATTCATAGTCAGTCTCTTGCCTAGGCCTCTTATCAGGAGGGGGATGGGAACCCCTGATCAAGGTAATCAAGTCTTCAGCTATTCTGAGCATCTGTTTTTTGGGCATAGAGGCCTGACCACGTGGCTCTTGAGTTTGTTTCTTTGCTTTGGAAGGTACTTTAGTCTTTGCCTTTGAAGCTGAAGTAGGTTTGATGTAAAGATGTTTAGGTCTGAATGCACCCTCAGAAGCCGGTGCCTGCTCAGCGGCTCCGGACCCATCTGAAGGGATAATATCCGAGGCTCCAATACCTTTCCAGTGGCATGGCCGACTCCATGTGGGAGTCGGTAGCGGCCTGCGACTCTAAAGTAGCGGGCGTCAGGGGCCACGAAAGCGTTTCACTGAGGACTGGCGAACCGGCGACTGGCTTAGGAGAAGCTTCGTTGTCGGTTTTGGGCCTTGGTTGTCTATCACTTTCCATTTCTTTGCGTTTTTTGTGAACTCCGGTAGTCGGATGGCTATCCGACGGCATTTCTGGATAATTAAACCGGCGTCCAAAATAGTTTAAAGCAAAATCATACCGACGCTTAATACTGCTTTGGTTAAATCTAGCACAGAACCAACAACCAGAAAAGATGTGATCAGGGCCTAGGCAAGGAATACAGTAAGAATGAAAATCCTTATGATGTATTTGCTTCCCACAAGAAATACAATTATTAACTTTTTCTGACATCGGTCTGGAGCAAGAAAAAAGTTTCCCCAATGGGGTACTTAGCTTTATTGAAGACTTCAGATCTGAAACTCGAACACGAAAATCTCAGGAGTCGGCCGACCGGCACTTGCAAACTGCTTTTGCTTCGGGCACCGCGCGGCAAGAAAGACTAAAGAAAATGGTGTCGGGCACTTCTTTTATACCCCTGACAACCTGACGTCAGGGAAGGGGCGACAGCGACCGACGCAGGACCCAGGACTTTGGAATTCAGGCTGGCTGAGGGCAACTTGCCAGCAGGATTACCCAAATGTAATGACTGCAACAGTGAAACACGAAGAACATCAAGCTGATTATCAAGTAAATATCAAATGGCTTAAGTCTTGCTTGCCTCATCTCTTACTTCATGAGCTTTTTGTTTAAACAACTTGTGTTCATACTGTTCATACACAAAGAATCACAGTCATCTACATCTAAATGTTAGATAGACCCATCTAATGGCTGTGATAAATGCTTCTAAGCATGTAAAATCCCTTCCAGTGTAATTCGATATTCTTTTGCTTTAAAGTCGTAACAGTGATTTTGGTTCATTTCCTCCAGTTACAGGTTCGACCACCGTTATCAACTTCTCTCAATCTCAATTTCTTCCTCTAAAATCAGCAGCTCACTTCTAGTTTTGTCTGTCATTATGTACACAAAATACAATTTTAATATCAAGTACTCATAAATTAAACAATTTATCAATTAAAAATACTCAACTCTACAAAACAGTGACCAGAGGAATATAAAACCACTACAAGATCTCCACAACACTGGACTCAGTTTTGTCATCTGGTATGACTTTATGGATTTTATGTTGAATCAAGTTATTATGGCTTCATTTACCTCCAAATCCATGATTTTACACATTATATGGGGTACGTAGAGCTGAATGTTTTAGCCAGACTGACACAAGCTGAATGCACAGATAAACTTTTGTCCAAGGAGGGAGGTAGTCAGAATCTTAAAATAAATTACAGGATTAAATATACATCTTCTTTTGATATATCTGTAATGGGTTAGGTCATGGAGGGGTTTTCCCAGGTTCCAGGAGGGGTGCTCTCCATAGCGATGCACAATACACTTGTCAGGTTAACTGATCTTATTAGATTTCTGGAAGGGTCTATGTGGACTAGGATTACAACAACCTGAGTCCACACATCAGGTGTGTAGCCATTTTCCAATGTTCTATTACAATATGCATGAGTGGATACTCAATGCTACTCCTGACTTCACAAATTAGGTTTCCTGGTATTTATCTGGTCACATAAAGCTTGTGCTTCTGCTTGTGCTGAGAGAAGGAGTGGCCATTTTGGATACAGTTTCAGGTTGGAGTGTGTTGCAGACAGCAAAATTGGACTTGTCCTGATTTTTTTCCAAATCTGTATGTCAGTGTGCTACTTATACCTGTTGGCTCTATTATGGTGATACCATTTTGTTCTGGAACACAACATCCTTATTTCTTCCCATTCATTTTTTGACTGCAAATGTAAAGAGCCTTTAAACTGTCATCCTTAGCGATGGCAAGTTTTACATCAAATTAAGATTTACCTTTTTCTTTCTTTTTTTGATGGGGTTTATCTTAGCCTTAATGCACTGGGATAGGTAATGTTTGAAGTCTTTGCACGCTACTTTCTTTGTGTTTAACAATTTACTGATTTTTTTTTAACTTCACTACTTAGATTTTCTTAAGATCTTCCGTCTCATGGAGAGAAGTTCATTATTGTAGTTATTTAAGATTGCTAAACAGGGCCGTGACTGATTCTGACTGAGGAAAATTAATAAAATTATTAACACAGTTGTTTAATGTTGCTAAGTAAGGACAAGAATGATTCACCAACAGGGTGCAAAGGAGAGGAGCCACAATATGGCTCCAGTTTACTGGCACAAGATATCCAAATGACGCCTCCAGGTGCTTCTGCAGTTACATCCTACTGATGCCTCTAGGCATCAAACATTGCTTGTTCATATTTGCATAAGTAATTCCAAACCCATGCTACAAACAAAGTATTAAAAGGTTTCATCTTAAAACTTGTATAATGGCAAACTCAACTGTATTGATAGATGACCTCTGTTTAGTGCAGGTAAGGAGATATTAGTTGTTGTTCATGTAATATCTATACTGTCATAAATTTCATGTTTTTACTAAATAGCTAAACAACCAAGTAATAAAGACAGAACTGCCAAGTCCAAATGAAAGCTCCAACTTGAGTGGTTGCTGAGATACTGCTAAGTTGTTTATAAAATATTTCAAACTGTGTTTACTGTGACTTATAAATACTCAGTTTAAGACCTAGAACCTAAATAATACTACCACTTTACAATAATTTGTGCTGAAAAGTTTGCCATTTTTGCTTCTGTAGTAGCCCTTGTGGTTTCCAGAGATATGAATATTTGTTTGAAATGTGAAGACATAATTTGATTCTATTTCAAAAATCTTAGGCTCTGCCCATTGGAAGTTACAGTACAGATCTAAACAAAACAGATTTCTTTCCAAGCAAAGGAGCACTGAATCCTCTGGATCAGCACCATAATTTAAGCAATCACTAAAGCAAATAATTTCCTCATATTTAGGTGCCTTCCTCGGTGAAAGAATGACCTTGCTAACTGCAAAATATTTAACAGCCTAGGCAAATGTATTAACATGGTCATCCACATCGATCTACCAAATAGGAGAAGAGATGCGTTCACTGTTTCTGACACGAAAAACTCCAAAATTAGAATCATATCAAGAACCCTGGGTACTCTTAATGGTCTTAGTCTAACTGTAAGTGCAGAATCGATGCTTGAATCATTACTGTCACCAGTTATGACAGTTTTTCAAGTATCGTCTGTGCTAGCTTTAAGGATGGAATTAGTACAGATAATAACTTGATTCTTTATAGCTGACACCATGTGACTCTCTGTAGTGTACGCTGATTTCAGGAACATTTAACAGAATTAGGGGACTATATTTTATTTGTCATTTGTTTACCAGGGTGAAACACTGATTCAACGGACCAATTTCAGGCCCAGCCCTAGTCAATGGCAAAATACACAAAACTCATTGAGACAACACATGTGCGTACACGTTATCAGCAATACAAAAACAGAAAAGCAGAAATACGATTGTTAAATTATTACAAGAAAATTTATTTTATATGAAAATGAAAGTGGTACGATATACCTGAGCATCAAACTTCTTAACTTAAAAGGAATAATGAATACCATAACATTAAAAAGGGTGAAAAATGGAGGCTTGGGACACAATGCAGAAATGAGCCAAGTTCCCACTGTCATTGCATGGAAGAACAAGGCTTAATATTGAGGTCCCACATAAGTTATTTCCTTTCACCAATATTAAATCAATACCACCTGTTGACATAGCTTAACAGGCTGGACAAGGGGTTTAACAAGTTCCCTGGGGGTTACAGAAGGTAGCTTGCATTTGTAAGGGTGGCAAGGAAGTAAGGAGAGTTTACACACCTCAAAAATAGAATGGTATCTCAATGTCTCTCTCTCTTACCTATAAGCCTGGACAGCTCACACAGGTTCTGAAGATCATAGAAAAAGAATAAGTAAAGTATACAAAAATTCATTCAGTCAGATTCAGAAGAGTACATAATTCTCACAGACACTTAAGGGTACCCTACTGATGTGTACAAACAAGGCAATTAATATGCGATATGGAAGGTAATCTACAAGGGAGCTGACAGGAAATGGTGGTGAGGAATAGCAGTTTTAAACATTTTTAGTCAAAAGGATGGGGAAGGAATACCTTCAAGGATTCTGGGTTGGAAATACATAAATCAAACTGCAGGAAATGAAAAAAAAATCAGAGAACAGCAATGCTGAAATTGCAACCCCTCCGATGGTGCAATCACAGTTAGCTGATTGTAAATACTGAACACAAATTTGACTACTGTATATGTATGTTGTACATACTGACTAAAACTATTACTCTATTCTGTAAGTGAATTTTGCAATTTTCTTATATATGTAAATGTTTATACTTTACTGCTTTGTAATTGTGTGCATATTGCTAATCATTTTCCTATAGATGTAAATGTTAACTTTTCTACTATGTGGAGCTTTTCTCCCGGGCTTCTAATATAAAAGGACTTGTGTCCAGTTAGACTTTCCCAGTAAACAAATGTAAAATATATAAAAAAAATAAATAAATCATATGAGTGAGTAGTGTATCAAAAACAATTCTATGAGATCATGCCTGTTAAACCTGGTGGACTTCTTCGAGACAGTCACCAAGGCCCTGTATGAGGGGAAATCTGTGCACACAGCCTACCTAGACTTAGGCTTCTGACACTATCCCCCACTCAGGCATAATTAAAATCTTACCCAGATATGTATCAAACTAGCTCACTGATAGAACCCATACGGTCAAAACAGGGGAATCCACCTCCAACAACAGACCTGTAACCAGTGTTGTTTCACAGGGATCAGTCTTGGGACCTCTACTGTTTGGAATCTATTTCTCCGAAGTGCAAGCTAAAACTAAAGGTCTGTGGCTGACAAAGTTTGCTGATGCCTGAGAACTTGGAGCGGTCATAGAATCTCCAAACGATGTCAACATCCTACAAGAGGGTCTTACACAAACAAATGACTGCTGCCAAATTCATGGCCTTAAATTCAATGCAAAAAAAGTATGATCATCCCTTTCGGTAAGAGTGATGTTCCTGCTAACTACCACATCAATAACACCCTAAATACGCACTCAGTGGTGAGAGAAATGGGCACACAGGTTGACAGCAACCTTACCTTTGATCACCATGTCTCCACAGTGGTAAAAAGGGCATTCTATATTGCTCATCTCATAAGTAAGGGTGTTGCCTCCAGAAAAAAAGAAGTTATAACCTCCCTGTACTCTTCCCTCATCAGGCCAATAATTGAGTACCATGCTCCTTTTGGTATGTACCTTTCCAGACACCTGCAGCAATTGGAGAGACCACAAAAGTTCCTCACAAGGAAAATGCAAGGTCTTCAGCATCTGCCCTATGAGGACTGCCTGAAATCACTGTCACTTTCTTCTGTTTCATACAGACTGCTCAGAGGTGATCTCTGACCCTGCTTTGTTGGAAATGCTGCATATCCATAAGTCAAATGGTACACGGGTTACTCACTCTAAAGGCCCTAACCTGGTATGTGACATTAACAGAACCTGCTGGAGGGACAGATTTTTCTCCCAGAAGTTACCACAACTTTGGAACAGACACCCACTTCACATCAAGCAGAGCACCTCACTGGCCATCTTCAAATGCAATATGGATGATTGGATGGTCACCCCAGGGGTTCCACCTATGTCCCTGTTGGACAGGGTTGATAGGTGCTGATCATAGAAATAAGGGTAAAACTTGGCTAGGCTTGTAAGGGCCCTGGGGTCATTAGCCCAGTAACCTCCTATGATCCTATGGCAGCTAAAGATAACTTGGAAGAGACTAAAGAAATGATAAAACAAAAACTGAGAAGTTGGATGCTCTTGATTTGGATGTGGATAGTAAGATACAAGCAGTGAAATGGTTTTCATCCCTCTATGTACAGGTTAGGCACATTTTTTTTCAAACAAAGGAGGCGCAGTCAATAATCAACAAAGAATTGAAAGAATTTATTTGGCAGGGGGAGAGAGCAACAGTTAAGTGAGATAAGTGTAATCTCCCCACAGGACAAAGTGTTTTAGGATTACCTCATTTGAAGGAATACTTTAAAGCCACACAGTTAAAGCTCATATGCATAACAGCAGCAGAAGGTTATAAACTGAAACGGAAAAGAATGATGATAAAGGTTGTCATTTACTGGAGGCAATTAGCAAATGAAGAAACTATTGGGGACAAATAACTAGGGAGGGAAAAGGCAACTGGGTATTATGAGGCAGTAGCTTGGACAGACAGCTAAAGAATTCCTTCCTGATGACAGCGTACAGGCAAAGAGAAAGGAATAGGGGGATATTAAGTGAAACACCAGCTCTGGGAAGAGTGTTTGGCTGAGAATAAAAGATGCACTGCTGATAAAAAAAAGTGGATAATTATCATGATAACTATAAGAATTAATCAGAGAAGGTTAGAAAAGACTGGGAAAAAAGACTGGAAATGTCATTTACAAAAGAACAATGGGACAACATATGACTCGCAAGTATGCAATAAAGTCACACGGGTTAGAGTTTTGCATGGAATTGCTTGCATAAGTATTTTTATACCCCAAAAAGACTTCAGAGAATTTTTCCTCAGGCAGACAGCAAATGCTGGAGGTGTGATGCCAAACAGACAACGGGCTGGGAACATACTTTCTGGGAATGTAACAAGTTGGCAGACTTGCGGAGGAAATTGTTGCCACTAAGAAAGTGATTCTTTGTGCCAAGATACAGCATCTTCATTGCTTAGACACAGTATGGCGCTACAAAGAGTAATGTTACTGGCTGCCAAAAAAACAAACAGTTAAAAGAAAATGGAAATTAAAATCTAAAGTAACTGTAACTGAAGTACTGAACAGTGTACATGAAATAAAAGAACTGCAGAGGGATATTTAGAAAAGAGAAGGAGCAAATTACATGGGAATAAATGGAATTTGTTGGAACAATACCGGAAAATAATCACAAGGCGTGAGGTTTAAGGGATGGCAGGAATTGATCAGTTTATATAATGCTGGGATGAATGAAAATTGTTAAAAAGAAAATATGCAGGCTGCATGAAAATAATAAAAACTTATACAATGGTTTATTTTCTATTAGGATATTTGTCATATTTAAAATGTGATGATTCAACAAAGACATTTAAAAGTACTTCTCTAAATGTGAAAGACAGAGGAGAGAGTTTAGGGAGGGAACCATTAAAGACAGTTTGGATAGAGAAACTACAACCATGCTACAATGTGGCTAACAGCAAAGGTTTACACTTTGGTTAGAATAAGCCTAGAGTAGTTCAGTAAAGATGGGAAACGTCTCCAAGGAGAATGAAAAGAGTTCAAGGGATAATTATCACAGAGTCGCTGGATCATTATCACATCTACAATGGATCACCAGGGGTAAAGTAAGAAAGCAATTGCAAGAGTCAACATGAGGCTGGGATGCAGAGCTTAAGGAGTGGTATCGAAGGATGTCAAGGGCTCTGAGGGTACACCTGGAATACAGTATCCAGATCTGGTTCTGGGGGTACACCTGAAATACAGTATTCAGATTTGGTTCTGGGATACACCTGGAATACAGTATTCAGATTTGGTTCTGGGGGTACACCTGGGATACAGTATTCAGATCTGGTCTGGGGGTACGCCTGGAACAGAGTATTCAGATCTGGTTCTGGGGTACACCTGAATACAGTACTCAGATTTGGTTCTGGGGGTACACCTGGAATACAGTATTCAGATCTGGTTCTAGGGGTACACCTGGAATACAGTATTCAAATCTGGTTATGGGGGTACACCTGGAATATAATATTCAGATTTGGTTCTGGGGTACACCTGGAATACAGTATTTAGATTTGGTTCTGGGGTACACCTGGAATACAGTATTTAGATTTGGTTCTGGGGTACACCTTGAATACAGTATTTAGATTTGGTTCTGGGGTACACCTGGAATACAGTATTCAGATTTGGTTCTGGGGTACACCTGGAATACAGTATTCAGATCTGGTTCTGGGGTACACCTGGAATACAGTATTCAGATCTGGTTCTAGGGGTACACCTGGAATACAGTATTCAGATTTGGTTCTGGGGGTACACCTGGAATACAGTATTCAGATTTGTTTCTGGGGGTACACCTGGAATACAGTACTTAGATTTGTTTCTGGGGGTACATCTAGAATACAGTATTTAGATTTGTTTCTGGGGGTACATCTGGAATACAGTATTTAGATTTGTTTCTGGGGGTACATCTGGAATACAGTATTTAGATTTGGTTCTGGGGTACACCTGGAATACAGTATTCAGATCTGTTTCTGGGTTACACCCTAATACAGTATTTAAATTTGGTTCTGGGGTACACCTGGAATACAGTATTCAGATCTGGTTCTAGGGGTACACCTGGAATACAGTATTCAGATTTGGTTCTGGGGGTACACCTGGAATACAGTATTCAGATTTGTTTCTGGGGGTACACCTGGAATACAGTACTTAGATTTGTTTCTGGGGGTACATCTAGAATACAGTATTTAGATTTGTTTCTGGGGGTACATCTGGAATACAGTATTTAGATTTGTTTCTGGGGGTACATCTGGAATACAGTATTTAGATTTGGTTCTGGGGTACACCTGGAATACAGTATTCAGATCTGTTTCTGGGTTACACCCTAATACAGTATTTAAATTTGGTTCTGGGGTACACCTGGAATCCAGTATTCAGATTTGGTTCTGGGGTACACCTGGAATACAGTATTCAGATCTGGTTCTAGGGGTACACCTGGAATATAGTATTCAGATTTGGTTCTGGGGGTACACTTGGAATACAGTATTCAGATTTGGTTCTGGGGTGCACCTGGAATACAGTATTTAGATTTGTTTCTGGGGGTACATCTGGAATACAGTATTCAGATTTGTTTCTGGGAGTACACCTGGAATACAGTATTCAGACTTGGTTCTGGGGGTACACCTGGAATACAGTATTCAGATTTGGTTCTGGGGATACACCTGGAATACAGTATCCAGATTTTGTGACCATTTGGGAATGACATGAATGTGCTCGTGAATTCACTGAACTGGCCCTTCTGTCCTCGAGATTCTGGATAAAGCATAGGAAAAAAATTTTTTAATGCAATAAAGAAAATGGACCTGTCTACATGAAGTGAGGCTATGAAGGCTAAGAATGTCTGTTTTGAAGAAGAGAAGACACGAGACGAGAAGAGAAAAGGGGCTTACTATGGGAAGATTAAAATGACAAAAAAATTGATAGATTCTTATGTCAGTTGACCTATAACAGAACCCTCCTATGTAGGCCACTGGCTGGGCTCATCCCTTCTTATGTTACAATCTGGCCTTTTCTTTCTCTGATGTTATAGCTCCCACGGGTGTGCATATGGTATGCTTGCTCATGCACTGACACCATATACCACACTACAACAGCATGCCTATGCCATGACCCTGCCAGTATACCTAAACTGTCAAGCAAACAAACCCTTTGCAGGTCAAGATGAGACATGAGCATTTGACATCTGTGATACTGAAAATGTCAGTATATACTTTTCCAACTAACAAGGGAAGCCAATAACTTCTGCTAGGGTGTCCCAGCAAAGAGTGACAGTGGGACAGTATCTAGGATTCAACAGGAAGACCCTGAAAATACAATTGATATGGTATTATCAGAGACTCATCAACAAGTAGGATCTCCTCAGATATCAATTGATGCAATAAGAGTACATCTGTGTACTCAGTACCAGGGACCTTCATGGCTGGGCCTATGAATGGAATGAAGTCCAAAATGTAAACACCTGGGCAGAAGACACTGGAAGATAGACAAAAGCAGAAATGCTAAGAATCTCTGAGCCCTTAAATGCTGAAGTACAAGACACCTGAAGTCACAGTATTACTGAATCAACTTATTTTAAAATATGACAAATACATTCAAAGAAAATAAACCATTATTAACATTTTCACCATTATTTTCAAGCAGTACAGCTATAAACAGATGACCAACGTACAGTGGCATATTTATGAAATAAGGAACAAGGGGGTACGCTTAGTAAACATACAAACACCTGCCTGGAACGTTGAGAGGTTACAGCCAGATGGGTGGTTGCGTTACAATCTCTGGGCATGCAGCACTATCTATACCTTCCACACACCCAAGTACCTTACTGCATTTATAAAATAGGCATCTGCATGTTTTACTTTTTTCTGAAATTTACATTTAGTTGTTTATGTATGGTAGCTATATGCCTTGTAGTGCATTGCAGTGTAAAACAGTCCCTCCATCTATATCAACTAATTGACAGCTGTGCAGGACTTTATGACTGAGTGGAAATGTGCTTTGATGTTTTCAGGGTAGTCATTTAAAGGACATTCTGTCAAACTGTTGTGTGTGACTGCACTTTATAAACAGCTGCTAACAATACACAATATCTCAGCTGAGGTCACAGAAAATGAATATGTCCACATGAGGAGGCTATTAGTAACACAGTGCCTCATAAAAATGTATATTGCTTTCTGGGTAACACAGCCTCAAACAATTCACATGCTAATTTTATTGGTAATTTCAAGAACTGAAATAAATGTAGATGCATGTAGTTAATGCTCTGTCCCCATCATTTTTAAACTGATTTAGTTAATGATATACTATCCCACCTTAAAAATATTCACTGGGTAATCATTTGGTGGCAGCTCCCAAGAATGGAAAAACATATGCAACAGTAATGTTTCCTCCAACCTCATCACATTTTTTTTTTAATTGGTTTAGCTGACGTTATTTTGTTGCCTTTATTTCACTAGGTTTTATAGCAAGAGGTGGAGATATGCTTTAGAGAAGAGAGGAATGAAGGTCAGCAGGGCTAAAGGGCACGCAAGGGAAGTAGCCATATCTTTAGTGGAGTGCTAAAGTGTAAATAAAGTAAATACAATTTTTTTTATGAATCTAGCTGCACAAATTATGCAGTCACATTTCCAGTTGCTGTCCTAACTGTGTAAAAGCCAACTTGCTTGCGTAACCCAACCCAACATCAGAGAAGTACTCAAAGTGCTGCCATATACATTTGATCTTATTCATTACATAAGATTTCCAAACACCAGTGTTTACAGAAAATAATGAGTTTCTTCATAGTGTATTGCAATTACTGGTAAATATTTACTGTAAGGTCCAGAAGGCCTTCAAGCTAGAAACAAAAAAGGTGAGTTGAAAAGAAATTAAACATCTTCTGACATGCCTCTGCCTAGCACATTTCCTGGCAGTGAGAATGCATCTTGTAAACTTAACTCGCCCTTAACAACATAGACAAAAAAGGATATGTGGACTTGACCAAGTAATAGAAATGAGGGATGGCAGTCTTCCTCTAAAGAGGCAAGAAAGCCGCAATCTAATTTAAATGAGCAAAAACCAGGTAAGAATCTGACATACAATACAGAATGAAGAAGAGGAAGTCTCGTAGTAGATGCGGCCCCCATAGTTTGAATAAATCAATGGCAAATGGGTGGAAGAAAGGTATCACACATGCAAACATGAGATTAGGACTGGGGCAACACGTATTTAAATATACAGTTGAAGTAAAAGAACAATTTCCATCTTAATTAGCTAAACATAAATTGTAAAGGGAGGTAGTCACAGAAAAATAGTTTGTTAATCACTTGTGCAGCCTAAAGGTACTTAAGACTTTATGTGTATGTTGTAAGAACACAAAGTTACAGCTGAAATAGTAAAAGCACAGTAAAAAGTACAAAACAAGTATTGATGAATCAGACAATTAAAAGATAGTCCACATGAAGCAAAACTATGAAACAGACTAGAAAAAAGAACACGAAGAGATACATGAATATAAAAGAGCAGATAGAAAAGTAAGATCATCAAAACTAAATGCTAAAAAACTGCATACAAGAATTGGAAGAAAACAAAAGCTATCTCAAATGCAAAATAAAAATAATTAGTATGGAACTTAAAGGATACCAAAATGCTTTACAAATGCAATTAAATCTTGAAATGTCAACTCAGGAAACATCAGAAAATTAAAATGCTAAAGAACAATCAGGAAAAGATAAAATAAGTATAGGAGGTCATTGTAGCAACTAAAGTCCCAAAGGGACAGTAAGACAACCTTCCAGGCACTCTGAAGCCAAAGGGGCTAACTATATTCTTACTGCACAAGTTTACAATCCTATTTCACCAGTCTGCATCCGTGTTCCTGTTCTACAGCTTCTCATTCTTGTTAAGTACTCCACAAGTTTGCAGCCTTACTCCTATTACACAGGTCTTCAACCCTGTTCTACTTTACGCGTTTATAACACTGTCAGACTTTATTGGTCTGCCCTCTAGCAGCTGATTTCAAATTATTTTCATCCCTTATTCAGATAACCTGACAGCCAAGTCATACTTGGCATGGCAGCATTAACATCACCCTTCTGTCCTTCAAATGAGATGTTAAACTGAGGTCCCATCTGCCTGAATTGATGGTAGCTCAGGAGGATGTAAAATATTCTGAGGCACTGAAAAAAATAACAGGAGAAGTTCCCCAGTGCCACGGACAAATTTCCTCTGGTTAGTATGAATGCTACCTCATTCACAAAGAAGCTACCAACTTAATGAGACTAATCTGGTCAACAAAGCACACAACAAATAAAATAAATAATATTACCTGTTGTTTGTCAAACTACCCAACTTAATGAGACTAATCTGGTCAACAAAGCACACAACAAATAAAATAAATAATATTACCTGTTGTTTATCAAACTACCCAACCAAATGCACTATACACTGCGACAGAGACAGTTGCATCACAAGGAGAATTTTCACTTTTTTTCAGAGACATTACTGGTCTGATTGTGATTTGATCAACTGTTATTGCCAAGATGCCTGAAGGTAAAAGGAGTCTTCTTTCGGCTTTTTCAGCGGAACTCCGGTCCGCTCATGATTGGCAGTGGATTTTTACAGTGCCAAGTTGCCAGCCTGACGCCCAACCTTCAAAGAAGGTACGCCCATTCACACTCGCACCTACCTGCAGGTCTTTAGCGGGGAGGACATGCAGACAAAGGAGTAAACTCCCATAAAACATATGGTAGAGAGAGGCAGGTTCAGAACAGATTTTGGAATTTGAATAGATATACTCTTCCATCAAACGCAAAGTGGAACTGGGTTACAGAGGTTAGACTGGGGAACTAGACTGACTTTGATGATTACATGCATCAAAAAATATAATGTGTACAAACAGCTTGGGGGTAATAAAATCCTGGTTGGGAACTACTGTAGACAAATTACACAAGTGGCTAAAACAAGCTATTTTACTTAGAAGACAACCAGATAATTATGAAGAGTTATTTATACAGCTGTTGCTACTTTGTGAGCCATTCATAAGAATTTAAGAGAAATTATTCCCAAAGCAAAAAAAAAATGTGTGACCCATAAAACATGTATGTAAAAGGCATTACAAGAAAGACAGGGGGAAACCAAACAAACTCCAGCTCTACCTCTAAATTTGGCCAGGCCTTATGCTGACCTGTGGATGATACCAGATAAGCTAGAAAACAGGCTACAGATGATCCGGATAGTCGTGCACCTTTCACAGGCTTGAGAAAAAAAAAAAAAAAAAAAAAAACAGAAAAGCTGGAGAAACAAGTTAATCTTACACATGCAGTAATTCGTGACCTATACTCCAGTACTTCTCAACACATTAAACCCGACCTTTGCCAGTTCTGATTAAAACTGAGTGGTCTCCACAGCTTCCCTCTTTATCAGAGCAGAAGGAAAACCAAATGTGCAATTACAGTTAGGTCACCAAAAAAACAGACATACTGGACTGACATTGGAGCATCTGAGTATTTCTATGCAACTTCTGTCCAAAATGCAACAGTAGAACTTCAGGGAAAAGGAGGACATGTTATTCAAGTCCAACTCAGCAAATCTGTATTTAGTATGATAGAAGATGGCAAATGAGAATACCAGTGTTTTTTTCACCTTGGGGTGCAAAATATCTTAGAAAGTGATACACTTCAGAATGAGGGTACACTGTTCATATGTGGAACCATGAATTGTTAAAAGGACCACTTCAGACTAATGAGATGGTGGTATCTTATGGTCTCAAGGGCAGAACAATGCAAAAAACCTGAGACAGTATGATTTAGTGAAGTTGTTAAATGCATTTCATAAACAGTTATCAAATATAATATGCAAGTATGATGACATTTTTGCTGCTCACCAAAATGATAGCAGACCGATTCCAAAGTTTGTATTTAAAGTGAGAGGCAAACCCACAATATCTGTCATAAAATATGCTATGAAAATGGGTAAAACAACAGGCAATTGAAGAGATAAAGGTTTTAGACAATTGGAGAATACTCAAGATAATAAAATCATCAGCCATTAGTTGATATTGGCCAGTCCAAAAATGATGAGTCCTACAGACTTACTGTTCACTAGAGACAACTAAATAAAGCTATCCCAGTTCTCTTCCACTTCCCATGCCAGGCATGAATGCACAAATCAGTGAGGATACAAAACTCTCTGCTTTGACAAGAATAACGGCTTTTAGAGTGTTGCCCCAGACCAAGAGTAACAGTGGAAGTTTGCTTTCACTTTAAAGGATCAACATTACACATGAACATGGATGCCTCAGGGCTTCAATCAGTCTTCCAACAGTTTTCTTTCAGGTAATTCAGAAATCTCAGAATTAATAAATAGCAGATGGAATATCATCCAGCATGTAGATGGCATTTTGTATGGTACATAAACTAAGCAGCAATACTTGCTAGCATTACAGGAATTATTTGAGGTCTTGAGAAAAAAATTGTTAAAACGAAACCTGCAAAGAGATAGTAATGGAAGGCATCAGTGCAGTTCTTGGTAATTACACTGTTAAATGGAAAAAAGATCCACCTAGATAAAAACACATGAACCAAATACTACCTCTGCCAACTACTGTGACAGGTTTGAGGCAGTAACTATGTTTTTGGCATCTCCAGGCAGTGCATAACAGACTATACAGGAAAGGCAAAACCATTAACAAACATGTTGAGGGGCAGCAAAAAGTGGTGGTGGTGGTGGTGGTGGGGGGGGGGTCAGAATGGTCAGATGACCAAAGAAGAACTCTTTCTTGTCCAGCTCTTGGTATCCCAGAATAACATAGTGCATTCATAATGAAGTGTGGATGCAATGAAACCACAGTGGTTGTTGTGTTATTGCAAAATACATCGGAGAGGTATCAGGTGTTAGGTAATTACTCTAGAGAATCCACACTTGTAGACAAGGGCCACACGGAATTGTGAAAAACAAGTTGCCCTTGCACTTTGGGCTACTGAAGCAGTAAATGTAGTAATAACCAACACTTTATTAATACCTCAGACGAAACATATACCTATCAACTATATTCTACCAGGATTCCAGTAAAAAATGCACAGTGCCAGGCCATGACATATTACAGCAAGCCTCCAATACAGAGCACACGACATTTAGGTGAAAATATCTAAAATTAAACTCCTGTCAGAGTATTTTCTACTTCAGTGGGAGGCATATGAGTGCCACGACTTAGGAAATAAGAACAACTGAAACCTAGTAAGTTACCGATTCAGCAAGCTTCAAAGTTTTACGGACAGAGGTTACAATTCTAGTACAGAAGCCAAGGAAAATGTGTGATCAGGTGGGCTGTCTACAGCCTGAGTTAAAGCATCAAAATAGAGGTTAAACTGGAAGATGTTTAGCACAAAGATCAGACCTATTTACCTTGCCATACAAAAAAAAAAAATTAAATTACACACATAATTCTCATGTACTGACAATTTTAACTTCCTCAGTTAGCCATATAGCATTGTGAATACTAGCTCTAGATGACGGCCACTGCTGATATGACACCCTGAGCCCATGTGCAAAAATGGATAAAAAGGAGGTTTGGATGATGGATGGCCTATATGGGCCATATGTGGGTCGATCACTGCAGATGGAAAACCTATCAATTAGCAGTACATATTAAAAAGAAATCTGGGAATTGGTAAATGTAGCCTTTCCCTAATCAATTATTATTATTAAAATCAAGCCACATGCACTCAAACCAGAGCATTGAGAACATAATGAAAAGTGGACGAGTTATCCAAGAAGAAAAGATTCTCAGAGAAAATGTAAATTATTTGCTAGAATAAGTAATCCTAAACAAAACTATTGCTAAACCATTTGCTTATTCTTTCTCTTCCTTTGTACTGTGCCATTAATTTCTGTGAGATCCCCTGTCCAGACTATGGGGTAGGGGTAAAACCTCTTTTGTTTAAATAACAGGACTACCAATTGCTGGACTGGTTATGGTACTCAAAATATGTGCTGGGCTTACTATACACACCAAAGAAAAAATGCAGTTCCACATTTTATTACCTTCCCAAGCTCAAGATCAAGCCAACAGTTTAGAAGACCTGATGCATCTTTGGAGAAACTCAGAGATACACCATAAAAAAAAAAAAAAAAAAAACAAGACTGATGTTTCCTCTTTAAAAAGTGGAAAAGGAATGATTTGCATATTGCTGCCTAATAACAGGCAGGTGGTGTAACAGTCTTCAAAGGTGCCCTTATACTGAAAGTTGTGCTTAGAGCCAGAGAAGGAAAAAACTCTTCTAAGTTTAGAGTTCTAGTCTTGCAGTCATCTGGGAGGGAAAAATTTCAACAAATCATATCAGCTAGGTACTGGTGGTTTGGAATGCCTCAGGCCATACAAAACCATGTGGACAAATACATCATTTGTGCAATGTGCAATGCAGGCAAATATAGTCAAAGAAAAGTCTGTAGACTTCGTCCAACTTTTGAGACCTAGGGGACATGACTCAAAATTACTTTGATGGGTCTCTTCCAATGGCACCATGCAGGTTTAAATCTGTCAAATTGGGGGGCTGCTGTCAATGGCAAAAGGAGGATATAAATTTATCTTAATCCTAATAAATTAGCATACAGGATAGTTGAAGGCACACCCCAAGTACTCAGTGATGAGATAATTCCTACTTGGGGAGTATCATGAAAAATCAACAGTGACCAAGGAAGCCACGTTAGCAGCAAATTAACTCAAGCCATGTTCCAGTCTTGGGGAATGAAGCAAATAATTTGTATTCCCTACCATTTCCAAAATTCTGGAAATGTGGTGAGAACAAACAGGACTTTAAAGCAGATTACTTCTTTGCACTATCCAGTTTTAAGAATTCTAGTTGACCCAATACTTCATACAATCTGAGGTGCAGGTTGGATAACGGAGACTGCTCTACCAGATTCTTAGGACCTTGATCAGCAGCAAAGAAAGAGTATGTGCTCTAGTTGGGGAAGAATGCAGTATCCACATCCCTAATTATGAACCGGAGATAATGGAACATACTGATCTGAGTAAAGACCTAGCACAAAAAAAAACTTATACTGAAGAACAAGATTGCTAGTTTAAGTTCAAGCACACCTTAAAGTGCACTTGGGAGGAAAGCTTTTATCTTGGCTCTGGGTCAGCAGATCATCTTTGTGGCTCCTTACATCATGCAACCAGACAAATGAGCAAATGAAACAAGTGTATGTTACAGCCTCACAAGCAGCACAAGTGAAATCAGAGAGGATACTGAAAAAAAATTAAAAAGAGGGTAAGCAACTACCACAACTGTCTTGTGTATTTTTTTTTTCTATAGAGTCATGACACGACAGCATCTAAATGTCTTTGTATATGTTCAGGATGAACTGTTACTGTTTAGAGATTTAAAATATATGACCTCTGCAAATAGACTCTAAAAGCCCTTGGCCTGTCCAGAACCTGGTTTACTGTGAGTCAAACCCAATTAAAAAATACCTGCATAATAACAACAGTACCTTAGCATCATTATTGTCATATACATGTATCGCAATGTTTTAATGTTCCTTTAATAATACTTCACAGTAAAGATAGGTAAACAGGGAATTTATTCATGACAGATTTTGTGATATCAGGATTCTCACTTCTTGCAGTAAATTCAATATGTGATTTAGTTTGTTTGTTTGTGTCTTTCGACTTTTCCCGGTTAGGGGTCGCCACAGCAGAACTCCGGTTCGCTAATGATTGGCAGTAGAGTTTTACATGCTGGCTTGCCGGGCCTAACGCACAACCTTCAACGAAGGAACAGCCGTTCACTCATGTCGCCACACAGAAGACGCTCTAACTGAGAATCGAACGGGCAACGTCTAAGTGTGAGGCGACAACGCTACCGCAGCACCACCACCGCAATATGTGATTTAGTATTAAATGGAATCCCACATACAGCTTTCCAAAGCACAGAAGAGATTTTATAAACTTTTTATGTCATTCTACCTGAACAATGAGCTCAGTAAGATAACGCTGGCATTTAGTACAGAGGACTAAACTCTTATTTGTTAATGAGCTGCTTCCTGTTCCAGGGATACAGGGTTTCCACCTTTATTTGCCTACTCTGTGACCTTGAGCAAGGCACTTAAGCAGACGGTGCTTTAGAGCAACTGGGAATTTGGATTAGGTTTCTCCTGGACCACATGCTAGTAACTACCTATAAAAGCTCCACTCATTCATTATGAAAACATTTATTAAACAGCACTAGAGACAGTATCAAAACTACAACTGGCAAGAAAACCCTGGAGAAACTTGTTTGGAAGCTAAATGTTCCATAAGCTTATGGTCCCTTCAGTTGCTTTTTTTCCTAGCCTGCTATAATGAGTAGAGAAAACATAACTATTATTTATTATTTATTTGCTTTTGTTAACCAGGAAAGTCCACTGGACTGAAATTAGCCCATTTTCAGTGGAGGCCCGGGGAGAAAAACTCCAAACAAACAAACAAACAAACAAAAAAAAACAATGTACATAATTAAGAAACTATTTAGAGAGTTAATAACAGCATTTAACAATATACAATAGAATAATATAGGAGTCAGAAGTGACACAGTAACAGAGGCGAGGCAATGTATAGCAACATTTTGTGGAAGACTCAGGTGCTTGGCAGGTATTCAATAGATCAAACAGATAATGATAAACTGCATTTACACAATTTTTATGATACTCAAAATATACCATGTGAGGCAGGGTGAGGCACACTGTGCTGTGATTAAAGGTGAGTGCACAATAGGGAGAGTTCAAGAAGAGTGTGGGTATCTGAGAGGTGAGTCAGGTTAGTAATCAGGTGACTGAGGAATTGGGGATGATGCAAGGGCATAGCCAATGAGAGGACAGATGTTGGCAGAGTGATTTTCTTAATGACGAGGCATTATTTATAGTCCGTAGAGAAGGTGGAAGGGCATTCCAGAGTTTAGCTACAGTGAAAGAGTAAAAGTATTGACCTACAGGGAGTTTAGGTCTCTTAACTTGAATAAGTGATTGATTTTCAGATCTTAGCAAACAGTTTGGTTGATAAAGAGTCAGAAGTGAAGCCAGGGCTGGGCATTTGGAGGCATTATAGATGAATTTGTGTGCTATGGCTAGCTGTATGTAAGTTAGCAGTGGCGGAACCAGGAATTGTCAGAAGGGGGGGGGTGCAGTCTGGAAAGTACACCAGCAGTGGAGAGGAATACTGGGTGTCAGGATCTGTTTAAAGACCACCTTAATGTGCTTAACATATGAAAAGACAGCAACATACATTCTGTTGTACAACATTGTGCAGTAGCTGTAATAGTGGAAGAAACCAACTCCTACTCAGCATACAGCAAATTTACAGATAGCACCAGGTGTTTCAAGGCATACCCAAGTGAACTTTGGTTACCCAAGGAAAGTCACAACCCCTTCCATAGTGGCATAGCTTGCACATGCACTATGATAGCCTAGTAAAGAGTTGCAATGAAGGCAATATCACTACAGCAGGTATTACAGTAAAAGCAAGCAATTTTGTTAGGTATTTGTGAAAGCGGTGGTGAACAAAAAAAAAACTCGACAACTTAAGGAAATACACATAATAAAACAATGCTTAAAACATAACCATTGTAGCACATCACAGAGGAATATAACCCAAATCTGCTTTAATTTTATGTGATATCAAATATAAACCAAAAGCACAAACGTTTGGGTAAATCAGTAAAGATTCCATTTAATTTGTGCAAAAAATAACAGAAATCACTTTCTTCAGCAGAACACAAAACTGTCTTCTAACAGTTCAGGTCCAATCATTTCATCAACAGACAGTCCCCATATCTACTAGCCACATGAAGTATCTGGACTGACCCTTCTGTGATAAAAAAGTAGTTATTGCATCGATATATGTTTTGCTTCATAGAAAGAGTACTCACAGCTTGTATTCCCTCCTAGCTCCACCCCAAATATACTTCAGTCCTGCAAAGTTTGAATTACAACAGCAAACACCAGAAGCCAGCCATTTCATCCACAGACCCACAGACAGGCCCCATACCTATTGTCTGTTTTTTTTTTTTGTATCCACTCTGACCCTATTAGGTTAAAAGAAAATAAATGTTGTACTAATGTATTTTTTCCATACACATAGTAATCACAGCTTGTATTCCAACTTCTCTCAAATACATCTTGATACTGCAAAGCCAGAATTACAAAAAAAAAACTGTAAGACCAATAATTTAATTCACAAACAACCCGCATAACCATAACCTACCTAAAGTATCTGGCTTGACCCTGACAGGATAAAAAAATACAAGAATGTTTTTCTTTCATGGATCAGTAATTACAGCATGTATTCCTGCTTGCTTCAAAGAAATACATTTTAATCCTGCAAAAGCCAGAATTACAGTAGCAATAATCGGCAAGGCCAATCTTTTCATCCACAGATAGTCCCTGTATTCATTGACTACCCACAATATCTGGTTTGGCCCTGCCAGGATACAAAATAACTTTAATTTTAGTTATTTGTTGACCTTGTGAGGATAAAAATAATTGCATTTATCTATTTTTGTTTCACAGGAACAGCAATAACAGATTGTATTCCAGCTTGTTTCACCCAAATACACATTAGTCCTGCAAAGTTAGAATTACAACAGCAAACAGTACAGCAAATCTTTTCATCCACAGAGAGTCTGGGACCCACTGCCTATCCACAGTATATGGTTTCATCCTGACAGGGTAAATAAACAAAACATAACAAACATGATAGCATCAATATATTTTGTCCCACGGGTGAGTACTAGGTTAACTGCCTTTGCGGGCTATTTGAGCCTAGCAACTTTTTTCAAAGGTGGGAATCAAACCTTGCCCTTTATGTCTATGAGGTAAGTACTTTTTCCATTATACCAACCCCAACCTCCCATACAAATAGTCACAACAACATGTATTCCAGCTTACTTTACAAAAATGTGCATTAGATCCTCAAAGTAATAATTATAATTGCAAGCAGCAGGACTTTTCATTGCACCTACAGGCAGCCCCATACATATTTCTACCTACATTATCTGGACTGACCATGCCAAGTTTAACCAATAAATAAATACAACAATGGCTACATTAATGTATTTTTTTGCACAGACAGTAATCACAGTTTGTATTCCATCTTACTTCATCCGAAATAACACCGTAGCCCTGTAAAGACAGAATTACAACAGCGAACAGTAGCATCAAACTTCATCTACAAACAGCCCCCATACCCTCTGCCTACCTGAAGCATCTTCTAGACTGAACTGACCCTACCAGGATAAAAAGAAATGATCGTAATGGTTTCACTGCACAGAAACAGTAGTTATGGCTTGTATTCCAGCATATTTCAACAAACTACAGATTAGTTCAAATAAGCCCACATTACAATATCAAACAGCACAGCAGGAGCAATAATTTCTTCTACTAACAACACTGGACCCATTGTTACCTACAGTATCTGGTTTGACCCTGCCAGAATTAAAAACAACAACAAAAAAAACTTACTTACATGCTACTATCCAAAGTAACTCTGTGATAAACTTTTTCTGAACAAGATAAAAAAAACACTGATTATTTGTCATTAAGGTTTCGGTAATAGAGAAAGCATTCTGGGTGATGGTCAGAAGTTAGGTTTCAGAGTTACCAGAGCAGATAATAGTAGAATCTTCCGTGTGTTGAACTACAGATGCATGAGTGAGAGTGGAGTGACAGTCATTAATAAAAATACTGAACAGGAGGGGGCCTAAGATGGATCCTTGGGGAACTCCGGTAGAAGTAATGAGAAAAGGAGAGAAAGAGTGCAACCATTTGGTGGATTGTTGTCTGTTTGCGAGTTAACTGGTAAACCAGTTGAGGATGGGTGTGGACAAGCCTAGGTGTGAGAGCTTAGAAAGGAGGAGAGGACGGGAGATGGTGTCAAAAGCTTAGAGAGATCAAGAAAGAGTGCTGAGACAAGTTTACCATCATTGCGGCTGTGAGGCTAGGAGAGCAGTTGTAGTACTATGGCCAGGGCGGAACCCATGCTGAGTTGTGGAAAGTAGTTGGGATAAGTAATCCATGCGCTGAATTTGAATACATTTTTAAATTTTTTTAGAAATAGGAGATAGAATGGCTATAGGGCGGAAATTTGAGATGTCTGAATTATTACCGCCTTTATGTAAGGGTATGATATAAGCTTTCTTCCAAATGGATGGTACATAGGCTTCTTGGATAGATCTATTTATGAGAATGCTTATGGTGTAGCTGATGGATTTGGCAGACATTTGAAGGTATTCTGGGAGTAAACTGTCTGGGGTGGTGCTACCGGGTTTGAGTTTTAGCAGGAGTTCAGAAACAGTGGAAGTGGGACTGTGAGAGATGGAGAAAGACTGGTGGGAAAGCTTTTCTGGGGTATGGTTTGTAGAAGTGGGGTTGCTAATGAGTAGCTGTAGGAAAGGTGGAAGCAAGTCTGGATATAGTGTCTATGAAGTAGGAGTTGAAAAGGGTAGCTAGGTCAGTAGGGGTTTTGTCAGGGTTTGGGCAATGATTGCTTTTAGTGCCATGGTTTAATAGAATGGAGACTGAATTCCAGAACTGTTTTGAGTTACAGTTGTGTTAGTTGTGTTTGTTTTGGAGATGGAAGTAGTACTGTTTTTTATCATTAATTACTTGATTGCGGAGTAGTTTGAAAAGCTGGAGATTTATGGGGTTTTTACTATTACACCATTTTTTCCATGCTCGGTCTCTGGTATTCATACTTTTTTGTGTCTCTAGAAAGCCAAATTGCATGATTTGCTTTGATTCTCCTATTCCGGAGGGGGACCATTCTATTGAGTATACTGAGGAAAGTTGAACTGAAAAGTTCAACTGCTTCATCTAGAGGCAAATACTTCAGAATGCTCCAATTGATTTTTGCTTAATCTTTCATTGAAGCTTATGGGGTTGAAGTTAGTTAGCCGTCTAGAGGGTCTGTACTTGTGCTCCTGTAAGGCTGAGGAGATGGCACATGTTATACAGGCGGGCAGATGGTCACTGATATTTTCCTGCATATGTAATTTTGTTGGGAGTGGACACTACAACCCAGTCAAGTAAGGTGCCTTTGTTAGTGTTATTCCTAGGCCTGGTTATGGTAGTAATGAGCTGAGTGAAGTTATAGAGGTTGATGGAAGCATTTGGAGAAGGATTTGTATGGTATAGCCAATTTATGTTGACATCACCTAGGATTATAGTTTCACTGTGGATATTATTTGAGGTCCAGGCTAATATTTCTTCTAAGACAGAAACTTTCTTGCTTTTACTTTTCCCTACTAGTGCAATATCCTAAAATATTCTACAAAGGCAAATTTCATTTTTTAACTAAATGATAAGTACATAGCAACATGACTATCTGAGGACTAACAATTACATGAACACATTTCAATATTATTTACAGGAAATCAGCATTAGCAGGATTCTAACATTAATGAAAACAGATGTCAGTATCTGCATATTGCAATTACTCCAAGTATACATTAGAAGTAATCCATGATGCAGAATATATGGTAAAATAACACGATTTTAAGTCCTTTCCTGATTTTACTTTCTAATAGATAAATAATATTTTTGTTTTCCCAAAGATATGATATACTTCTACGGCATTTTATTGCAAGGTAATTGTTACTACATGAACTCAAATGTATTTAAAATTAAATTAGTTTAGATTAATTGATTAAAATGTAATGTAGTTTGATACAGGCAGAATATATTCTGGTTCTTTGACTTGTGTTGCAAGCAATACCTATCTGTCTATATAGATATATATCTATATAGCTATATCTATATAGCTATCTAGATATATATATATATATATATATATATATATATATATATATAGATAGATATAGCTCTAGGACTCGAACAAAAGCGCTTTTAACTGAAAATAAAATGGCTGAGCACACTTTAGCGAAAGTGCTTTTCACCAAAAAAGCATCTTCGCTAAAGCATGCAAAAAAAAAATTATAAACAACAAAAAAAAAAACACAGAACTCATGTTTACACAGGGGGGCAAACCCACCTGCACCCCCCACACTCCCCTACTTTTATATTATCACTCCGAGATCACACTGCAGTGGGAAAAAGGGACTATTCCCTTATCCCCACTGTGCTACGATCTCGGCAACATCCATTTCCCTATGTTTTTCTCTTTTATTAGCACACTGTCACAAAAGTGCTTTTTTGGTGAAAAGCACTTTTGCGAAAAGTGTGCTTGGCTGTTTCACTTTCGGTGAAACAGTTGTTTGGTAGACAGTAGGGATCCCACACACACATATATATATATATATATATATATATATATATATATCTATATATATATATATATATATATATATATATATATATATATATATCTATATATCTATATATATATATATATATATATATATATATATATATATATATATATATATATATTTATATATATATATGTATCCACACATATACACGTATACAAACATGCATGTATCAATGTTTTTTCTAGTACAATACATGTTTGTCAACATTTCATTTCAAGGTAATAATATAATATAGCCACAATATTTTAAATCCTGTGTTAAGAGTATGATCAATTCTCCTTTTATTTATTTATTTATTTATGTTTATTATATATTAACTAAAGCAGGACTTGTAAGAGCACTCATAAGCAGTTTTTTTAATAAGAAAATGACCCTTGCTGGTCACAAGTAAAATGACTATTAAGTTAAACTGCCTGAATATGGATTTTCCACAACCTACCAATTACTCAACTGTCCCAAGATTATCACTGTGAGGGAAGGAGAAAGGATGAGCAAATTTATGTATCCTGTTGTACAGCAGTTCTTTTTGTTTGTTTTTTTTTTTTTTATTTTATTCAACTGCCAAAAAGACTGATAAGATCTGCACTTGTGATTACAGTTATTTACTTACATAAATATGTATGCATTTATTTTAATAGCATTGGGTTATTATAATTAGAGTTATAAGAACTCTTTTTATTTACTAACCATCAGAATGAAGCATCATCCATCTCACTCACGAGATACCTACTAAAACCTTTCTGGATGAGGGGAAGGAAAAGGGGAGATAGGCCATTTCACAAAGGGCTTCATGTGACTCCATTTTTCTTTGAAGAAATGGGACATCTAGAGTACAGATTCAGGATAAGAATGACTCATTGTCCTTAAATATCTTATAAACAAGGCCTCCGAGCTGTCAGACTCCTCATAGAAAGAAGAGCGGAGATGAGGGAGGTCCACTCATGTTTCAGGGAGAAGCAAGTCCATGACATTTGCAGGATCGAGCATGCAAAGGGCATCTGCTGGATACCAGGTGACAGGTAGTCAAATGTCAAGGAGTATAGTTCTTGAAGTTGACGTGAGATGCAAGTGATGTGAGGATACAAGAAGCCTGTATCAGGCCTTAATCTAGCATCACACCATACTCCCAAAGGCGGTAATTCTACTTCTGTACAGACAGTTCCCAACTTCAAATATATACCTGAATGTGAAGGTTTGAAGAGTAAGCTCTACTGCCTAAAGGCATGAAGTACTGTCTTATACCTGGGTCATAAAATCCTGCTGGGCCTATGGAGGTGGGGAGATCAGGGGAGAAGAGTCCTAAGCCCCAAATACTATTATGAGCTACAGCCAAGACAAGATGAGGGACCCACCAGTGAATACCACAAAAAGTACATTCAGCTTCAGCCATCTTCTTGGTAGACTGGTAGGCCAGAAGTTTCTCACTTATTGCTGGTATGTGGCCATCCTATGCAAATGGTACCAAAGGCAAACCTTAATGTCAAGCTCTTCTCTCAGACTGATTATGTGGCCAGACAAACATCTGGAAGGTTTCATACATGTACTGAAGGGATCTTTTCAATGATTCAAATCCAGATCCAGAACCTAAATCTGTAACTGGCAGAAAAGAACTGGGTGTTCAAGTGCACTTAATATGAAGCATGGTCATGTCACATACCAGTAGAGGATACACACACCACCAAATATGACAATCAAAGAGAATAAAATTCCAAAAGTGGAATAAAAGAAAGGATGACCTCTAACATACGACCATCAAGTTTAGAAAGACAGATGGATGGATGAGAAGGCATGGCTGCAGACAGAAGGGAAAAGATTTGGCAAGGTTGATGGAAATATCTATTTAATGGAATGGGTTTGCCCCCTGGAATTAAGCAACATGGTGTCATACTCAGGATGAAAGATCAATGGGTTAGGGGGCTGGCATAATGATTAAGGTTTTAACCTTACAGACACAAAGTGCAGGATTTGATTCTCAAATGTGATAATTGGTTAGACATAAAATGGCCCATAGGGGCCTTTAGTCTAGTATTAAGCTATGAACCTATGAAGAGATGGTCAGTGCCTGCACCCCTGAATCAACAACCTCCAATGTGTTAGTAGAAAATGCACCTCATCATCTACCAAGGTGAAATACAGGAGCAAGAATGAGGCTTTGCTAACTGAATAGGACTTCCCAACATGTAGGGATTAGAGGGCCATTTCAGAAAGGGACTTGACTATAGAACAGGTTGACCAGAACTTTTTTCCGTTTAATGTGGCTTCATGACACTGCTCAGTGGGACCCTCTCACCAATCACCAGATTAGGTATTTTCAACTGCCACCATCCTCCAGGTAGTAAGATAGGTCAGGAGTTTCTTCCTTCAACATCTGCAGTCAGATAACTTAAACTGTTGGCATTTATTGTAAAACTAAACACCAATATCATCTCGGAGGAAGTACAGCAATACTGCTGTTGGTTCTGGCTCATTATTTAGCAGCCATTTGAAAACAAATGTTTTGCTGCTTTAGGATTTCAAAAAGTTATCTTTTCTGTATTTTAAATCAGGACTGATCTTAAATGTGCAACTTGCAAAAAAAAAAATATATATATATATATATATATATATATATATATATGCCACAGGTATACATACTCTCTTAGTGTTGACAGCAACATTGTAATATGTACCAGCATACAGCCTGTAATTTCCCAAGTTCAGGAACTTCAGAGGGAAAAACATAAATGCAATGAAAGAGAGAATGCACTGAAGTATACACTCACCAAGGCAGTCTCTGAGGTTCAATACGGAGCTTAGTGGGAAGGATGGTGTGAGAAAAGGCACTGCTGACAAACAGAAGTTAGGACATTTAGAATGGAAAAAAACAACTATTTCACTCAGATGATAAAGGGGAAAAAGAACTTAACTAGATTTAGCAGAACTCTTTAAACTTGCATGGCAGAGGAATAAAACTGGAAATGAAACAGAAAGGTGGGGTAGCTACAAAAGACCCTCTATAACACATTGCTGGATCAGTCAGTGTTGCTGGCCTTCTTCTGGCAGTACAGTCTCTTGTTTGTTAGGGTGTTTTGTAAACTGTCACAAGAGAGTCTTCCCTGCCGAATAAATGCTTCTACAAATGTGTGCAATGTGAATATGTGCATACACCCTCTGACGGACTGGTATCCTATCCAGAAATTTTTCTCTCCCTACACCTGTGGCCTGCTGGAACAGGCTCTTGGTCCCTCATGACCATGTAAAGGATAAGGCAGGTACTGGACAATAAGTGAACCACAAGCAGGATAAAGCAGACACTGGATGCTGGCCGAAACCAGAGCACCCAGTAAAAGATGTGTGTGTACCCAAGAATATCATGCAGGCTCCACACAGAATATACTCCAGCAGAGAAATGCAATGTCAGTGGTGCAACAAACAGCAGAGTCCCCTTTGATGCAGAAGGCTGTGGGTTCTACTCCCACACCAAGTAGATGGACTGCTGACAATGCAGTGCAGCATAAGGGGATGCTACTCTCCTGAGTGTGTAATCCCCTGTATGAGAAGTTAACTGAGGTTCTATCTGCTTGAATTGGATATAAAAGATGTTATGGTACTCTCATCAAAAAGACTTATGGGAAGTTCCACAGTGCCCTGGACAAATTTCCACTGGCATACCACCTTGGATCTATCTTGAAAAGAGGCCGCTACACTAGGGGGGATAACCTGGTCTACAAAGGAGAAAATCAATAAATAAGTGGAGAATTAAGCACTGGGAGACTACAACTCTAACCAATGTGCCACTGTATCACCTACCTAGGTACCTCAGTTGGGAAAAATAAGCCAATGTGCCAGTCACTTTAAGAAAGTGCACTATTGTTTGCAACCAGTCCACTATCTACTGCAAGCATTCTATCATGCCTGAATAAAACCAAAACTGACCAGTTTTATAAGATTAGTCTAACATTTTTACAGTGGAGGGAGGGTTGCTATAGTTAAGTTGAAGTTTTCACAGATAGACCCCATAAACTGACTAGATCCCAACAGACTTTGCATGGCAGATTGATGTAAAATCACATAACAAAAGGCTATTACCTTTCTGTTTACTCCAATGCTCTATCATCTTGGGTTTGCTGGACATACACTACAAAAAATAATGCAACCCAAGGACGTTCGTCTCCTAGATTTAATTTATGCTAAAAGAGATGGCACACACAGCACCTCATCTTACATTATAAATTTACTGCAGCCCACAGAAAAATACTGCAGCATGAGTAACTTACCATTAAAAAGCAAATGTAAAGGAACCCGTTAAAATGAAATGCCTTGAGTCATTCATCTACCAGTAAATAAAAGAAGACAAATTCTCACAATGCTGCTATCTGACAGAAGGCACTGCCATATATGAATATTAATCAAATTAAGTCAAATCAGGCCAGTTCAACCACTATCCTTTGATACCTTTGTCACAATGTTAACATTTAAAAATGAAGATTAAAAAGTCACTGAAATACAGGAAAGCAACTAGCAGCTTACTGCCTGAGGTTGAAGCTGCTCCTTTCTAGCTAAAAAAGGCAGCCTCATTTATGCTGATAACTGTCATCTTTTTCATTGGATGGTATCTTATTGTCTGCACAACACCTGTGCCCTACTTACACAAAATTACTAATACTGTACACTTCACGGATTGGTTTGACTCACTGACCTTTTGAATTTCTGACTCATGTCCTTTTGCATTTTCATCACATTATTAATTAGCAATGCAAAATTATGGCAACAAAACTGATGACATATCCACAAGCAAGTTACGACAGAATGCTGGCAAAGTCTACCCCAATCAGGTGTCTGTTCTAGCAAAGAATATTGGTAAAACCATTACCAGAAACAGGAACAATACTATAGAACAGTAAATTCAAATGAATTACACAAATAAACCAGACAAAACATTGCACTCTGTAACCCTTAATTAGTAAATCATCTTCATATTAGTTTTCTTTACCTATTTCTGTACAGCCAGGAGTGGAAACATATAGATATTTAACATGGGCCACTACACCATACATTAAGAACACACGTCTCAAGCACTACTGTGTTGAAACCTTAAAAGATGTCTGTGTACTTTATACCTTCATTTTCAGAACTAGACATAATATTACATATCTCTGAGGGTTAAACTGACCCTTAACATTAATCCACCATCTATGGTTTGACAGCAGTATGAGCCCACAAGAATTTTAAGGTTTCCATTTTTTGGTGGAGGGGAGCCTTGTGAAAGACAAGCAATATCTAAAGATGGAATTGCATAAGAAGCCAAGAGTATTAAGAATTTCTCAGAGAAATCCACAGGGAGTAACCATTATCTTTTTCCAAAGGACACATGCGGTATCACTTTTCCAAGTGGAATTGTACACTGACAACCACTGTCTGAAAGTTTGTGAAATTAGAATTACCCACTACTACTGCACTACACCTACAAGGTCAAATGCTGGGTAGGTAAACATCACCAGGACAGGATACGTTCACCATCAATGACGCACATTGTTTTTAAGTATTACAAAATTAATTTGTTTAAAAATGCTATAGCATACTGTTTTGAATAAGTCTGCTGCATGGAGAATTCCTTCTAACTATAGTACATCTCTGTTATAAAATGTTTCAACAGAGACGTATCTATTTTAAGTACTGCCTTATGCATAAGCCAAACTCATTTGCAATTTACATTATGACATTGATGCAGTGACATGCAAAATGCACTAACATTGTTTTTCAGAGTATTTTAAATGTAATTTGTTACTAATTAGATTTTGTATGCTTTATTTTCTGGACTGGCATTTCTGAACAAACAGTACACTGCATGTTAATGCATAATTTTGTTATACTTAAATCATAACCACACCACTGGTACTGTAAAAGCAGCAGATTTGAATTGTTTCAGGGACCCTGGAACACACACTGGGGGTAATACATTTTACCCATTGCTCAAGCAGACTATTTTGGTTAGGTTTTCTAATATTTACACTGAGCCAGTTGTTCTACAGCTCAGGTTGTTCTCTAAAACAGGAGCTTGATACATTATTTTTATTTTATTTTATACATTTGTTAAATGGGTAAGCTCAAGTGACCTGGTAGTACTGTCTGGCTGAGTGATGTGCTCAGTCACACAGTAGGCATATGGAGGTGGAATCAATTAAACCCTTCACATCGGGTACAGGATTGCTGCTAGTACTGTTGTTATTTTTCCCCCCAGAAAGTAATTTCGCTGATATATCTGTCAGCTCTGCCATAACTCAGTGCAATGCACAAAGTAAGAGACGACAAGTGAAATGTATTGCAGGCTTTTTAAAAGTGGAGTAGAGAAAGATGTTTATACAGTTAATATTTACCGACAATCACTCCAACATGCACCATAATAAAACATATATGCATACTTACATAAAGCATCATAGTTTTAAAACTGTACTTGAGAGGATTTTATAAATCTTCCAAGGAGTATCCAATTTAAAAGTTTACCTTAATTGCTGCTGAATAAACCACCGAATGCCGTATTAGTAAAAGCCTAGAAATTCTTCCCACGTAAAAAATGAATAATAAATTCCTTCAGCAACTAAGATGGAGGGAATTAAACAGCATTTCTAGCATAGAATACAGTAACATTAAATTTCAGCTTAAAACACTGTTAGGACTTGAAAAAGCTGCAATTATCTTTCAAAACATTGCAGTGTTATACTCCAGAATCCGAACAGTCTTTGGCCATCTTTGCTTCTCTGTTTTATCTACAAAATTATACGGTTTTAAAGGATCAACAGTTCTGATAATACTTCTTTAAGCCAAGAAGTCTAACTGCTGTCTGATGCAATCTGCGGCACAGCCAGGTATGACAGTTCAGAAGGTCCTTTCCTTTTACAATCCGATACTCAGCTATGCTGAGGAGGATTCTTATAATGCCACTACGTAATGATGTTTGGCAACAGCAGGATACGTGTTGATCTGTGAAACAACTGCCTGCTAAAAGCAGCATCTCTTCTTCAAAGATGTCCTTAAGTACCCCCTCTCCACGAGCACAGCATCATCTGACCGAAATTGTACAGACTGTAAAAACTCGGTTTTATCTGAATCTGAAAAACTGCACAGATCCTTTTCTCATAAAAAGGGAAGTGAAAGAGTATAGAGAAATCCAGGATATAACAGTAACTGCAAATAAATCACATACACTTTGATTTAAGCACCTTCATTAAATTATCACTGAAGACATAGACACATATTTATTTTTATTTAACATTTGTTTACCGGGGAGGTCTGATTAACTTAATCGAAAAGAAAGCCATATTAACATTTGTCAAATTCATGCATTATACATTACAGATATGTTTTCTTTCTTTTTAATTATTCATTCAAATATTACATAAACTGGTCAATTCTTGCCTTCTCTTACACCTCCTTCTTACTCCTGAATATTATTCTGCAAGTACTTTTCCCACAAATTATATGTCTATACAGTACACTCCTGTCCTACTCAATACATTTCTAGTTTTGTTACCTCCTATAAAATATCCAGTACTTCAATTACAATTGGTTCAGATTCTGAAGTTCATTTTCTAGTAATTGCTTTTTTTGGCAGCCAGTAGCATTAAACTCAGTAAAGCCTTGCCATGTATAGGCAATTCAGATCCTGTATTCCAGCTCAAAAAACATGTTAAATAATGTAGTGCTTGATAAGAACACCAGGCTATCACTCCGCACCATCATTTTTTCCATAAGCAAACAATAGGCTACAACTTCAAATAAAACCAATACTACAATTAACATTTTAAGTAGTTATCTGGTTACAGAACTTCATTCAGACTTTTCATTGCCCTGTTTAGCTCAGGGTACAATATCTGTATATATTTTTTTCACAACTGTATTTATTTCTTTTTTGTTTACTAGGCAGGTGGGCTGATACTTACAGATCTTTTCCAGCTACAACACAGCAACCTTAACTTTGATCACCATTTCTCCACAGTGGTAAGAAGGGCATTTTATAATGCTCATCTCATAAGTAAGGGCATTGCCTCCAGAAAAAAAGAGCTTGTAACCCCCCTGCACTCTTTCCTCATCAGGCCAATAATAGAGTACAACGCTCCCTTTGGTATGTTCCTTTCCAAACACCTGCAGTAATTGGAGTGACCACAAGGGTGCCTTACAAAGAAAATTCAGGGTCTTCAAGATCTGTTTTATGTGGACAGACTGAAATCATTGTCACTTTACTCTGTGTCATACAGACTGCTCAAAGGTGACCTGTGCCTTGCATACAAAGCAAACTCTGACCCAGATTTAATGGAAATGCTGCAAATGTGCAAGTAAACTGGCACACGGGTCACTTGCTGAGAGGACCTTAACCTGGTACATGATATCAACAGAACTTGCTGGACAGACAGATCTGCCTTACAGAGGTTGCCCCATTTTTGGAACAAGCTTCCTATTCATGTTAAACAAAGCCCCTCACTGGCCCTATTTAAGTGCAATTTGGATGACTGAATGGGTAACTGGAAATTAACCCCAGGGGTTCCACCTGTGTCGCTCTTGGACAGGGGCAACAGGTGTTGATTTTAGTGTCTGCTTAAACTACACACCCTTGGGAACAAGGGTTGAACTTAGCTAGGCTTGTGGCCATAAAGCAATTAGCCTAGTAACCTCCTATGAATGATGCATGTTCTACTCCCACCACAGATGCTTGGATACAAGTTCCAGTACTGAATGTGAAGTGAATTGTAAGGGTATTCTGCTCTGTCAGGTGTCATCCTTCAGAGGAGAGGTTTGTAAAGATAAGAAATGTATAGCAGTTTGTGTGAGACATGCTGTGAATATGTATAAAAGTAATATAACTTTAACAAGTGATTATCTGCCAGTTGCTAGTGCGTTTGTGATGCAAGTTGAAACTGTTGATAACCTACTAGCTGGGCTGCCATTTTATGAGCCATTAAAGTAACAGTTTTGCTTCAAATGCTGGTGTATGCTGATGTTATTTATATCACTTATGAAAAGGACTTGAGCAGACAAAGGACATGGTGTCAGAATTGGGATCTTTATTCACAAAGAAAGAAATACCATAAATGCCATTTCGGAGTAGAAAACTGCACCATCGAGTTGGGTAAAATCCAGTAAGCTCAGAATAAGCCATTTTTTATGAAGAAAAAGCAGTTTTCATGGTTTCATAGATTAGTACTAGACTAACTGCCCTTATGGGCCATTATAAGCCTAGCCAATTACCCTATTTGAGAATCAAACTCTGCACCTTGTGTCTATAAGATAAACACCTTAGCCTTTATGTCAAACTCCCAGCAATCATAAATCAAAGTAATCATTTTACTAAATATATGCTGCTTAGCCCCAGAAAACTGAATTTCTATCAAATGTAACTATATTTATCCCTCCAGAGTAATTTTGATTTTGTGAGACCATCTGCCTGGCCAGCATGGAGGTAGAGGTTCACATGTTTCAGAACAGCAACCAGGTTAGACAAACACAAGGGAAGAAGTCCAGGTAAACACTTTGTTATACTCTATGAGCAAGGGTATGGATGGAATACACAGTTTGTTTCTGTTTTTTTATAGCTATAGTGTTACATACAAGTCAGTAATAAGGAAACTCGATTTTCTGTACCAGAAAGAAATGTACATAAAAGGCATGCTTTCATAGATGTGCTCAAGCTATAGGTGAAAATGTTGAAACTTTTGCAAGATTCCTACATGAAATGTCCAAAAACTGTATGTTTAATAAAACAGAAGATGAACAGATTATAGACAAAACTGTAGTCAGGCTGGCTGATGTTGAAGGCTCTCAAAAGTTACAGCTGGAAGTGAATTTAAATCTGGAAAAAAGCTATACAAAGTACTAAAAGAATGAGCTAGTAAATTAACACAGTGCTAACATAGTTATGGAAAAATGCATGTGAGATAAATGCAGGGTAAATGGCAAATTTAAGCAGAAATATGATACAAAAATGCATTTGCTAGTCAGGTATCCTGATCCATCAGTTTTGGAGCACTGTCTGATGAAGTGACTTGCGCAGAATTACACAGCAAGCAAATGAAGGCTGAGGGAATCAAACCTCGAACACAGGAACAAATGGATAACAGCACATAACTTTAATCTTCTGAATCAACTGCCATACAAACCAAAGTAGCACGTGCATGAGTCACAGAGAAAACTGAGTTTGGCCAATAAACAAAGTGTTAAGTATTTTCCTGTTGAGGACGATCAGTGAGCTGCACAAGGCAGAAAGCCTAGGAATGTAAGAAGATGGGTAATTTTGCTGTTTGTAAAACTAAAATAATTTAGGAATGGCTAATAGAGTAAAATGACTTCCACAAACTAGGTAAACCACAAAACGAAACACCAGAAAACAAGCGAAATGACACTATAAGAGCCGACAACTTAAAATAACAAAACGTATTTAATGAAAGTTAGCGCTTTCAGCGAAGATAATACTCCGCCTTCTTCAGACAAACAAGAGTAATTAATCCCAAAAACATTTATAAATGTTTAGTAGCAATCAAATAACCAATCAAGTAAAAGTGCATTTGAGCTACCGTTTTCCATAACAACCTTAAAGAGATGTGTTAATTAAATAACACAATAAAAAACTAACCGTCCGATTAAAACTTATGACAATACATTCCCACTAAGACAACTGATAAATATACAGACCAATAAAAATGATTTATATAAGTCACTACCAAATTGATTAAATTAATCAGATATGTCAAAAGGGAAATAGTAAAGAATGTTATAGTTCAAATAAAATATATAAAATTAATTGAATAATACATCATAAGAAAATTGAATTCCCAGGTTAACATAAAAAGCTTCAGCATATCAAATATATTACAGGAATAAAAAATTATTACTATTATGTTACTGATTATCATAAATATGAATCAAATTTAATAGATGCTTATTATCTATTTATACAGAGGCACCTCGAAACACATTTAATAATTAAACTAGAATTGATGTTAATAAGCATAAATGAACATAAATATAATAAATACTTGTCATCTTTGTAAAGAAAGCCACCTCAACACACATTTGATAGATAAACTATCGTTAATACCCGGAAAAATGTGTGCCCTAGTTCTTATCTGCCACATAAGTTCATCTATCTCCAACTGTAACTGCCAAGCTCCATGGATGTTAGAAAAGAGAAAGAAGTCAAGTATTAACAGAGTCCCTGGTATGTTTAAATGTGGCTTTTGTGCTCAATGCAAGCATATCAAGGTGGGTAACCAATTTTCTATTAATAACAAAATATATACGGTTACCAGTCATTATAATTGTGAGACTAAGAGCGTCACATATGCCGCATTGTGTAACCTCTGTAACACTTCTATATTGGAAAAACTGAACGTAGATTAAAACAAAGAATTTATGAGCATCAATATGCTATTACTAAAAAAGATGTCAACAATGCTTTGGCTAAGCATTGTGTTGAGCATGATGGACATGAGTTCAAATTTGTAATTCTACAATACAGGGAAGTTGACATCCGGGGTGGAGCTTGGCAGTTACAATTAGAGATAGATGAACTTATGTGGCAGATAAGAACTAGGGCACACATTTTTCCGGGTATTAACGATAGTTTATCTATCAAATGTGTGTTGAGGTGGCTTTCTTTACAAAGATGACAAATATTTATTATATTTATGTTCATTTATGCTTATTAACATCAATTCTAGTTTAATTATTAAATGTGTTTCGAGGTGCCTCTGTATAAATAGATAATAAGCATCTATTAGATTTGATTCATATTTATGATAATCAGTAACATCATAGTAATAATTTTTTATTACTGTAATATATTTGATATGCTGAAGCTTTTTATGTTAACCTGGGAATTCAATTTTCATATGATGTATTATTCAATGAATTTTATATATTTTATTTGAACTATAACATTCTTTACTATTTCCCTTTTGACACATCTGATTAATTTAATCAATTTGGTAGTGACTTATATAAATCATTTTTATTGGTCTGTATGTTTATCAGTTGTCTTAGTGGGAATGTATTGTCATAAGTTTTAATTGGACTGTTAGTTTTTTATTGTGTTATTTAATTAACACACCTCTTTAAGGTTGCTATGGAAAACGGTAGCTCAAATGCACTTTTACTTGATTGGTTATTTGATTGCTACTAAACATTTATAAATGTTTTTGGGATTAATTACTCTTGTTTGTCTGAAGAAGGCGGAGTATTATCTTCGCTGAAAGCGCTAACTTTCATTAAATACGTTTTGTTATTTTAAGTTGTCGGCTCTTATAGTGTCATTTCGCTTGTTTTCTGGTGTTTCGTAATAGAGTAAAATGCTCAGAAATAGTTTTTCCTCAGTTCAGGAATGAGTGGCAAGTGAAACTCCCCACATGTGTAATCACAGTAAGTTTTAAGATGGATATGGGAGGGGGATACTACTGTGGTACCACGTGTTACCTGTAGAAATATCCTAAACCATCTACATTTTCATCAAGCAGACACAAAAATACATAGCTTTGCAGGCAAACTCATATGCACTAGTCATTTTCTATCTGTATTGACTGGAAAGGGTAAAAGTATGAGTTCTGGGTTTATGTGCTGGATGGTCCATATATAAACTGTTCAGTAGAGCTGTGGCATGGGAAATGTGGTGAATCCCTGGCATGCTTGGAAAAGTTGATCTTAACAGCAAACCAGTAAAGATAAAACTAAAGCAAGATACCATACCATATGTCTTGGGAGTGCCATGTCGTACACTGTCCAAAGTAGAGGCTGAACTCGAATGCAAGCACATGGTGTGATTGAAAGCATGACTGAATACACTAAATGCTGTGCACCAATGGTCTCCATTACTAAAAAGAATGGCAATGTTCAGATAAGCATTAATGTGAAAAAGCTTAATGATGCAATCATTCAAGAATGGTTTATTCTATCAACGATAAAAAATACCACCCCTAAGTTGTTAGATGCATAAGCGTTCTTTACCTCAGAAGCTTCAAGTGAATGTTTGCAAATGCTCCCAGAAAAAGATAGTTAAACTCTAACAATCTTCATTTCTCCAATGGGAAGGCTCTAAAAGACTACTATTTAGCATAACTTCATCACCAGAAATATTTCAACATGAGATGAGTAATTTGCTTAAATGCCATGAAGGTATTGTTATCACAGATGATGTACTGGTGTGGTCCTGACAAAGGAATATAAGTGTGAAGGATCAGGCTGGCACCAAGGGGGTTGAATCTTTGCCGACCAATATGGATGATGAGCCACTGCCACCAAAATCTGGAGAACCAGGTTGGCATTGGAAGGGTTTGAATCCCACCACCAACAGCCTGATCCTTTAAATCTGATGACAATTGCTCAACTGTCACACTGGTGGGTAGCTTTGGAATTCAGACCCTTCCTGTGAAAGTCTGAACCACTGCATTTTGATGGCAGAGGTGGGATTCACAAACACTGATGCAGATACCCCCATTACATACTGGCGGCAGAGGTGGTATTCATCCACATCAGTGCAGGTAGACCATTACATATTGGTGGCAGAGGTGTCATCTGTGTGACTGGCAGAGGTAGGATTCAAGCCCTTCCAGTGCCAACCTCATCCTCCACATATGGATGTAGTGGTAGGATATTGGAATTAAACTTACTTAGCCTGCTACCAAAGGCATGTGCATCAAGATAAAATATACAAAGGTGTAGTTTTAAACAACGGTTATTTTATTTTTTTAGATAGTTTAGTGTAGGAACAGGTATAAAGGAGTTCTGACAACTGCACTAAAATGTCAGTGCCACACTGACAAAAGTATAGCAAAGTAAAAGGAACCCAGCATGCCCATGTATCAGAGGGAGAAGTGGTGGTAGTTTTGAGTGCAACTGTAATACAGCTTGAAGATGGCCTAGCACATAGTGTGGGTGTGCAGACTGCACACAAGGGGCAATCTGTTCCATTTCAAGATGATTTAAATTGAGTTACTGACAGTGGCACTACATTTGAAACGTATGGAACTCACAGCGGCCAAGAGAATGCAAGGGTTGGAGGCAGAAGAAAAATAAAAATAATAACAGTATAAGTCAAAGATGACTGTCCTTCGCCAGAGACAATACGAGTCATGGGGAGAGGGATATCTGGGCCATAAGTGCCCATGTCAGTCCAAAATATTTTCCGAACTGAAAGAGGTGGATGATTTTGATTGTTTTATTTGGGCATTTGAAAGCATCTGAAAGGGTATGTAATCAGCATCAAGGTGAACAAGAGTAATGGGTGAGATTTTCAACCCCTTTGCTCATAGACGGACTCCTGAAATGTACAGAAAAATATTTAGAGAGCTTTGGAGAAAGGCAGATAACAGTGCAAGTGAATATATTGCAGAAATCAGAACTTAATTTCATATATGGATGAGTGGTTGTACATTTGAAATGCTTGTGGATCTGCTGGTAATGAAACAAGCCCTCTGTACTCAGGCAGAGGACATGAGGATTTGGTTGGCAGATCAGGAGCATAACACTATTATGGAGATGGAGAGGAAGATGGACCGCTATCTAGTTAGCAGACTTCTATTATGTAGAAGGGGAATACCCAATGCTGCAAATAGGCATAAGTGAACCCATTGGGGGTGCAGCCTAAGCTATGGAAAAAGGATACACTGAAAAAGGAAGAAGCCATAGGTTCTGGCACATATGCAGGTTTTGAAGTTAGATGTTTGCGATGCAACCATAAGGAGCATGTGTAGTCTTACAGTCCACTGAGGCAGTGTGGAGAACAAAGATGTCAGAAGTCAGCAAGCAGGATGAGTACTACAAGAGTGGTGGATTATCTAAAGACAACAGCTATACCTAAATATCACGAACGTTTGTATACTATACTGGTAGAGGGAAAAGAAGCCATTGCAAAGAGGGACACAGCTTCAGACAAAACCATAGTTAAGCTTGCAGTGTTTAGAAATGAGCAAATCATACATGGGCCTGGGCAATCCATTTCAGTAAGGGCCTGTCCTTTTGTTAGAGATTACATGTTGTGGAAAGGGGGCAAGAGAGCAAGCAGGTGTCTGAGTCTCAGTATATCCCTGATGATGTCTTAACAGAGGATGACTCAATGCAGTATAGGTTCATAATTTGGTACTAGTCTATCATCCCTAGGGCCTATACAAACCTAGCTATAACAATTCCCTGGCTATTTCGTCCCACACTATTTACTTCCCTGGACTCCTGTCTAGCAGGGAGACTGACATGATCCCCGGGATGAATTTCCTTTCTCTCATCCAATCGTCAAGGTTCCTTTTGAAGAGGGCCACAGAGGCACTCTGCTTGACATGTATGGTGAATCTATTCAAGAGTCTGAGGAGTCTCTGGGTCAGGAACCTATCCCTCCAGCATGTTGTGTTTATTGTGATGACAAGGTTTAGATCTCTGGAGTGTGTGGCTCTGAGTGATTGGGATTTCTTTATGTGTAGCATGTCCAACAGCTCTGGGTTTGACATGGCCTTGTATGTTAAGCAGAGATTGCCTCCGAGTAGACGATATGCGAAAGAGTATAGCTGGAGTTTTTTAAGGTGGTCAGCATAGAGCATCTGCTTTAGGCCTGTGATTATTTTAGTGAGGTATTTCTGCGGCCTTTCCAGTTGTTGCAGATGTCTTGAGAGGTACATACCAAACGGGGCGTTGTATTCTATAATGGGTCTAATGAGGGATGAGTACAGTGGGGCAATGCCCTCCTTTTATCTGGATGAAAAGCCCTTAGTGATGAGGTGTGCCACATAAAAGGATTTACTGACTGTTGTGACGATGTGGTTATCGAAGGTGAGACCACTGTCCACCTGTGTCCCTACGTCTTTTATCACACTTTCAGTGTTTAGTGTACTGCCACATATGTGGTAATTCATGGGCACATGTTTTTTTCCCAAAGGGGATAACTATATATTTCTTGGCACTGAGCTTGAGCCCATGGCTCTGGCACCAAGCATCTGTTTCTGTAAGGACCTTTTGTAGAGTATCCACATAATTTGAGGATTCAATAATGGCTCCCAGTTTGCAGTCATCTGTGAATATTGTTAGCCAGAGTCCCTTAGTGTTGGCCTGTACTTCAGAGAAAAAGATGCCAAACAAGAGCAGTCCCAGGACTGAACCCTGAGGTACTCCACTTGTCACTTGTCTGGAGCTGGATTTGGAGTTGGCTACTTTTACAGTGTGAGTTCTGTCAGTAAGCCAGTTGGCAACCCATCAAGTGACGTAGGGATCAATGCCCAGCTTAGTAAGCCTATCTATGATTCCAGAGTGGGGGATGGTGTCAAAGGCCTTGGCGAGGTCCAGACAGTCTGTGTGGACCACCTTACCCTCGTCCACGACTCTGGAGACTGATTCGAAGAAGTCAATCAGGTTCAGGAGACAAGATCAGCCCTTTACGAACCCAAACTGGGTGGGGTCCAGTGTTTGAAGTTGTCAATGTCTTTGTTTATAAGTTCCATGATAATACGTTCCATGGCACTGCAGATCAGGCTTGTCAGACTGATGGGGTGGTAGTTCCCGGGATCCAAGGTGGATCCCCCCTTGTGGAGTGGGATAACTGTAGCTGTGCTCCACTCAGTGGGAGTGAAGCCTGAGGTGAGGCTATGATTAAACATGATACTTAGGTGAGGTGCCAGTTCATTTTGTAGTTCATATAATACATAGCCCGGGATGTCATGTGGTCCCATGGATGTTGTATTCGTAGCTTTGGAGAGTGCTTTTTTTTACTCGTGTGGCCATTATTACTAGAATTTGGCAATCTACCGGTATTGAGATGGGCCATTTAGGGGGTGAGAGGGGGATGAAGTTGGCACTGAATTGATATGCCAGGATATTGGCAATATCCTTGGGATCAGTATATTTAATGACATTCTGTTGTAGCTCAGAGCAGATCTGAGCATTGCCAATTAGATTCTTGACATAGTTATAGAATGCCTTGTGGTTGTCTTTGGAATCTTTGGCAATTTTATTTTCATAACTAGCTTTGGAGGATTTTATGAGGGATCTCAGCTTCTTACTGAGGCTGGTAAGGGAGTTTTTTGCATCCTGGGATTTTCCTCTTTTCTGCAACAGTTTCTTCCTTTTGTTGTAAAGTTTGTTTATGGCAGGGGACCACCAGACTGACTTCCTTTTTTTGGAGGAGAGCATCTTGGTTCTATTTGGGATGTGCTTGTACAGTGCCTTAGTGTAGGATTCAACAGTCAAACTTTCAGTTCCCGTCTGCATGGGTGTCATAAAGTTGGCCACTTCTGACTTGAGTAGCATGAAGTTGGCTTTGGAGAAGTTTTTTATAGAGGTTTCCTTACTGGGGGGGGGGGGGGGGGGGGAGATGTGGATGTTATGGATGATTAGCTTATGGTCAGACCTGACCAATGAGGGGGTGACCATATGTGTGGAGCATCGATTTCCCATGTTGGTAATGACTAGGTCTAGGATATTGGAGCCCCTGGTGGGACTATGGATTAGTTGATCCAGGGCGTTGAATTTATGAATTCCAAGAACCGTTGTGGACAGGTGTTGGTACATCTGTGGTTTTCCCAGTTAATGGCAGGTTAGTTGAAATCACCCAGTATTAGGGTGTTTGGTTGTATCTTAATATTTTCCAGTATGTTTAGAAAGGTGTAGTGAGAATCTTGGGGCATGGTGGGAGATCTGTAGCAAGCTACAATTTGGATTGCAGTCTTACCTAGTGTTAGTTGCACCTGGAGAATTTCAGACGCATTGTGTTAGGCAACTAGCCTGGTGGTGTGAATATCCTTGGTGAATATTGATACTCCTCCACCTTTAGTCTTTCGGTCCTGGTTTGGTGGCCGAAAAGTGTGATAAGAGTTGTAGCCTGGTATTGCAGGGGTGCTCTCTGGAGCCTTGAACCAGGTCTCAGTTACTGCACAGATATCGATGTTCTCTATTTTTAGGAATGCCTCGAGAGAGTGCATTCTGAGATTTAGACTTCTAGCAGTGAGTAGCATTCCCTTCAGAATTTGCATGCTTGTACCTGTTACAGTGGTGGTTTTGTCCTTTGAACTTTGCCTAAAAAAGGCACTATAGGGGTGGCAAGAGCCTTAGCCCGTAACCTGAATCCCAGGGGCGACAGGTGCAGACCATCTCTGGCAAAGCACCGTGGTCTGTCAATCATGTCGTCCCAGGCAGACAGATACTGGATTCCCCTTTGAATGACAGCAGAAGCTTAGCCAATTGTTGAAGTCAATCATTTTGTCCTTATATTATGGTATCATTCTGGGTGAAGGTAGGATGCTACTCAGGGCGAGGGTCATACCTGCCTGGCCCATATGATCTGAGAGCTCTTCCATGTCTCTTTTCATGTAGTCCAGGGAGGTACGTCTCAAGTCATTCACTCCAACATGGACAATGAGAGTGTCATCTTTGTACTTGTTGTGGAGTGACTTGAGTGCATGCGTTATGTGGTGGATCCTGGTACCAGACAGGCAGCTGACTGTAATTTTCTCCTTGTCAACCCTGGTGAGTGGGACATCAGTGTGCCTGACTATAGAGTCACCTATGACTAAAGTATTAGATACGTTGTCTCGCCTTAGGGGCTGTTGCTGGGTGGCACACTGGTGTTGTGAGCTATGTGACACTTTGGTTGTGATTGGTGTATGTTTGCATTTCAGCTTCGGAGGTCCTTGTTGCTTGGGCAAGTTACAGTTAAGGGCCTCCGCATATGTGGATTTAATATTGCTATGTGTGGGTGTTGGCGGTGTGGGTTTAGAAGGGCTATGTGTTGCTTGAGGTGTAGTGCAGGTGTTAACCTTCTCCTCTTGACAGTCTAGCACAATCAGTATCATATGTGCATAGCTGTTAAAGACAGACATAGAGGTAAATGTTGGGAAGACGGTAGGTGGGAGAAGCAACCTGGGCCCACACCTACACACAGGGCTAGTGGTGTGGTTACTTCAGTGGGTGACCTAGTCCATAGCAGCAAATAGAGAACTAAGCCACAGCAACTGAAATGTATTGAGCTTTCTTTGGAAAGGTAACTTCAAGGGGAAGAGGTAGATGGTAAAAGTCAGCCAGAATCCAAAACAACACTGCCAGAAGTTACCATTTTTCCTTTGGAAAGGGAGCTTGGCAGGGTTATCAAGAAAATGTTCAGCTTTCAAACCGTTCTTTACAGAATTTGAAAGAGGTAGCCAAGGAAGTTCCCGAAACTCGAAGGTATGGGAAGTCCATATACTGAGACGACAGATTGTTATACTGGGAATGACCTGCGAAGGAGGGCTAAACTACGAAGTAATACAACAGATGGTACTATCTGGGGCTTACAAAAAACACTTCTGGCCATGGCCTATGTTATTTCTTTTGCAGGCCATATGGGCATAATCCATAGTAAAAGATGGCTTATGAAAAAACTTTTATTGGCCTGGTACTGCAAAGGATGTAGCAGTGTATTGCAGGAACTGTGAACAATTCCAGAAGGCTTGCAAAACTGGAGACAAAGCCAAGGCTGCTTTTATATCTCTGCCTGTTACTGACGAACCATATCAGAAGGTAGCTGAGGGATCTCTTAGAACCCCAAGTTCAAGAGGTAAAATGCATCTCCTGCTGGTGGCGAATTATGCCACTAGATACCCAGACGTGATGGCTCTATTTGCCATTGAAGCAGTGAAGATAGCAGGCACTTTGCCACATATTTTCAGCAGAGTTACTTTTCCTAGAGAAATACTGACAGATAGATGTGCTAATTGTATGTCAGAAGACTACTCCTTACCACCCATAGATCAATGGTCTGCTGGAGAGGTTATATTCCGCACTGATGAATGTCGAGGGTATCCAATTCAAGAGGGAGTGGGACAACTACCTGCTTCATTTTCTCTTTGCATACCGGAAGATACCGGAGGAATCCACAGATTTTTCACCCTTTGAGTTGTATGGTTATACAGTGAAGGAGTCCAGGATTTAATTCATAATGAGTTGGGGGGAATCATTGGGCGAGTGTGCTTCCTACAAGGAGTCTGTTGTGGGTACCTCCTGAATTTTAGAACTAGGATTAGGGAGCTCAACTGGATGATCCAACGAGCACCTGACACAAGCAAAATAGCAGCAAAAAGTCTTTTGACAGGAAAGCCAGAAGTTGACAGCATTCTACCTGGCAGCAGATGATGATTCTTATTTATGCTAGACTCAACAAGCTGCAGGTAGTCTGGAAGGGTCCCTTCACCACTGTGAAAAACATGAGTGAAACAGACAGAAGCATTACAAGGCAGGAGGTAGAAGTGTGAACTACACCATGTTAACATGATAAAGGTCTACCAAGAGAGAAATGCCCTGGTATTCAGTAACTGCAGAACCAGAGAGGCCACTTGTAATAGAGCATGGTGGTGGTGGGAGTTGTACCTCAGCAGCAGAGGTAATCCTCTTCCATACGCTATCTCCTACCTAGATTCAAATGATCTGAGCGGTACTACAGGAATCTGGAGATATGTTGACTGGTAAGCTGGGGTATATCCACCAGGTGCAGCACCAGGTTGGCACAAGACCCCAGTGGCCCATCAAACAAGCCCACTGAAGCTGGCTGAAAAAGGTAGGCTAAACCATGAGAGAGGAACTACAGAACATGCTGGAACAGGGACTAATCTAGGAAACTAACACTCACTAGGTCTCAGTAGTGGTTCTGGTGCCAAAAAGGATGGCACCTCCTAGGTCTGTGTAGACTACAGACAAAGTACAGGTGTGTACACTTACCATAAATGTAGATGTTCGAGTGTATTCACAGATGCAGTAATTACATTTGGGTAATCTGCTGGCAGGTTGCCCTCAGTCGGCCTGAATAACAAAGTATTGGGTCCTGCATCGGTGGCTGTCTCCTCTTCCATGACGTCAGGTCATCAGGGGGTATAAAACATGCAGCCGACACCATTTTATTCAGTTTTTCTTGCCCCAGATGTCAGGTGCTCCCCAAATGGGAAGCAGATATATATATGTAAATAAACAGTAAATATATGAATGCACTTTTAGAAACAAACTTTACCTTCGACTAAAAGCAAATACACTACAAAGGCTTTTGAGTACAGTGAAGGAAAGAAAAGGTATAGAATGGGGGATGGCGGGTGGGTAACACAGACTGCAACAGTGAATACACTCGAACATCTACATTTATGGTAAGTGTACACAACTGTACTAAGTTCTTCGTGTTTCACTGTTGCAGTCATTACATTTGGGTAGAATCCCAAAACTATGGATGGAAGGATGGAACTAAACAGCATTAGGAGTGGCTATAAGGCCCTGCAGGACTGTAGTGGCAAAGCCTGCCCTGGATTTCGAGAAGAGAGGTAATTGATAATGCTTTGTGAAGGTATGAACAGAGCTCCAAGTAGCAGCTTCTAGAATGTCTTTGGTTGGGACCCCTCTGAGAAAAGCTGCTGAAGTAGAGGCAGCCCTGGTGGAATGTGATCTGATCCCCTTGGGCACAGGTTTACCATGGTGCAAATAGCAGAAACGAATGCAGTGGCTTATCCACTTAGAAATAGTCTGCTTTGATATAGCCTTCGCCTATGATCCTGCAGCAAATGCTACCAGTAGTTGCTCAGACTTTCTTGGAGATTTGGTCCTGTTTAAGTAGAATCTTAGTTGCCTGTGTACATCCAGTGAATGCAGAATCCACTCCCCCTTGTTCTGTGGATTTGGGTAGAAAGTTGGCAGGTGAATGGTCTGGTTAAGAGCCACACTGGATACCACCTTAGGCATAAAAGAAGGACTGGTCCTGAGGGCCACCCTGTCCAGGTAAATATAATGAAAGGCTCCACTGCCATGAGAGCCTGTAGTTCTGAAACCCTTCTTGCTGAAGTGACTGCCAAAAGAAAAGCTGTTTTCCAAGATAGAAGTTTTACATCCGCAGTAGCTGCTGGTTCAAAAGGAGGCAGGGTGAGTTTTTCCAGCACAAAATTGAGGTCCCATGCAGGAGTTGGTGCTCTCCTGGGATGCCTTAAGTTTTTGGCCCATCTAAGACACTGCTTACGCAATAGATGAGAAAAGAGGAGAGGCTCTGTGTTGTAATGAGCCAAGATGGAAGAAGCATGGATTTTTATTGAAGAAAAGGATAGGCCCTTGTCAAGCATCTCAGTTAAGTATTGTAAAATCTGAGGAATATTGGGCTTTGCTGTGTCCATTCCTTGTGCCTGGTTCCAAGCACAGAATCTCTTCCACTTATCAGTATAAGATTTTCTGGTACTTGGCCTTCTGGCTTCCAAAATGACATCCATCACAGATTTACTGAGAGGTGTGGTTTGTATAATTAGTTGATTAGCAATGCTGCGAGATTCAGAGTTTGGAGCTGAGTGTGCAGAATTTGACAGTTCTGCTGAGACAGTAGATGAAGTATTTTGCTTTCCTGGCAGGAATTGAGCTTGAAGATGTATTTGGTAATTCAAGGCTGTGTTCCACAAGGCCATAGCTAGTTTGCAAAGGGGGTAGGAATGTGTACCTCCCTGCTTGTTTATGCACCACATAACTGTGGTGTTGTCCATCTTTATCAGTAGTTGTCCTGGATGAATTAAGTCTTTGAAGGCTGTCAGAGCATTCTGAACAGCTAGCATTTCTTTCTTGTTGATATGCAGATGCATTTGGTTTGGGCTCAATTTGCTCTGAATGCATCTCCCTGCCAGGTGGGCCCCCCAAGCATAGTCTGATGCATCTGTAGTTAGGGTCTGGGTGGCAGGGGGTAGAGTGAATGACAGTCCCTTGTTTTGGTGACATGTCTCTGCCCACCAAAGAAACTCCTGTTGTTGGCAGGGAGTGAGAGGAATCATTGTTTCCAGGCTGTGACAATGTTGACTCCATAAACTTTTTAGGTACCATTGAAGTTTCCTCATATGCAGTCTCGCATATGGAATTAGTAGAATGCAGGATGCCATGAACCCCAAAGCCTGCAGAATTTGTCTTGCAGATAACTGGATTTTTGTTGCCATTTGTTTGAAGTATGTTGTCAGTTGCGTTTGTTTGTCTGTCGTGAGGTAAGCCATCTGGGCAGTTGTATTCAAGCTTGCACCCAGGAATGTAATTATTTGAGAGGGTACCAGTTGTGATTTCTTTTTGTTTATGGTGTACCCTAGGGCATGCTAGAAGCCTTTTTACAAATGCCAGATGTTGAAGAAGAGTATCCTTGTCCTCTGCTTGAATGAGACAATCATCCAGATAAGGATAAATCTGAATGTTTGTCTGCAGAATGCAATTACTGGTGCCAAGCACTTTGTAAAGACCCTGGGTGCAGTAGATAAGCCAAAGGGCAGTGCGGAGAATTGGTAATGCAAAAAACCTGCTTTGAAACAGAGGTATCTTCTGCATGATTCCCTTATTGATATATGCAGGTATGCCTCTTAAGTCTAGAGTTACTAACCAAGCATTTTTGCCTAGCATAGGCAGTAGCTGTTGTAAAGTCAGCACTTTAAATTTTTGAATGTCCAGGAATGTGTTCAGAATCGATAAGTCCAGTATTGGACGCCATGAACTGTCTTTTCTGTGTACCAAGAAAAGTCTTGAATAAAAACCTTGTCCTTTTTCCTTTTCTGGTACCAGTTGAATAGCCTCCATATCCATGAGGGACATGACTTGTTTCTGGGCCTCTGCCCACTGGTTTGATGGCAGATCTGGCCATCTGTTTGGAACTGGCAAAGTATGGAAATAAAATCTGTACCCCTGGGATACTATGTTTAATACCCATTTATCCTGGGTAATTAACTGCCAATTTTGAGCATGAAGTGCCAGTTTCCCCCCAAGGGGGCTGTCAAAAGATAAGTGCTTGGAGATGGTACTGGAAAGTCATTGAGACTGCTTACTGTAGGGTTGTGCTTTGTTTCCTCCAGATTTGGAGGTGGAGGCACCCCATTGCTTTGACCTGTAAAAACCTTGTGATTGATATCTGGAGCCTTTTGAGCGCTTGGGTTTGCCCTGAGTGGCTCTGTTGGACAGAGGGAAGGACCAATTTTTAGTAGGCCAGTGCCTACTGAACCTGGGTGGCTGTACTTGCAAGAAATCTTTTAGTTTGCATGGATTTAGCTTTGTCTTCCATTTTCTTTAAAACCTCTTCTGCCTTATTACCAAACAAAGTATCATGCTGCAAAGGGGCATCCAACAATTTAGCTTCAACATGATCAGGCAGATTTTGCTCCTTGAGCCAGGCATGCCTTCTAATCACAGATACAGTAATGGCGGCCCTACAACAGGCCTCCAAGGAATCAGAACCACATTGCAAAGTATGCTTTCCAACCTGTTCTGCTGAATGCAGTAAATCCTGTAACTTTTATTTTCCACACAATCAGAAATCAACATCATTTTCTGTTTCTTTAAGCCCATAACATGCTGTTGATATTTAAGCATATGAAACTGGCAGTTTAAAGCCCTGATTGCCAAGGTTGCAGACGTATAAACCTTCTTACCCCATCTATCCAGCGCCCTGGAATCTCTGTCAGAAGGGGTAGGATTTTTGGCTGTAGAAGCCTTAACACCACTGGGACCCTGATAAATAGTTTCAGAATCAGCAGCAGGATTTTTGAAAAGAAATTTGTGGGAGTCAGGAACCCTGTAATATCTGCCTGGCTTACTAGGAACCAGAGGCAGGGCATCAGGAGCCATGCTTGATTCAGAGAACACATCATCAACGTCGTCTAATACAGGAGATATTGCCAAAAGCCTATGCTGCGGAAGAAGAAGGAAATCCCTAAGCCTCTTTTTTGATTCAGAGAAGTCCTGACTCTCCCAGTGAAAATGTTCCCTTAAAGTATGCAAAGTCCCTCCAAAAGAGTAATCCTCAGTAGGAGATGCAGATGGGATGGATTCCTCTGCATCAGAATCCTAATGGGGAGGAAAATAAAATTCCTGATCAGAAGAGAAATCAGAAGAAATGGAAACCTGATCTGAAGATTCATAATCAGTGCCTTGCCTAGGCCTCTTAGCTGATCAAGGTAATTAAATCCTCAGCCATTTTGATCACCTGATTTTTAGGCATAGGAGCCTGAGCACATGGCTCATGCATCGGTTTTTTAGACATAGAAGTTGTTTTTGACGTTGTTTTTGTTGCTGGCGTCGGTTTAATTTAAAAATGTTGAGGCCTGAAAACACCCTCAGAAGCCGGTGCCTGCTCAGCGGCTCCGGACAAATCCAAGGGAGAGACATCCATGGGTTCAATATTCTGAAAATCTCGCTGCATACTGGACTCCGAATGGGTCTCGGTAGAGGCCTTCGACTCAAAAGTAGCGGGTATCAGGGGCTGCGAAAGCGCCTCACTGAGTACCGGCGACTGGCTTAGAATAAGTTTTGTCGTCGGTTTTGTACCTCAACGGTCTGTCTCTGTCTTTTTCCTTGCATTTTTTGTGAACTCCGGTAGTCGGACTTCTAACCGACGACATTTCAGGATAGTTAAATCTTGAACCAAAATATTTAGAAGCAAAAAAATACTGACGCTTAATAGTGCGTTGATTAAATCTAGCACAAAACTGACAGCAAGGCATGTTGTGATCAGGGCCTAGGCAAGGAATACAGTACAAATGAAAATCCTTATGAGGTATTTGCTTCCCACAAGTAATGCATTATTAACTTTTACTGACATCGGTAAGGAGCAAGAAAAAGTTTCCCCAACGGGGTACTTAGCTTTAGTTTGAAGACTTCGGTTCTGAAACTCGAGTATGAAAATTTCAGGAGTCGGCTGACCGGCACTTGCGAACTGCTTCTGCTTCGGGCACCGCGCTGTAAGAAAGACTGAATAAAATGGCATTGGCTGCATGTTTTATACCCCTGACGACCTGACGTCATGGAAGAGGAGACAGCCACCGATGCAGGACCCAAGACTTTGTTATTCAGGCCGACTGAGGGCAACCTGCCAGCAGATTACCCAAATGTAATGACTGCAACAGTGAAACACGAAGAACATCTGAACAGTCATGCACAGGCAGATGTTAGCATGCTAAGACAGATGAAGCTTTAAAGAAGCTAAGTGGGGCTAAGTACCTGACCACTAAACTTGCAGCTAGGGACAAGTCAGCACTTGTTACCTATTAGAGTTAAACAAACTTAAGAGTACATTTTGGAATGAAGACTGCCATAGCAACCTTCCAGAAGCTTGTAGACCGCATCCTAGCTGGAGCAGGGGACTATGTCCTTGCTTTCCTGTATAACATCGCCATCTAGAGCTTGTAATGGTCAGAATATGTTCAACATGTCTTGAGGTGCTTGGGTGACTATTAAGGTCAAGAAATGTCAGGTGGGAATGACAGAAGTATCTTTTGGGTCACAGAGTGGGTGGTGATAAGGATTAACAAGCCAAGGTTCAAAATAGGAGTACACAGCCTGTGTCTACTACTTAGAAACAGGCGAGGGCATTCTTAGACACACTGGGATAGTATGGGAAGTTGGACCTCCACTACAGCATGATAGTTACACCCCTTACAGACCTTACAAACAAAAACAGACCAGATGAGATTGTCTGGATTCCAGCATGTGAACAGACATTTCAAATGTTCAAGGAAGCTTTCAGTGGAACATCTGTACTGGCCAGTCTTGATTACAGTCAAGAATACATTGTGCAGGTAGACACTTTCAACAACAGGCTTCAGTGCTTTCCACTCATTGAGAGCATCAGCTGCACACACAGGGACAAAATGTGGAGAAGTCTCAATCTGTATTAGCAACAAGCATACATCTATGTTGATTAAACAGGATGATGTCCTGGAATTCATCCATGTGCAAATCACCACAGACACACACCCCATATCATATTCTAGCAAGCTGTAGGTCACCCTCTGCACCCTTAGATTCCTGTAGCTCATACCTATAACTTCTGGAGACACTCGCCATTAAACCAAAAGCCCTGCTCATGGGGCACCTACTGGGAAACTTACACTGCCTCATACTCGCAGGCACAAAGATTCCCGGATTTTATTAACACAAATACCACTGAGCAGATAGTGTGCACATTGCCAGAGGTTCAAATATACTGGATCTGGTACTTACCAATATGGGAGAACGCTGCCCCTTCCCCCTCAAGTGTTATGTCATCCCTGGTGAGACTGGACCACAAAGCAGTCTCTTTCAAAAGAAAAATCAACTCAGTAACCCCAGCAAACCATGTAACAATTAGGAACTATTCCAAAGCAAACTACATCCTATTCCTATTAAGCAACAGTTTGTCAAAATTCAATGCCCCTCCCAACCCAGAGTTCACAGCAACCTATGTGGAATCGTTCACAAAGACCCTGCACAACCCAGTAAATTTCTGTATACAGGCTGCTGTACCTAAAAGAAGTAAGTCCAAAACAAACTCTAAAAACAAACTACACTGGTGGAATCCTAACCTTAACAGGGTATATAACAAAAGAAAAAAGTCATGGCTAAAATCAGGAGGAGCACATCCCACAATGATAGGAGTGCTCTAATTAAACTAAACAGAAAACTAAGAGGATTAATTAAGTCCAAAAAGGCCATTTATGAGACCAAGACAGCCTCACAGGCTGAAGATAACCGCAAGGTCTTCTACACCTATGTTTGAAACTTCAAAGGCAGCACACATCAGTCTGCCGAACTGGTGGGCAATGGTGTTACCTTCACTGAGTAGAATGACGTACTGAATTTGCTGGCTGACAAATTCGGCTCAAACTTTACTCGGTAGTCAGAGATCTGGTAACACAAGTAGACATTAATCTGGCCTTTGACCCACATGTGGCCAAGGTAGTAAGAAAATCATTCTGCGTCACCCAATTTAAAAGTAAGGGTCCTTATCAGACCCATCATCGAGTACAAAGCCCCCTTCAGCATGTACCTGACCAGATGTAATGCCCACAAAGTTTCCCTAACAGGAGAATCCAGGGTATAACACATTGTTTTATACAGATTGCCTTAAAGCCCTATCTCTATACTCTGTCTCCTTCAGGTTACTGAGAAGCGATCTATGCCTGGCACAAAAGACACCCTTGGATCCAGCTCTGATGGACCTTTTGCACATCTGCAAAATGAACAGCACCAGAACCCCTAGATCCAAAGATTTAATTTTTGCATGAGGCATAAATAAGACATGTTGTCGAGACAGATGTGTGTCTCAGGCGATCCACATGCTTCGGAACAGGTTTACCATCCATGTGAAGCAAAGTCTATCCCTATCTGAGCGTAACCTTGACCAGTGGATGGGAAATTGGAAATTCACCCCGCCTCTGGCCGCCCTATGTCTCTGGCAGACAGTAATACCCAAACTAGCTTAACCCTCCACATATAACCTCTAGAAACTTCCTAACATATCCCTTACTAATAAATGCTCATGATACATAGGGACACAACTGGGTTGGGCTGCATGGCAAGGTTTATAAAGGCCCTGATGGTCGTTAGCTTATTATATAGCACCAGAACCACTAGATCCAAAAATGAAAAGCTCTAACATAGTGTATTGTCTTACTTACATTTCCTGGCTCCCGATTTTTTTTTTTCTTTTCTTTTTGGACTCCCTCCTGCTGGGGTTGCTCTACAACCAGTTCTAACCACCCAATCTCACACTGATAATTGCTACCCCCCCAGAGCCATTCTCATAGGAGGCTATATCAATACCCACTCCATTGGGAGCCATCTTTAAAATGTAGTAAAGCAAATGACTTACATCCCCATTATAAACTTACATTTTACTTAATTGTTGTATAAATCTTGTGGTCCGGTTTAGCCCTGCTACTCTCGGGCTCTCTCCATGCCTCACCCTGCCCCCTATTCCCACCTGCGCCCAGTACTGTTAAATTTATACTATCCTAGCCACTCCTCCTGCTTCTTCCTCCCAACCAGGATCTAATACATCACCAAGTGGCCTTCCCTCTCTACAACCAAACTTTTCTCCTCCCTTTCCTGCCAAATCCTAGTTAAAAATTGTGCCCTATAATGGCCAGGCCCCTTGCTATGCCAGCATCAACAAAAACACTAGTATTTTCTCTACTCCCCGTGATGCTTATCCTTTATCTCCTCATCGCCTATGAAAACTAGTACCACCATGGATTCCACTACCCAAAATGTCAAACTACCACCCCAGATTTCTCTTACAAGTTATCTCCCCTAACTATCCCCCAGACACCCAAACCCTCATCCCCTTTACCTCATCACCCAATTAAAACCTTAAAATCTAATCCAAGGGACAAGCACTATCCAAGACTTATTCATAAGTTTCTAAAGCACATAATCAGATTTCAATATAACCTTGTTACAGATGGGGACATCCATTCCAACCCTGGCCCGTCTCCACCTGGTGACAACAGCGCCTACACCACCAACCCCATCAATAAACTACCCCTTAACAGTCTCGCAAACGCTCTCCTGACACTTCACTTTAACATTCGAAGTATAAATAATAAAATCTCCAACCTGCATGCCCTCTTCGCAGTTTATTCGCAGACATAATGTGTCTTACAGAAACCTGGCTTAAACCTACTACTGCCGATAATGAGGTATTACCCCCGGGCTACAACATACACCGATTAGACCGAACAGCTAAGAAGTGAGGTGGGATAGCAGTTCTTAAGAAAAATACATTGTGTTAATAGAGATCCAGTTCAACCGCCACCCATTTAATAACACAGAAATCCTCATTACCAAACTGCAAATTAACAATAACAAGAGTATAAATATTGTCTGTGTCTACATTCCCCCAGGCAATAAAATAAGCACTCTGGAAGATATCCTCCAATGGTTATCCACTACCTACCCCCAAGAAACCATTGCTCTTGGTGACTTTAACACCAAATGCTCAGCTGAATCCCCTGTCACCCAAATAAATATGTTTGGGTTCACACAAATAACCTCTCCCACTATGATTAGTAAACCCACCAACAGGGGAAAGTATCTTAGATTGGGTACTTATCAATAGCCACCCAAGCTTGTCTACAGCTGTGACTCTCCCCGATGACCTAACTGATCATTCACTAACTTACATTATTAAGCATAAGGCAGAAACCCACCACAAGACTGCATACAAAACAATCAGAAATAATAAAAACTTAAATCATACTAACTTCCTAAATGAACTTAAATCGGTCAACTGATCAATCCTAAAAAATCTACCACTAGATGAAGCAGTAACTTTCTCTAACAATAAATTCCTGAGCATCCTTGACTCCCATGCTCCTGCACATACTATAAAGACTAAATTTAATACTGCTCCATGGCTCACAAAGGAAACTAAGATAAAATTCAAACTTAGAAATATAGCCTGGACCAAATGGCGAACAACTAAAGTCCCCCTCGACCAAGTGAGATATCATCAACTTAGAAATTATACAAAAACACTCATTTTGCCAGACAAAAAAAAACTACTACCAGAACCTCCAATTTAAACACCAAAACAATCCCCAAAAGTTTTGGGCAGGTATTAACCGACTTCTTCATCCAGGACAATCTACTACCCCAGCCCCATCAAACTACACCCATAAATCCCCAGAAACTGTTGCCACTGCCTTTAATAACCTTTTCACTGAAAGTATTCAGTCCTTAGCTAACCAACTTATTCCCACCCACTCTAACTCTACCAATAGCACACCCACATCTCATCCCCCTTTAACTTCCAACCTGTCTCTACCATTTTTATCCAATCCCTTATCAAAAAACTAAAACCAACCACCCTTTGGCTTTAGGCCACATCACAGCACCACTTCAACCCTCCTTTCTTTTGCAAATACCATATTCCAAAATAGGAACAACAACAGGTTATCTTCAGCCCTATTTCTAGACCTGTCGATAGCCTTTGATATGGTCCACCACAAATTACTCATCCATTCCTTAAAATCCATCTCCCTAGATAACCATGCTATCCTATCTGAATGGCAGACAACAGGCTGCATTATGGTAGGGCAAACTGTCCACCCTGCTACCTCTCACCCTTGGTGTCCCTCACGGCTCTATTCTAGGTCCTCTACTCTTTTCTATCTTCATCAACAATCTTCATACTGCCATCCCTGATACAACCTGCATTCAATATGCAGACGATTCGACCCTGATCTGTATGGCCTCCTCCCCTTTAGACCTGCAAACCTTAACACAAAACACATTTAACATAGTTGAAAATTGGCTCTCTAATCATCATCTGTTGTTAAATCCCAACAAACCTAAACTGCTCCTCTTTACCCCCACCAGGAGATCTACCCAATTTTCCTTCTCCATAACATCCAACAACGGCACCTCTGTCTCTCCAGATGACCATACTAAGCTTTTAGGAGTAATTGTGGACAACAATCTCAAATTTGATCTGCATATCAATAAAACTATAAAAAACATTAATAAGAAGTTTGGCTCATTATATAGAAGCAAACCTTTTCTAACTTCATTAGCTAGGACTGCAATTGCCCGCTCACACCTACTCTCTACCCTTCTATATGCCTCCCCCATACCCTCCAATTTGAACAAAACTGAACTTATTAAGCTCTCTCGCTGTTACAACCTTATTGCCAGATTTGCCATAGGCTCAACATATAGGACACATCACTGTCAAAACCTCAGTCTTCTCGGGTGGCTAAAACTGCATAGCCTACTTCTGTTCAATCAGCTTATAGTAGCACACAAAATTCTGTACCACCCTGAAAATGCTCCAGTACTCAAAAAATATCATAAAGCTATACAGTAATTCAAGGCAACTACGATCATCCACTAAACTGTTGGTCCAAACCCACAAAGCCATTAACTCAGCCGGCGACTCCCAGTTTGCCAACGTCATTGGTAAAACCTGGAATTCACTTCCATCTAACCTTGCCCTTGAACCTTCTTAAAGTGTCTTCAAAAAAGGCCTCAAACAGTATTTTAAAGAGCACTGGCTTTGTCCCTGTACTAACCCTGATTAATCACTACTTATTCAATGCCTTATTTAAATTAATATTGTACGCATCTCTTGCTCATAATAGCGTGCTGCAACCTGTTGTTTTTGTATACTTTTACACACTGTGTATCTTGTGAGTACCTACTAGAGGGCTTTGTAAATATGTTTGACTCATATCTGTTATGTTCTGTCTGTGTTATCTGGAGCTTTTCTCCCCAGGCCTCTGCTGAAAATGGACATATATCCAGTCGGACTATCCTGGTCAACAAAAGTAAAATAAATAAATAAATATACCTATGAACAGAGTTGGGCTGTATTTAGTCAGGTTTCTTCAGAGAAAGAACAGCACCCTACAATGTACTTGAGCTACACACTACAACCCAAGGAGGAATCTTCTGCAGCCATAGAGCAGGAAGTATAGGCATAGTCTGGGCTCTGCAAAAGCTACAATTCTAAGTGTATGGTAGAAAGTTCACAGTGGTTCCAGACCAAAACTGTTTAAAGTGGATACACGGTGTAAGAGGGCAGGCTAGAAAGTTTAAGTGTACTTTAGCCATGCAGTCCAATAACATGACTATCTACAATGGGAGTGATACTTATGCTAATGACAATGCAGATGGTCTGTTCAGGAAAGGAACAGGATATTACATCAACAGAGTGCATCCTTTTCTCAAGCTCATTTCCTGAGAAATATTTCCAGAAGACTTGCGTAAGGTTCTTATGGGGGGTAGAATTGTGGAGCCAGAGTAGAAAAAATAGATTTAAAAATGTGGTACACATTTTTTCTTCATCCATTTAAGACGGCTGGCACATTTGTATGCTGTAGTTGAGCTCTGTTGATTTTGCAGTATGTGTGTTTCCTCGATCATGAAAATCAGTGTAATCTTGTGATCTTACTTTCTCTGCACTAAAAAAGAAATTCAAGGCAAAAAAGAAATGCATGAAATTTTAACTGTAAAGTGCAACCTTCTGCAGTTTCTCAGTAAAGCCCTAATTGGCATACGTGACAATGTCACCCAACATTTTGGAGTCAGGAAGAAAAATGACAAAAACATTGCTTCCTTTAAATAGTCTTGCAATTTCCGTTATTTATATTTAAATGAGAAACTTTTCCACTGTATGTGTACGTTTGAATGTGGGAAAAACTGGTTACTTTCTCATATGTCCGCAATCTCAAGGGAAGCACCCAGAACTGCTCATAACTGGTGGTCAAGGACACCATATACACAAACGCCGTAGATAATGCCAACCTGCTGGCAGACAGGTTCAGTGAAAACTTTATCTCTCTGTTCCCATCAGTAAATCAGGACATCCCCAGCACCTGCCCTCCCCTCCCCTTATCTCTAGGAAGCAAGTCATCACTGCCCTCTTGAAGGCAAAAAATACAGCCGCCATGGGACCAGATAACATCCCAGGCTGCATCCTACATGAACTCAGACAGGAACTTGAAGCACCATTAGGCATCATATTCAACCAAAGCCTGAGTACTGGCTTCGTTCCAGTCAAGTGGAGGACAGCCACTGTCAATCCTTTGCACAAAGGTGGAGCGTCAACCGATCCAGGAAAAAACAGACCCATCAGCCTAACTAGCCTGACCTGCAAGGCCATGGAGTGGATTATCATGGACCTCATTAACAAGGACATTAGCAACCTGCAAACACTTGTTCCCAAAGAGTTTGGTTTCATCAAGGGGAGGTCATGCCTGTTACATTTGGTCGACTTCTTTAAGACAGTCACCAAAGTCATGGACAAGGGGAAGACCGCTTACCTTGACCTGGCTAAACCCTTCAATACTATTCCCCACTCGGGTATAATAGATAAATTCTCTAAACTAGGCATCAAGGTGTATGTTATCACAGGGGTACCAAACTGGTTCACTGATAGAACCCACCTAGTCAAAACAGGGGAAGCCACCTCAAGCAGTCGGCCTGTAATGAGTGGTGTACCCAAGGGATCAGTCTTGGGGCCTTTGTTGTTTGAGATATGCTTTTCTGAGGTGTAGGCCAAAATCAGTGGGCTTTGGCTGACCAAGTTTGCAGATGACTGCAAGCTAGGCACCGTCATCTGCTTCTCTAGTGTTGTGCACATCCTCTAAGAGGGTCTCACCCAAACATATGACTGATGCCAGAAACATGGCCTCAAACTGAATGCCAAAAAATGCATCATCTTATCCTTTGGGGAGAGTGACGTCCCCACAAATTATCACATTAATGACAAGGTCCTAAGCAAGCAATCAGATGTCCCTAAGGCAAAACAGCTTGCCCAATACACTAATCATAGGTGACTCGATAGTGAGGCACACTAATGTCCCACTCACTAGGTTGAATATGAAGAAGGTAACAGTCAGCTCTCTATCAGGTGCCAGAATCCAACACATAACACACGCACTCAGGTCACTTCACAAGTACAAGTTTGACTCTGTCACTGCCCATGTGGGTGTGAATGACCTGAGATGCATCTCCTTGGACTACATAAAAACAGACATGGAGGAGCTCTCGGATTATGTGCCCCAGGCAGGTATGACCCTAGCCCTGAGCAGCATTCTACCGTTGCGCCAGAATATCGCAGTACAAGCAGAAAATGATTGACTTCAACAACTGGATAAGTTTCTGAAGTCATTCTAAGGGGATCCAGCATCTGTCTGCTTTGGATGACATGACTGACAGACCTCAATGCTTTGCCAGAGATGGCCTGCAACTGTCACCTCTGGGTTTCCAGATACTGGCTAAGGCTTTTGCCACCTCTATAGTGCCTTTTTTAGGAAATGTTCCATATACCAAATTACCACCATAACAGCTATAAATAAATACAATCTGAGGGTCATGCTGCTCAACACTAGAAGACTTAATCTCAAGAAGCACTTGCTCAAACAGTCCTCAAAATGGAGAAAATAGACATTTGTGCTGTAATGCAGACCTGGTTTAAAGCAGCAGAAAGCACCCCTGTGCTACCAGGCTATAACTCATTCCAAACCTTTCAGCCGCAGAACATGGACTGAAGCGCCAAAGGCGGTGGTGTCGCTATAGTCATAAAGGATATGCACACCTCTGGACTAGTAGCCTAGCATAACGCATCTGAGATACTTCAGGTAAAACTTACATTGGGTAAGATGGCGATTCAGGTCGTAGCCTGCTATAGGTCCCCAATCATGTCCCAGGACTCTCACTCCATGTTCCTAAGCACCCTGGAAACTATTAGGGTCCAACCCAACACTCTCATACTAGGTGACTTCAACTACCCCTCCATCAACTTGGAAAACTACTTATGCTCCAATACACTGGCTCAACACTTCCTGGAATTCATCAATTTTAATGCCCTGGACCAGCTCATTCCTACCCCCACTAGAAAAAACAACATTCTTGACCTGGTTATTACTATCATGGACAACGGTTGTGCAACACCAATAGTCAATTCCTCCTTGGTTAGATCCGACCACAAACTAATCACCATGAAAAATTGACATCTCACCCCCCCACCCGCAAAGGTAACCACCATGAAAACTTCTCCAAAGCTGACTTTGGGCTCCTAAAAACAGAGATGGCTAACTTTGCGGCACCTATGTCAATGGAAAATAGATGCATGACTGCCAAATCATACACCAATGCACTGTACGAACACGAGCATAAATGCATGGAACTAGCCATACCCAGCAGAACCAAGACGCTCTCCTCCAAAAAAAGGAAGCCAATCTGGTGGTCCCCTGCCATTAATAAACTCTACAACAAAAGGAAGAAACTGTTGCAGAAAAAGGTGAAGTCTCAAGACTGAAAACACTCCCTTATTAGCCTCAACAAAAAGATGAGATCCCTCATCAAAACTTCTAAAGCCAGCTATGAGGGCAGAATTGCGGCAGACAGTAAAAACAACCACAAAGCCTTCTATAGCTATATCAAGAATCTCCATGGTAATACCCAGGTTTGCTCTGAGTTCCTACACAATGGTACCTCCTATATTGAGCCAACAGATACTGCCAACATACTGGTTGGCAGATTCAGTGCCAACTTTACCCCCCCCAAAGGATCAATCACAATACCAGAGGAATGCCAGGCACCCAGCATTATTGCAGCACAGGTTAAAGCTGCATTGTCCAAGCCCAAGAATACAGTTTCCATGGGATGCAACAATATCCCTGGATGTGTTCTACATGAACTACAAAGTGAACTGGCACCACATCTGTGTGCCCTGTTCAATTACAACCTCACCTCAGGCTTTGTCCCTACCGAATGGCGCATTGCTACAGTCATCCCTATCCAAAAAGGGGGAGTGACTACAGACCCTAGGAATTACCGCCCCATTAGCCTAACTAGTCTGATATGTAAGGCTATGGAGTGCATCATCATGGACCTAATTAACAAGGATATAGGGAATCTCTAAATTCTAGACCCCACCCAATTTGATTTTGTAAAAGGTAAATCATGCCTGCTCAACCTGGTTGACTTCTGTAAGTCAGACACCAGAGCTGTGGATGAGAGCAAGACAGTTCATACAGCCTACCTTCATCTGGCCAAGGCCTTTGATACCATTCCCAACTCAGGAATTATTGATAATTTCACCAAACTAAGCATCAACCCCTATATCACTAGGTGGGTTGCAAATGGTCTCAAAGATAAAACCCACAGTGTGAAAGTAGCAGACTCCAAGTCAGAATGACAACCAGTCACAGGGATCAGTCCTGGATCCTCTCCTGTTTGGCATCTACTTCTCAGAAGTCCAGGCCAACACGGAGGGACTCTGGCTGACCAAGTTTGCAGACGACTGCAAGCTGGGAGCCATTAATTATTAAGGATCTTGTGGTTGGTACTTCTAGATTCATTGATATTCCAAGGCCACTGAGTCTCATGACCATTCATGCCTTGACAATGCACCACCTCAAGCTGCATCTCCTTTCTTGAGGAGGTCCATACTGGTCAATCCCAAAGTAAATTTGTGGATATCCATCTAGTCATCCATGTTATGTTTAAAAGAAAATACTGAGTTGCACTGCTTAACCTACAGGAAAAGTCTATTTTAGAGTCTTTTGAGATTCTGGGTTATAAATCGGTCCCTAAACTGTGCTTTATATATCTGGTGTTGAAGATTTAGGTCTCTGGTTCTAGTACAAAAGGTATTATGAATTACTATTCTTATCTGAAAAGAAAATATTATACTGGTGTATCCACCTCTAAAAGGACAAGCCACCCAGCCCATTACTACTGTGTGCCTATCTTCATTTATTTACTATCATCTTTGTAATTTATATTCAACTAAATCAAGAATTTGTGGTAATAGCTTGGTCGCTAGCCCAAAAATTCTGCAGTGATGGCAGCATTACAGTGCCAGGACAAAAGCAATTTTTGAATTGGAAAATTCAACCAGCCTTCACTGGAAAATGTGTGTCATGTGGGTGTGTGAAAATAATTGTTTGGGAGGCACTTACTATGGATAAGTGGCACTGGAAGACATTGTGTTTCACAGATAGCGACAGAGTTGTGAGAAAGGGGCCTGTGGTGCTAGGGTAACGACTCAGCTCTGTAAGCAGCTTGTGTGTAGTCCTCAACTGGGTGTTGATGTCTGAAGCCCAAGTCTTTGACAGCAGTGCATACAAACACTAATGGTCTGGGGCCCAGGTTTTACTTGCTAATTTTGTTACTGAAAACAAAAAACAAAGACAAATAACATAGAAATATTTACTCACAAAGTAGCTGGTTTTGTCAAACAATTTGCAGTGTTAGGATTCAACATCATCAGTGCTCAGACAGGCCATCACATATTGGTGGCAAAAATGCCATGCATCCAACTGGTTTACAGTGGTGATATTCAAAACCCTCACCATTACCAGCCTGATCTGTGGCATCATGATCTAAGACTGGCAGCAATGCTCCAAACCATTTAAAATCCAGGTTTAAAACTGAATTAAGACAAACACTATTTTATAAATTCTGAGATAAAATACTTTGGTCACAGCACAAGTGCTTTTAAAACCAAAGGTCAGCGTGACAGCAGAGCTGAAGAGTGTCCAACTTGTGTGACTGAGTTACTCCAAGCAGCAAGGTAAACCTTTTGGGCAAGTCTATACCAGGTCTGTCTACCAAGTTATGCCCACTGACAAAGTTGTCAAAGACCGATGTACTCTGGTCAAGGGGAAGTGTTCAAACCCAAGCTTTCGGCAGATTAAAAGAAATGCTAATAACTGCTCCAGTGCTCACAACTATGATTTCACAGAACTTACAATCTTCACTGATGTTGGTAGATGCTATGGCCTAGATGCTGCATTACTTCAGACAGATGAACAAGGGTTATGAAAAAGTGACACAACAGACTTCCTGCTCCTGTTCCAGGAGCGGACATGGTCCAGAGGAACAGGGAAAAACATGGCTGATTCAGCATTTGCTGAAACTGAAATGAAATTTGTTGAAAATGCAGTTGAAATGGTAGGATTGCCACCAGAAATGTTCTCAAATGATTTTGGGAGCACATAAAACGTTTTCAGATGGAGAAGAGGACAATGAGAAAACAGAGGGAAATGCAGTAGCGGACGTGGATTCAGAGCAAAATTTCCAGAAAAAGCTGTTTGAATCAACAGAAACAGTGAAGAAACACATTGTTTCGAAACTCACCTCCCTCTGGAGGAGACGATAAACCAGAGTGAGCAGGAAAGTGGAGCTACAGTATCCTGGAGTGTGATTATATTGAAAACAGAAGAAGAAAATGAGCCAGAGAAAAAGACTTCTGCTGAAACAGTGGGAGAAACCACCAAAGAGGAGAGGGGAATAAAAGAAACAAAGAAGAAATTTGTTGTTCGGGTCAGCAGTAAAAAGGAAGAAGGTTTGGACAGATTCAATTAACAAAGAAACATTTTGTGATCTGACATTTGAAACTGGGCAGACAATGGAAAAAAAATTTGGGGGGGTTATGAAAAGAAAACAGACTTTCCATGGTCAGAATATGTTGTACAACCCTTTTTTGACAAAAAAAGGGTTTTGATTCAGTTTAGAACTGAAGTGGAAGGAAAAGAACTCAAAGAACATTTGTTGACATTATGCAAAGAAGTGATTAACACTACTAAAATATAAAACGAAGAGGACTATAGGCTGGGGATGGGAATGTGGAGTAATTTTAAAAATGAAAAATGACAATGTGATTCATATACTATTAATTTTAATGTGCATGGTAAAAAGAAGTTATGTACTCACCATAACGTTCCATCTGAGTAGTTATACTTCATTTTCTGCAACCTGTGGGTATTCGGATCCATATCGGATCAGAGCCAGCAACATTTTTCAAGCATCTGCTCCAAGCTCCTCCCCTTACCTATAATCCCTCACATCTCCTACCTTCCCTCAGATCGAGTTTGCCACTATCCAAACTATCAGCAACTCAATAACAGCACTAACCTAGAACAGGTTTGGGGGAAGGAGGGCGGGATGGTTGCAGAAAATGAAGTATAAATACTCAGATGGAACGTTATGGTGAATACATAACGTCTTTATCTGAAGTAGTTAACTTCATTTATCTGCAACCTGTGGGACAGAGTCCCCAGATACCAAAAACTCCTGGGAGGCCCTCATGGAAGGATATTCCTGAGCACCGCAGAGCCAAAGGATGCTCTCCCTCTAGAGATCAAATCTAACTTATAATGAGAAATAAATGTATGTGACCTTGCCCAGGTCGCTGCTGCACAGATATCCAGTGAAACCCTAGACCAAAAAGCAGCAGAAGTTGCCACAGATCTGGTAGAATGAGCTTTAACAGGACCAGGCGGGGACAGACCTTTGTCCTTATAGACTTGCAGTATATATTATGTAATCCATCTAGCTAAAGAGACCTTGGATATGACTTTGCCCTAAAAGGGTATAGAAAAGGACACGGATAACTGGTCAGACTTACAAAAGGGTTTAGTCTTATGTAAATATAAATGAAGCTGTCGATGAACATCTAGCAAATGCAGTTTATATTCACCCTTGTTCCGAAAATTTGGAAAGAAAACAGGCAGGTTAATCGTCTGATTAATATTTGATTCAGAGGCAACTTTCGGTAAGAAAGAAGGGTTCGTGCGGAGTGAAACCCTGTCTTTATGAACAATGAAGTAAGGGGGCACAGCAGACAAAGCTTGGATCTCAGGAACTCTCCTGGACGAAGTAATGGCCACTAAGAAAGCTGTCTTCCAGGATAAGAATTTCAAATCTACTGATGCTACTGGTTTGAAGGGGGAAGCAACTAGCACCTGCGGAACTAGGGTAAGGTCCCAAGGAGGGACAGAATCCTTAACCGGAGGGCATAAAAGAAAGGTGCCTTTCAGAAAAGCTTTACACAGTCTCAAAGAGGCCAGAGCATTCATATTTTCGCCGGCATGAAAATTAGAGATAGCCACCAGTTGTACTTTTACCGTGGATGAACTAGCCCCTTGTTGGAAAATACTGGACAAAAACTCCAACACTGCAAGAACCGGGGCTGTAAAGGGATCTAGGTTCCTCTGAGAAGCCCAAATAGAGAAGCATTTCCATTTGCTGCGATAAACCTTCCTAGTGGAAGTTTTGTGGGATGCCACCATAATAGTCTTTACTGAAGATAACAGACCGGGAGTCCTAGCAATCAGGGGAACTGGAGCAACCAAGCCGTCAGCTTGAGGCTGTCCAGGTTAGGCGGGCAGATGCCCAAGGGATGAGAGATGAGATCCGGGCAAAGATCCAGAACATGAGACCAGAGGAAGGGTAACCACACCTGACAAGACCAGAATGGGGCAATGAGGATCAATTTGCACCCCGGTCGGCAAGCTTTCTGAAGAAACTTTGGAATGAGAGGTAACGGGGGGGTAAGCATACAGTAAACCGGGAGGTCAAGCATGGACGAGAGAGTCTCTGGGGGATTTCCCTGTGACGGGATCAGAGCGATAAACTCGCTGCACTTCACGTTGGAAGGAGAAGCGAAGAGATGGCAGCAAGGCTGACCCCACGCAAAGAAGATCTCCTCCGCTATTAATTGTTCAGAGACCACTCGTATGGCATTAGAATAGCCCGACTCAGTCTGTCCGCTAAAATGTTGGAGCACCCCGGGATGTGCATTGAAATCAGAAACAGACTGGTGGAGATCTCCCACTCCCACACTCTCACAGCCTCGTGACAGAGTGGGTAAGATCTGGTTCCCCCTTCTTTGTTGATGTACCAGACAATAGACATGTTGTCTGGCTGAACTGCAATCATCCCCGGGGAAGAACAGCGTGAAAGGCTTGCAACGCTAAAAGCACTGCCCGCATCTCCAGAACATTGCTATGTAATCTGGTCTTGGTCTGGGACCATGTGCCTTGGACCGTCCTCCCCAAACAGTGCCCCCAACCCGAGCTGGGAGGCACCCGTGGTCACTGTGGCTTGGGCTGTAGGTGTAATGAAGAGTCGACCTGCCAAGATGTCCGGCAATTGGAGCCACCAGAAAAGAGACATCTTGCAGGCTGTGCTGATTCTTATTGGATAGCCCAAGGGGAGGTCTAACCAAGACCACTGTACTGCCAAGGTTCACTGAAGCACCCGCATGTGAAGGCGCGCACAGGGAAGGATTGAGAATGCTGCAGCCATTGAGCCTAGGGCTCGGAGAACATTGTTCGCCATTGGCAGCCTGGGGCCGAGGATCACTGATACATGGGCCCGTAGGCTCTGGACCCTGTCTAGTATGAGAAAGACTTGCAACTGTAGAGTGTCCAGCCATGCCCCTATAAATTCCAAGGTCTGTGTCGCGTTCAAGTGGGACTTGGAGATGTTGATGGTAATCCCTAGGTTGACTGCAAGATGCAGGAAGGAGTCTCTGGCCATGCAAAGAAGACGCTTGGTGGCAGCATCGATGAGCCAGTCGTCTAGGTAAGAAAACACCTGAATTCCCTGAAGCCTCAAGTGAGCCGCTATGACTGCCATAACCTTGGTGAACACCCTGGGGGCTGTGGTGAGACCGAAGGGTAGGGCTCTGAACTGGAAATGATTGGCTCCCAGACAGAAGCAAAGGAATCCCCTGGAGCTTCTGCGAATTTAGATATGGTAATAAGCGTCCTGGAGGTCTATCGAGCACATCTAGTTGCATTCTCGGAGGTAAGGCAGAATGGACTGCAAGGTGACCATCCGGAATTTCTGCTTGCTTACGGTCAGGTTCAGGGTGGACAGGTCAAATCTGGGCCTGAGGTCCCCAGTCTTTTTGTCACTAAAAAGAACCTGGAGGAAACGCCTAAACCGCACTGATCTGGGGGAACCGGTTCGATGGCCCGATTGCGAAGCAGCTGTGAAATTTCTTGCGCTGCCACCTCCCTTTGAGCAGGTGGAACATCTGGGAGGCACTTTGGTTGGACGGGTGGGGCAACGAATGGGATCGAGTAGCCTCTGGATATTATTTGGAGCACCCAAAGGTCCACCGTAATGGACTCCCAAGCCAATAGTTGCAATGACAATCTTCCCCCGACTGTCTCCAGAGTAGGACAGTTAGTCAACCCGTCAGAGTTGCTGCGTGGGTCTGTCTAAGAAGGTCTCCCTTGACCCAAAGTTCCTCTGCCCCCCTCTGCCTCTGGGGAGGCGTCTCTCTTGTCCCCCTCTGCCTCTAGGGGACGAGCTGTTCTGAGAGTCCTGGGAAAACTGAGATTTCCGGAACCACATCTTCTTTTGCCCCCTCTGATTTCTAGAAAAGGATCTTTGAGGGCTACAGAAGCAGACTCCAATGGCAGACAGAGTCTTCCCATCCTTCAAGCTCTGGACCAGGGTGTCACGTACTCCCGAACAGGGAAGAACCATCAAAGGGAGCATTTGTGAATGACGCCTTGAAGGTGTCCACGAATTGACATAGTCTGAGCCAAGCATGTCGCTTCATAGCTACGCCGGTCCCAGCCACCCTAGCCGCTCCTTCTGTGGCATGAGTAAGAAGACACATGGACGTGTTCGAAACAGATTTTAGAGTCGGACATTTTCGCTGAGAACAGACACTTGTCCTCTGGCGACAAAGACTCTGGGAGTGACACAGCAAACATTGTGACTAGGTCTCGCTGAAGTCATATGATGTGTGCCAAATAATTCAGCGCTCGAATAGAAAATGTCACTGAAGAAAAGACTTGCTTCCCAAACTGATCCACCACCCTAGACTCCTTGTCTGGAGGGTGAAAAGAAGAACTTTCCTGTCTCAGTTCTCTCTTGGTGGCAGCTGCAACCACCACGACATCCAACGGGGATCACTTGTACCAGGCCTGTCTGTGGGAGGAGAGAGGATACTGTCCGGGCATTTAGGTATTGGCTCTATCATGTCAGGCTCCTTCCATGCCCACGTGATAATGAGATCCACTAAGGGATCCGCAAGAAGGGACACCCAGGATGTACATGGGCCCATGCCAAAGGCTTCCAGGAATACTGACTCATCTGCAGAGGGTTTTGGGATTGACCAACCTCCCGTCTGGTGGAGGATCTCCATGATGTCTCCAAAGGAGACATCCTCGGGACGTGACCTGGGGGAACCCTCACCTTCATCTACATTAGTATCTTCTATGACATAAGTCACGGGAGGTTCCACGATGGGATCCACCGGGGGGTCCTCTAGCACGGACTGTCCCTGGGACAAGCTAATGGGAGTCGTGACTAAATCCACGGAAGCCTGGGCAGAGTCCAAGGCAATGGGCTGGGGTCTAAATCCTTGGAAAAGAACCCTCTCCACCACGTCGAAAGCTGAAGGAGAGCGCACCTCCTTAGCAACCTACAAGGAGGAAGATCTCCCCTGCTCCGCTGTGAGGATCAGGGCCGAGGCCAAGGTAGCAGGGGTTCCGAAGGAATGGCTCGGATCCGACAAAGTCGGAGCCGAAGATACCTCCCTTCCCTTGGATCCGACTCCCCATTCTTGGCCCCAAGACTTGCTCAGATCCGAACAGGTCTGATCAGAGGAACTCAAGGTAATAGCAGGCGTCGAGGTTGGAGGAACCGTCGGTACCAAACCCCCAGCTCTGAGGATCCTCAGATCCATAAACCCCGAAACCACAGGTCGGATCTGGGAAGGTGAGATTGGACAGAAGAAGGGCATGGAAGTCCCCTCTCCGGCCAGAGAGGGGCCTGGCAAGACTCCCATTTGGATTTGGGTCCGAATGAACCTCTGCATCATGTCCAAGTCTAGCTCCAACAGACTCAGAGACAAACGTGAAGAGGCGACCGACTCGGATCTGGCTGGTCAGTGCGACAACCTCGAAGAAGGCCTTGGGTCCGAGGGCTCAGTCGGCTCCGGGGAGAACCTCGGGGAGTGGAGCCGAGGACAGATAGTTCTGATTACTTTGGTAGGCGGGCTAGGGAAGGGCTCCTGCTCTGGAGACTGCATGCGGTGCCTATCCCCTCTCTTGTCCTTGTCTTTTTTCACCTTTTCTTTACTTTTAGTCCCCACTTTAGAAGGCTTAGAGGGAGGTTGAGTCCCAGCCTGGGGGGGTTGATCAGCTACTGGAGCCGAGGTTGAGGTTGCCGTGTCCAAGGCAGAAATTGGTAGAAGGTCCTTAGCTACCAGCTTTGCCTTCCTTTTCTTTAATGCCCTAGGGATGAACCCAGCACACACACTACAAGGTAAGGAGAGATGTTGGACATCCAAACAAATAACACACAGAGTGTGGCCATCAGCAGGTGAAAGCTTGTGGCCACACACTGTGCATTTTTTAAAAGTCGGTTTTGGCTGCTCAGCCATCACAAAAACCCACTCAGCCAAAACTTAAACCAAAACTATCACACACACACTAAGGTCGGGTTAGGCCTACACACTACCTTACTAATTTTAACTTTTAAACTACTACTTTTTTTTTTTTTTAACAAAAAAAAAAAAAAACGACAAACAGCGAAGGGAAGGAAAGGGTTGATTATCGACCACACACACACACACACACACTAAATATATCAGAAAAAACTTCCACTTACTATACCCAACTTAGAGATAAAGAGACCACGATGCGTACGCATGAAGCGGCAAACGAGATCTGGGGGAAGGTAGGAGATGTGAGGAATTACGGGTAAGGGAAGAAGCTTGGAGCAGATGCTTGAAAAATGTTGCCGGCTCGGATCCGATACGGATCCGAATACCCACAGGTTGCAGATAAATGAAGTTAACTACTTCAGATTACAGTGTTTGTAAAGTACAGATAACCTAAAACATGTTATTTTTGTGGAAATAATGATCATTTAATTTTATGAATATGACAAAAAAGATGTTATTAATATGATCAGACAGGCTGTAATGCAAAGAAATGTGAATTAAAGTGTAAATAATGTGGCAAAACAGGACATTCATGGTTAGAGTGTGAGATAAAGACACAAGAAAATGAAAATAAAAAAGAAACTGTAAATGAAGTTATACAAGAAAAACAGATAGAAGAGGATATTGTACAGGAAGTTATACCACAAATGAAAAATGTACAAGTTGCTTTTAAAATTAGTGAGAAAGAAAAAGAAATAGATGAGACAAGTAAAAGAGTCAGTAAAAGGCAAGAAAAATTCTATAGGAAAAGAGTTAGGGAAAGAAAAAGTTTAAAAAATATTATGACAAGAGAAAATAAGAAAGGTAAGGGATAAACATATCTTTGCTATAACTGTTCAATAAAACTGATTTTTTTTAGCTTTAAATGTGAGCATTATAAAAAATATTAAGAGGAGAATTAATATTGTGTACTGGTGTGCAACTGTAGATGCACAAATAATAGTGTTAGAAGACATTAGACTGTTAACTGAAGAAGAAAGAGTACAATCAAAGTGTTTAGAATAGTACTGTTATTTGGAATATAGGTAAAGAAACCTGTTCAGGTATATGTATATTGCGTAAAGAGAATACAAAGTTATTAGACATAATTATAGAACTAGGGAGAATAACTGTAGTTGATCTGAGATGGAAAAAAACATATAGAGGGTTACAGCCTTGTATGCATATGTGACAAAAAAGAGAGAGAAACAATGTTTAAAAGTATACTTAATTATGTTTGCATGAATATGGCTACAATAATTGCAGGTGACCTTAATTGTAACCCAAGGAATAAAAAGGAATGTGATGTTAAAATAATTACAGAAATTATGAAGATTGAACAATTAAAGATATGGGGGAATAAATACTAGACATACAAAAGGAAAGACATTTAGACAGAAATTGATTACTTTTAATATCGGAACGTTTACAAAATTACTCAAAAAGGAAAAAAAATATACTGGATTTTCTGATCAGGTGGCTATTTGGATAAAATTCATGAAAATGAGGAATATATTAAAATAGGAAAAGGAATAAAAAGAATTAATGAAAAAAAATTGTATATAGGATTAAGAAAGGAGCTTACAGAATTATGGAAACAACATATCAGAATGAGACCTTTCTATGAAAAATGGACTATTTGGTGGATACAAGTTAAAAAGAAATATAAAAAGGTATTTTTACAATGTGTAGAAGAGAAGAGAAAAGGAAAAAAATGAATACAGAATATTGAGTGAAGAATTTTTTAAAGGTTTAGTAGAAAGGGATAGAATATTATATGAAAAAGAGAAATACACAAAAGAAATCAAGAAAAAATTAATAACTTGTTATATAAGCAAAAAAAATTGCTTACAAGGGAAAAAGAGGAAGTAGCACCATGTAAAATAATGAAAGATAAAAAAATAATAAGAGAATTAAAAAAATAGGGGAAACAAGTTAAGAAGCAAGAAGGAATATATGAAATAATCAAGAGCTATGTATTAGATTAATATGGCAAAAAAGAAGTGCACATAGAACAAATTTATGATGGTGAGACATTTAGTAAAGAAGACAATGAATATTTAGAGAAAAAATAAATATAAAGGAGCTGAATGAGGTTATGAAAGATATTAACATAAATTCAACCATGGGATTAGACAGGATAGAATATATGTATAAAGAAATGGAAGACTGGCAAAAATGACATTTATACAAGTGATGAATGAATGGAAAGAGGAATTAAGTGCAAGGAAATCTGTATGGGGTTTTTAAAATTTATGTATAAGATAGGAAATAAAGATGATAAAAAACTGGAGACCAATAACGTTACATAATACGAACTAAAATTTTTTTATGAGAATAATATCTAAAAGAAAATGATGCAAAATGGAAAGGTTATATGATCAAAATGTGTATGGAAAAAAAGGGAAGTCAGGATTTGTTGTGGTTAATGAAAGAAGTAATTGATGACATCATTAATAAAAAATAGGAAGTAAAGGTTATGATAGGTGATGTAAGAAAGGCATATGATAATATCCAATATGAAGCTTTATGGAGAATTTTGCAAGAATATAACATAAATGACAAAGTATTACAAATTATTAAATCAATTTATGAAAAAGGTATGTGAAATTAAACAAACGGATGGATTGGGGAAGATGTGAAAACAGTGTGGTATAAAACAAGGATATCCATCTAGCAGTGTGACATTTTCATTAGCCATGGCTATAGTGGTGGAAATAAATAAAATGACAAGTAATGGAGGATGTAAAATGATGAAGGAGGTACAAATACTGATAATGCATATTTATGCAGATGTCGTAATAATTGCTAAAAATAAATCATGGATGGAAGAAATAAATGAAAAATTAAGTAATACATTAAGTATAAATAAAGAGAAAAGCAAAGGGTTTTGTTATGAAGGAATAACCGGAGGTGTAGAATGTAATGAAAAGTATATATATGTATTGGGAATAGCATTTGGTAGAAGTGAATATAAACATGAGCAACGGGATAAGGTTATTAAAGGAATTAAAGAAATGATTGGTTTCAGGAAAACATACAGATTTTCATATAAAAAGAAAACACATTTGATAAATACTATAATACTTGGCAAAATAGCCTATGTTGCAAACATTTATATGATATCAGTAAGATATGAAAAAGAAATTATGATGACAATATTTTCATTTATCTGGGAGTTGAGACTGAACCCTATAAAGAGAGGAATTTTATATATGAAAGAAGAGCGGGGGGTTGGGATTGATAAACCCAATTGTACATGCAGCCTCTTTAAATATGTATGAAGTATTAAATGGAGTTATGAAAGATAAGAGACAATGTATGGTAAATACAAGCAAATTTGGGAGGTTATGAAAATAAAGAAAAAAGTAAAAGTGTCATTAATGAAGAAAGAACTTTACTGTAAAACTGTGTTATGGAAACAAAAAAGAATGTAATGGAAAAGAATAGAAAGGAATGGTATGTTAACATTATGAACTCTTTTTATTGTGTTGATCCATGGAAAGAGTTAGAAACAAGTAAGAAAAACACAATAATGATGCGACATATAAAAGGATTAAAGAATGTAATGACTTTTTGTGGAGGTTGTCCATAGGTAAATTACCAGTAAAAACAAATACGGCACACAAACGTAAACAAGATATTATATGTAATAAGTGTAAAGAGTTTGAAACTACAGAACATGTATTTTTAAAATGTGAAAGAATTCAAGAGTTGTGGAAAGAAGTACATAAACATGATTTGGTTAAAGGTTTGAAATCTGAAATGTGAAATATGGACATGATAGAATACGGTTATTAGGAAACAAGACCTAAAGAAAAGGCAAAGAAAATGGACAGAGTTATATTTTACGTAACATGGACAATTTGAAACGAGAGACTTAATGAGATTAAATACAATGGAAAACAGACATTGACAAAAATATTGGAAAAAATATGGCTTTGGTTGTGGGTAAAAGGGTGGGGGACACTTAAAAAGAAGTTGATTGGGTATTAAGTGATGTTTATGTAATTTAATATTTATGCAAATAATGTAAATATGTGAATATGTAAATAATATAAAATGTATGAATGTTTAAGATAAAAAATACTCTTTTCAATAGGTGGCATGGGATCTTTTACGACCATGTGAGCTACTACCAACTCAAGCAAATGGGGCCTCGGTTTAACATCTTATCAAAAGGACAACACACCAAGACGTTTACTACCCCTATGCTACACTGCCCTGTCAGCAATCCATCTCCCTTGTGTGGGAATATGACCCATAGCCTTCTGCACCAAATGCAAGTCTGCTAACTGTTGTGCCAATCATACTTTTCATAGTTTCATAGGTTCACAGGAGGTTACTATGGTAATGGCTCTAAAGCTCTTATAAGCCTAGCCATATTTATCTATTTATCCTGAGTTGCCCCAACTGCCGGTGGTTAGGTGAGTGAAGTTTGCAGAGGTAATCTATGGTAGTTAATACAGACTTCTTCTGTCCAACAGGTTCATGGGGACCACAAAAAAGCCAGCAAGATGGTTTCACCATTTAATATAAGGCAAAAAGCGGACAAACATGTCCTGTATCAAATCCTCATACTAGTTTCGGCACCAGCCTTCATCAGTGAGAACAAATTGTTGAATAATACACTGCCAACGTCAGTATAAATACTGTAATACACCAATAAGAAAGAAGACATTCTCATAAGGCTCCTCAATCACATTTAAAGCAATATGGCACTCTTAATTCTAATGCCTATAACAATGCATGTGTGATTATAACTATTAGCTCATGCTGGATAAAGTGATCTAAAGCAGATACACAAGTAATGGTAGTCAACATAATGTACAATATAATCCTAAATGCAATATATTATTGAATAATCAGATAAGACATGGTAATCATATACATTATAAATGGTCATTGAGACCAGGAGGAAAAAGGGCTGCTAAATGTGTAATCCAGTATCTTTCTTTATGGCTTAAAATACCTTGCCATCCTGTTTGGTTTTGCCTGTTGCCTGTAATTTTGTCTATAATAATAAACATAAACTTGGCACTGGGATGTTTGACTGTATGTAAATATAATGCATTTGAGGTTTTGTGGTTACGAATATCGCTACGGTGTTCCCCAATTCTAATACGTAGTGGACGTGATGTCTTGCCAATGTAAAATGACTTGCATTGGCATGTAGCCAGATATATAACCCAGCTAGTGGAACAGTTGCCAAAAACTTTTATGTCATATACTTTGCTGGTATTTGAACTCGTGAATTGTTTAAGCTGATTAACTTGAACACAGGATATACAGTGTCCACATCTAAATGTCCCCAATAACTCATCCCCCATGATTGTAAGTTGTTTATATAAAGCTGCCCCGCTTTCTCTATGTTTGTAATGGGAAAACAGGGTGCCCAACGTTTTGCCACGTCTAAAGGAAAATGAGCACTGATTGTCTAAAATTCCCCTCAAAAAATCATTTGCTAGTAGGATGTTCCAATTTTGATTGACCGCTTGCCTGACTGTTTGTTGATTTTTACCTAATGTAGTGATCAGTCTGATCTTGGGGCTATTATTATTAAGACTCTTATCCCTGTATTCCAACAGTGTCTTTCTTTCCTGTTTGTCCGAATAAATCCTGGCAGAGTCAATATCAGAAAAACTCTACTGATATTGCTGTTGCACATGTTCCAGTGGATTTAGGATTTATGATATTATATTGTCATATCTGAAATCCACACACTATTTATGTCATGGGTATGAACCTGTTTGATTCTATATTAAGCTGTTCTAAGTTGATATATTATCTAGGTGTGTAGTTTTTTGTATGTAATTGGACAATAACCAACCTCATTTATGTGCCCATCACAGCCATGTATGTTTTTGATTGAAATGTAACAATATTATTTGTGCATATATCTGAAGTGGAATCTGTGTCTAGGTTATGGCATTGTCGAAATTCCAGATTTATACATTATCTATGCCATGCGTATGAACCTTTTTTGGGTATGATAGTACATGCTTTTGAATAAGATTGGGTTAATAACAAACTTCACCATAGCTAGATTGATTCACTCAGGTTACCCTATGGTTGAATATTTTCTCAATCATATTTTTACATATTTCTCATGTTGTTTATATGGCACATTCTTGTTCTCCCAACATTGTTTAGATGACAATTTTTGATTTGGACTTAGAATTTGGACATTGATAACATTATATTTATGCCCTTTTTCACATTTTGTATGCTAGACACTAATAACCAAACTGTCTTAACATGGTTTATATGTTAATCTTTTTGGGCTTAGAATTTGGACACTGATAACATTATATGCATACCCGTTTATACATTTTTTGGACATACATGTTGTATGCTTGACACCAGTAACCAAACTGTCTTTTTTTGACTCCTCAACCTATATATTGGGTGTATACTGATTTGCAACTGACCTTGACAATATCTCTAAATTGGCAATTCTCCTATATAATTTCTGTGAGCTTTTCTGGTCCTGCCACTGCGAGTATTATTGTATAAATCTCATTGGACTTCCTATAGTTGGCTTCTTGAACAACCATTTTGACATCATGGATTTGGATAAGATCCTGGAGGGGATGTGTGCTGATAGGGAAGACTTGGCAATTTTTGGCCTTAACCAAGCCCCAAGCAGCAACCCCATTCAACCTGCGACAAATCTAATAGACAATTGTGAGGTCTCTTTTCGGAACTTAGAAAAGGGCCTTAAAGGATTGAGAGCCAATATCTGGCATCTCCGGCTTTTTAAAGCTTATCTTCACAAAAATATAGCACCTAGAGGACTACGCATAAAATTGCACCCACTTGTAAGCAGATCTGAAGAGAGGCTTACGGATGAATGGGATGCAGCACTTAGAGCAGGTTCCATGGTTTTTGTAAAAATCCTGGCTTCGTATTATGAAAGAACAATAGAATTATGCCTTACAGAAGTCAAGGATTTAGCAAATACATGCAAAAAATATGAATCTAGTCCCAAGTATTTTGAATATTTAGATAAGTTGTCCAAGGAGCTTACTTCTTATGACAAAATTATAAGAGATAGGAAAATAAAGAAATTTAATCGAGATATTAATGACTATGAAAAAGGACATCCATTTCAAGCTCAACGATCTGTGAGATTTCAGGATAATGTCCCCAATATGAGCAAGGGCAGGACCAGAAAAAGGCCCAGATCTATATTAAAAAACAGGGATCATTTCCAAACCAGTACCTCAGGGGAGGAGTCATCCAACACTGACGGTGAATATACCAACACTGTCAACTCTCCACTTAAGAAGAGAACCAATAATCAATACCCTTTAGACATGGTAGGAAATCCAGAGGGGGGAGGAAACATAGAAACAAACATATCTACGGATTCCATGACAGGACTCATTCAGGCACTACTGAAATAAATACACAAGTTTTTGAAAATGTTTTGAACTTATCAGACCATGTACTTACATTAGAACAAAAACAAGTTCTCAATAAAGGGTTAAATTTTGTTCCAAGCTTTTTTTGTGATGAATATCAAACCTCATTAGATGTCATTGATTTTTGTCGTAGACTCAATCTTAAACTATTTTTTTCTGAACAGGATAGTTCCAATGCTCAAAGATCAACTGATTTCACTTTTCACAAATCCACCTTCCAGCCGCCTATGAACAAAAATGTAGCCATTTTCCAACAGGCAGTGCTAAAGGATTTACATTTCCCCCTTTTCGAAGTTGCTACCAGTAGGGATAACATTACTTCTTCTGAAAGAGTGGCCCTATCGGAACTTAGGAGTAATCATAAGATAGCAATACTTCAAGCTGACAAGGGGGGTGCAGTGGTGATTTTGAACATGGATTTCTATGTAAATGAGGGTTTACGACAACTATCTGACAGACATTGCTACATGAAAATGGAGATTGATCCTACCATGCAATTCAAAAAAGAGATTGATTTGTTTTTACAATCGGCATTGGATGAGGGTATAATCACGTCTAAAACAGTTCAACATTTACAGGTCAAAGATCCAGACAGACAAATTTTGTATTTATTGCCGAAAATACATAAATCCCTTACACATCCACCAGGTAGGCCCATTGTCTCTGGTCATGGTTCCCTCACTGAACCATTGTCTGCTTTTCTTACCAAATTTCTTAAACCACTATTGCCCCTGGTTAGAGCAAGAATTCAGGACACCACACAATTTTTGCAAATCATCCAGGACTGTCAACTTGAGCCCCATTGGCTAATGTGTACGTTGGATGTAAAATCTCTCTACACCAGTATTCCGCATTGGGCAGGGCTTCAGGCTGTAGAATATTGGCTAGCCAAAGCAGAATTGTATTCTCCAGGTTTTAATACCTTGCTTATCTGTCTAACAGAACATGTCTTGACCAAAAATGTGTTCTATTTCCAAGGTGATTGTTACTGGCAACTTCAAGGTACGGCCATGGGGGCTTCTTTCGCCCCGATCTATGCTGATCTTTTTATGGCCTACCTTGAAGAATGCATGATTTACAATCCTTTACACAATTTATACCTTGTTGAAATGGACATATGGAGGAGGTATTTGGATGATTGTTGGATGGTGTGGCGTGCGGATACTGATTATCTTCAGGAATTCTTGGAACATTTGAACAATAATATATGGGGGATTGAATTTTCCATCACATTTCACAGAGAGATGATTACTTTTTTGGATGTCACTGTATATCGTAACAGTGACAACACACTTAATACAAAAATTCATCGTAAATATCCCCAGTTTAACACCTTGTTACATGCTAACAGTATGCACCCACGTCACACCATCCGGAACATCCCTAAATCACAATATCTCAGAATTCGGAGAATCAATTCTTGTCAACAGGACTACACAGCAGCCAAAGCCGATTTAAAAATCAGATTCTTGGACAGGGGCTATAGTTTTTCTGATATTGACTCTGCCAGGATTTATTCGGACAAACAGGAAAGAAAGACACTGTTGGAATACAGGGATAAGAGTCTTAATAATAATAGCCCCAAGATCAGACTGATCACTACATTAGGTAAAAATCAACAAACAGTCAGGCAAGCGGTCAATCAAAATTGGAACATCCTACTAGCAAATGATTTTTTGAGGGGAATTTTAGACAATCAGTGCTCATTTTCCTTTAGACGTGGCAAAACGTTGGGCACCCTGTTTTCCCATTACAAACATAGAGAAAGCGGGGCAGCTTTACATAAACAACTTACAATCATGGGGGATGAGTTATTGGGGACATTTAGATGTGGACACTGTATATCCTGTGTTCAAGTTAATCAGCTTAAACAATTCACGAGTTCAAATACCAGCAAAGTATATGACATAAAAGTTTTTGGCAACTGTTCCACTAGCTGGGTTATATATCTGGCTACATGCCAATGCAAGTCATTTTACGTTGGCAAGACATCACGTCCACTACGTATTAGAATTGGGGAACACCGTAGCGATATTCGTAACCACAAAACCTCAAATGCATTATATTTACATACAGTCAAACATCCCAGTGCCAAGTTTATGTTTATTATTATAGACAAAATTACAGGCAACAGGCAAAACCAAACAGGATGGCAAGGTATTTTAAGCCATAAAGAAAGATACTGGATTACACATTTAGGAGCCCTTTTTCCTCCTGGTCTCAATGACCATTTATAATGTATATGATTACCATGTCTTATCTGATTATTCAATAATATATTGCATTTAGGATTATATTGTACATTATGTTGACTACCATTACTTGTGTATCTGCTTTAGATCACTTTATCCAGCATGAGCTAATAGTTATAATCACACATGCATTGTTATAGGCATTAGAATTAAGAGTGCCATATTGCTTTAAATGTGATTGAGGAGCCTTATGAGAATGTCTTCTTTCTTATTGGTGTATTACAGTATTTATACTGACGTTGGCAGTGTATTATTCAACAATTTGTTCTCACTGATGAAGGCTGGTGCCGAAACTAGTATGAGGATTTGATACAGGACATGTTTGTCCGCTTTTTGCCTTATATTAAATGGTGAAACCATCTTGCTGGCTTTTTTGTGTTTTCTCCAAGGTTGGTTGGCCGGGCAGTCGTACGTGCGAGGGTTTGTGTTTCCTTCATGGGGACCACCCCAGGAGTGAATTTGCAGTCAACCATCCATTAATCTAAGTTGCATTTGAAGAGGGCCAGGGAAGGTCTCTGTTTCACATGAAATGGAAGCTTGTTCCAGAGAAGTGGCAGTCTCTGGGAGATGCATCTATCTATCCAGCATGACCTGTTCCTGTCAGGGGCTAGGTTAAGATCCCTGGAGCAAGTGACTCTCCTGCAGTTTGATTTACAAATGTGAAGCATTTCCATCAGGGGCCGAGTCAGAGACTGCCCTGTAAGCCAGGCACTGGTCACCGCTTAGCAAACTGCAGGATATAGAATACAGTGACATGGCTTTCAGTCTTTACTGCTTGGTGAGAAACCTCTGTGGTATCTCCAATTGTTGCAGGTGTCTGGTAAGGTGCATGCAAAAGGGAGCAGTGTACTCAATTATTGGTCTGATGAGAGCCGAGAATAATGGAATTCTAGCATCCTTAGATCTTGAAACGTGTGCCTTTACTTATAAGATGTGACACACAGAAGGATTTCCTTACTACTGTGGATATGTGGTGGTCAAAGTTCATTCAGATTGTCAGCCTGAGTACCCACATCACGTACCACTGGATCTACACTTAGTAGGGGGGGTGCTGTCCACAATGTAATTAGCAGAGATGTCAGCTTTACCAAAGGTAATAATAATACATTTTTTGCATTCAGCTTTAATCTGTGGCTTTGCCACCAATTATTTGTCTGTGTTAACCCTGTCTGTAGTATACTAACATCGTTAGGGGACTCAAAGATTGCTCCCAATTTGCAATCATCAGCGAACTTGGTGAGCCACAGGCTATCCAAGTTTGCCTGGACTTTTGAGAAATAAATTCCAAACAATAAGGGGCCTAGCACAGAACCCTGTGGTACATCACTAGTGACTGGTCTTTTGCTAGAGGTGAAGTCACCCACTTTGAAAATGTGCATCCTGCCTGTGAGCCTCTTGTTTACCCTTCTGGTAATGTAAGGGTTAATTCCCAATTGGGAGAGCTTCTCTGTAATACCTGAGTGGGGGATTGTGACAAATGCTTTGGTTAGGTCAAGATATGTAGTATGCACTGTCTTTCTCTTGTCCAGGGCCTTGGTGACTTTCTTGAAGAAGTCAACCATGTTTAAAAGGCATGACCTACCTATAATAAATCCGAAATGGGTTGGGTCCACAATTTGGAGATTACCTACATCCTTGTTAACAAGATCTCTGCCTTAATACCATGACGGGAATTGACCCCACTCCTAATCAATTCCATTTGGTTATTTTGTACCTCTGTTGTTGCTGCTACTGTCCTTCTGAAACATACACTTTACTGGATTCATTAAAATTTCTCCCCCATTTTCTACCATTGTCACTTGTTTTTCTTCCTCTCCAAAATTTTTCTTGCATGTAATTCAGTTCCTGTGTTTCTTTATGCTAAGCAGTTTTTTTCTCCAGATCCAAAAGCTTCACACTATCAGTTACACATTGTTCTAGTTAAGCAGCATTTAAAGTAACTGAAAGGGACACACAAAAAGCCATGATCACCTCCTTTAATTTCCGTTGTTTTAACAAGTCACTTTCAATTAAAATATTTACCCAATCCACGAAGCAACGATGGGGTGCAGCCACCCATCTCGTCATTGGGGTCAAAGGAAGTAGACGGAGTTTTAAAAGCCCTAAGACCCCTAGGAGTTATGTCTAATTCTGAATACCATTATAAACGCAAAAGGTTAAGATTTACCGTAGTTTCCTTACACATAAGCACTCCAACTTATTATACAGTTTGTGCATCTCAGCGGACAAAAACCCATTCAAACATTGCCCTATTGAGGAGAACAGATTAGTGGTTCCTTCTATTATATTCTTCTTGAAAAATCTTTCCCAAGGTTTAACTGGATCCTCACTTCCATGTGCTGCTACACCATGATCCAAGGTTCATTTGCCTGTTTGTACAACATACTGTTCAATCGTTCTCTGTGCAGAGTCATTCAACTCCTGCCTAAAAATTCTAGGCAAGTGTAAAGACGGGTAGCTGGACATAAACTAAAAAAAAAAAAAACACTTAAAATTATAAAAAACAATAAATATGAAAACATCCAGTGCCTAGAAATGCTGTCAGAAAGTTTATTAAAACACCTCTAGTGCCTCAGCAAAAATGCCTTCAATGGAGTTAAAAAATCACACAAAAATGCAGACTTTTTATACACCTTTCTTAAACTCCTAAGTACACTCATTAAGTAATTATTCCAAACATCATGTTCTTTCGGCTTTTTCCAGGTTAGGGGTTGCTACAGCGGATCATCTGTCAGCTCATGATTGGCAGTGGAGTTTTACAGTGTCGAGTTGCCAGCCCGGCGCCCAACCTTCCACAGAAGGCGCACACATGCACACACTCGCACTTAGGGCCAATTTAGAGTGTCCAATCCACCTACTACATGTCTTTGGGATGTGGGAGGAAACCGGAGCACCCGGAGGAAACCCACACGACCACAGGGAGGACATGCAGACTCCGCACAGAAGGCACCCCAGCCGAGAATCGAACCGGAGAACCTCCTGCTGTGAGGCAGCAACGCTAACTGCTGCACCACTGTGGCCTCTCTAAGTAATTATTCCAAACATAATTAAATTAAAACCATCCAATTACACACTGCATTTATACCAGCAGGGGTTAGGGTAACATATTTAAGAATAAATAGGGTTTCTTTATAGAATAACTTTTTCTTCATCTCTGTGTAATTGTCTTGTTGTCCAATTTTTTTCTAAAATGATACCCTGAAGACCCTCTAGATTCCCACTGTGATGTTGTTTAAAGTGTACTGCAAGACGGCTTTCAAGTTTCCCATTTTTTTATATCCCTTGCATGCTCCTGTAACCTCAGCTTGAAAGCCCTCTCGTTTTTCCCATATATAAAACATACTACAAGGACACTGCAAAGCATACACAATGCATTCTGTTTCACAGCAAAATCTACCATTTACTCTAAAATCTAACCTAGTAATGCTCTCAAAAACCGTAACTATAAACACAACAGTTGTTCCGCATTGAGTAGCAGTGACTCCACTTTGTGATTTTTGATTGGCTTGTATACCGGCATACGAGCCAATCAAAAAGCAATTTCGACGGTTGCTTGAGAGTGCCGGTTGCTTGAGTTCCGGTTAATGGATACTCTACTGTGGTATTTTCCACTCATTCTGCTACCAATAATATTACTTGATGCATCAGTCAGCTCATTCTCTTCTTCATACCATTCACTTTCCAGTACTTTATAAAGGTTTCCACTTGTATATTATACTCAATAACAGATTCAGTTTTTTCATCCCTATCCATCACCATATTATCACGGGGTTCTACATTTACATTTTCTAACTCATTTTCAGAATTAAATTCATACTCCTGTGCATCACTGACAATAATAAATTACTTATTCTTAGTAGTGTATTCCTGATCACAAATCATAATGTCCTCTTTTTCCATTTTTTCTGCACAGAACTTCACAGTTTCTTACTAAATGTCTAAAAGCCACACACAGTTTTGCATGATATGCTTATTCATCACCACAGGGGTCTGGAAACAGGTTTGGGGCTATCCCCAATATCTTAACATACTTTTCCCACAAATTATCAAAACACTCGACAAAATGTTTTACTCATTTATTTATTTATTTTATTTATCGACATTCAATTACTCGGAAAGTCCAACTGGGAGAAGTCCATTTTCAGCGGATGCCCTGGGGAAAAATATTCCGCATTACTACAAAACATTTTTAAGAACAATAACTTTACAATCTTCAAAAACAACTGCAGTTTAAATAATAACAAATTAAACATAATATAAAAACAATGGTTAAGAATCAATACAAGATATATGACCATCATTTAATATATTTGTAGAAATTTTAAACAGTTTGTAGAGAAATTAAAGGCAAGTCAATCTAATATAAATAGGAACTGCAATATGAAGTGAGGAAAAACAAGCTTATGGTATATTTAGAGAGAAAGTCAGGGAAGAGAATTAGACAGCAATAAGGAAGTACGTAAAGAAGGGAGAATAAGGAATGAAAAGGTACTTGTACACATTTAGGGATAACGTTTATCCTGGTTTTGAGCAATAACAAAGGCAGAGGGATAACGTTTATCCTGGTTTTGAGCAATAACAAAGGCAGATTTTCTCTAAGAGGTCTTTCAGGGTGGTTTTAAAGATGGGACGGAGGATACAGACCTGATCGATACAAATAAGGAATTCTAGGCCTTAGCAACCTTGTACAAGTACAGACAATGCCCAGCAGATTTGCTAGGTGTATCTATACATTCAGTGTCTCCCAGGGTTGCCAGATTTCCGACTGACCAGGTAGGGACAAAAAAAAAAAAAAAAAAAAAAAAGGTCTTTCACGTTCCATGTGAACACACTCCATGTTTAGCAATTTTTGACTGGCTCATATGCCGGTATATGGGCCAAAAAAAAAACGGAGGCTGTTTCGCTGGGATTTAAACTGGCAGTGCGGGACTCGGGGTCGGGCTGCTGATCCCGGGACAATCCTGCTCAAACAGGGATGTCTGGCAACCCTGGTTTCACCCTCTACCTCTTTAGCCAATTCCACAATTGTTTTTCATCAGTAGTGGAATGTAGAATTTCTTTGACTCAAAATGAGGAATATTCCTCATAATGGGGTACTCTTGACAGATATACACCAAAATGCTACAAACTACGCACCCATTCATTGCTTCACCACTCATCAATCATATTCTTAGCACAATTAGTTTATTTTGCTGTTGTGGCCTCTGTCTGATCTATCATTGTCTAATTCCTTCAGTGACTCACATGCATAAGCTTTAGGCTGTTCATCAATCACTGCACAAACATCAGACGCTTTCTTTGCATTGTCTTCTGCCCACTAGTCCACTCCCTCTGTATTTTCTTCTATTTGTGGCATCATCACCCATTTCCCAGTATATTCAATGCACCATCAGAATGCAGTTCCTGCCTCTCTTCATTACCTTCCAGCGGAAATTTTTTTTCCAGTATATCTGACCAAGCATTGGGTATTGTTTTGCTCTTAATCAACAACAACCTGTTGCAGCCTTTCACCCTCCAACCCTCCTTGCTGAACAGTTAAAGGGGCAACAGGTAACTACAATAACTATTTGTCAGTGGTACTTCTACATTCTATTCATGGACTGTTTCAAACCCAGCAACACTTGTATTTCAACTCTTTTATTCTGCTCTCCTGCTGAAACATTAGCTTCCACCATTATACTGCTCTCATTTCATGCAGCAGCCTTCCAGCCTTGGCCACAGGAAAACAAAAGGGGAAGTTCTCCTGTACCTTGGCAAAATTTCCCCTAGTCAGTACAAATATTACCTAGGATCTCATCTGAAAAGAGGTCAATGGCCTTGTTGGTCCAATATTGTCGATAAAGTAAAAGCAAATAAAATGTTTATGTTCTTCATAATATAATGCACAAAATGTCAAATTTCGTAGGTCTATGTGTATTTATAATATGTCTCAGCTGCACTTGTTTTGCTACATACATAAAGGATCAGGAATGAGTCACTGCTAATACCAAAAATTGTCATATGTTCAAGGAATGCAAAGAAACTCAGCTCTAGAGCAAAGACAGGTTAGAGAAGTGAATCTTGGCATACATTGTTGAGAACAATAAATGACTTAATTGTGATCAGGCAGACATGATCAGAACTTCTTCCAATGCAAAGGCTTTACCGGTTTCATGTAGTAGCAGTTACAGAGAGATGGGGAGAAACAAATGTGTATGAGATCCAAGTGTTTCACAGCTTTGAAAGCTGTAACACACTTAGTGCTGCTAGATTTGTCTTTGTAGTAAACAAAACTTCATCTACTCTACTGTACTACAAGAAAGAGAAAAAAAACTACATGAGTGCAAAGTGTTTTAAAGCTCTGAAAGCTGTAACACATTTAATACTGCCACCACAAACAGCTACTACAAGTGAAGTTTACCTTTGAGCCTGTTAAGTGTTTTGGAAGCTCCAACACACTTCACAGTGCCATGCATTTGAGGAGCTGTCCAAAATATTTTACAACTTTTAAAGCTGTTAGTTTCTGACTGCTGTTTTGCGGTGGCTACTGTTTATGCTCTACAAGAGTGGAGCTTAACAGGGCTGTAGGGTTATTAAGAAAACTATGTTAAGTACCACTCTTGAATCAGAGATGTGGTTAAAGTTACTGTTCCAGAATTCAGAGGATAATCAATGTGCAATACGCACTGCATTATGAATTATGCTAATAAATCAGGGAATTTGCTTAATTTCATACTTAAAGGAAAAACATTAACAACTAATATAACAATGTAATGAGTGCTATAATTTGTAACATTGGGATGCTAATGGTGGAATTGTTTATATTTGTTTATTTGTGTTTGTGTACTCTGTATTTTCTAAGATGTCACAGATGGGATGAATTACTGGGTCGTATGTGATAAACTGTATTTATTATATTCATTTAAATGTATACAATACTTAACATTTGCTGTATGAGTTAATACACTGACTATGCCAAATGGCTTAGGTCATGGCTGAAAATGGTCCTCAAACCCTGTCTACTTTTCACAGGTACCCATAACCTGTTTTACAGCTCTGGTGAAAAATGCTGCTAAAAACACACAAGGCCCTGAAAATATTTCCCCTCTCCCTAAGTAATGTTAAGGAATTGTGGTTTTCTGATGATATAGTCTTTACAGTGGCAACAGACGGTAGCATACCTTTCAATTGTCCCTAATTTTGACTCATACTGTTGACCTGTCCCTCATTAACTTATTTTTTGGTAAATCACTACACATTATTATCAGTCAGTAATGCCAGACATTAGAGTTTAATAATTTTGGTTCAGAAAATGCATGCTGAGGCAAAACATGTTGCTCTTTATAAGTAAATCACACCAATGTTTAAAAAAAATGTCTCCCATTACTTTGGTCGTGTCCAAAATTTTCTAGCAAAGCAGTCGAGAGGTATAGACAGCAGTGTCTCAAACAGTACTAGGCATACAATGGCCCACAAGGGTAGCTAGTATAGTACTTAATTATGAAAGTATGAACCTAAGTTGTGCTAAGTAAGCAAGGTACTGTCAGATATATTTTTGAAATAACAAGTGCTACATTATTTAAAATGTTATAAGAGATAAAAATCAAGCAACAGACAGAAGCACACAGGTAAACGCAACTATTTTGAACCAACAGTGGCTTACTATAAAATGAGACTTGCTCTCCGTGTACATTTCCTTAACTATAAAGTGTAAAACACAATGAACTCTACGGTTAAAACTTCTAGTACGGGAAACGTTATGTTCTTGTTCCTGGTTATTCTTAACCCTTTAAAACACAAGCATTTTGTACTATCAGTATGAAATATGTCCTAATTTACTTGATTAATAGCTGTACACAGGTCCTCGATTTTTTCTCATATTTTTGCCCTATCCCTCATAAAATTTTACATTTTCTGACAATAATGCCAGATATTTGAGTTTCATATTTCTTATTTTTCACAGAATGCAGATTCAAGACAAAAATAAATATACAAATAAATAAATAAAAATAAAAAAGAGAGAGTGAAAAGACAAACCATGTTCTTCCCATGATCACAGTTTTTTTTCTCTTCTAACTCAAAATGAGTTAAAAAAGAAAAGGAAAAGAAATTACAGATTCAAGCATCAAAAAGGCAGAATTACAAAGTAAACATTTCAATGACTACACACTTCTGACACAGAAAAATACAAAAGAAACAGCACTGTACTACACAAGTGTGCACATAAACGAACATATATGCGTAGGTGAGGCTTAAGCGGGCCCTACAAGGAAGAAACCTAAAATGCTGTCATACAATTAAATCATTTAAGAAAGGTAAGTAAGTTCCTATTATCACAACCACATTCCAATCCCACCACAGTGGAACAAAAGCAGAAAACAACTGAAAATGCCTGAAAACTGTTGAGACAGAAAGTACAGTTTTGTACCTACCATAAATGTAGATGTCCGATAGGAATGCATCTGCAGTCCTTACAAATGGGTTGTCCTGTCGTCAAGCAGCCCTTCGGTCGGCCGGATTCCAAAGTCTGGGTCTGGCCTCGGCTGGTGTCGCACTTCACCCGACGTCATAGCTGCAGTTATTCGGGTATAAAGGCATCAGCCGACGCCATTTTCCTCAGTGTTTCTTGCCCCAGATGCCAGGTGCCCTCTAGGAAGGCTAAATTTGGATAAATGCAAATGATTCCAAATAGGAGAGAGCAAACAAAATATAAGCATGTATGTACATATATACAAACAAATACACCATAATAGATTCCCCCAGCTAGCTACAAGATGGGCAAATACCCTAGGAGTACCACAGAGGGGAAGGAGGGTGGGTAATCCTGACTGCAGATGCATTCCTATCGGACATCTACATTTATGGTAGATACAAAACTGTACTATGTCCTTCAAGGATGCATCTGCAGTCCTTACAAATGGGTAGAATACCATAGCCAAACTGGGGGAGGAGGAGAAATAAAATTATGGTGTAGTTAAGATCCCTTGCAAAACAGCAGTGGCAAAACCTGCTCGGGATCTAGAGTATAGAGGTAAATTATAATGCTTGGCAAATGTATGCACGGAGCTCCAAGTAGCAGCCTCTAAAATGTCTTTGGTAGCCACTCCTCGTAGAAAAGCTGTGGTAGTGGCTGTAGCCCTTGTAGAGTGAGGCCTGATGTTTTCTGGAGTTTTCTTCCCATGGTAGGAGTAACAAAATCTAATGCAATTTCCTATCCACTTAGAGATTGTCTGTTTTGAAATTGCTTTTCCTTCCATTCCTGTTGCATATGCTACCAGTAGCTGGTCAGTTTTTCTATTGCCCTTGGTCCTGTCCAGGTAGTAGCGTAATTGTCTATGTACATCCAAGGTGTGCAACAGTCTTTCTCCCCTGTTCTGTGGGTTGGGGAAGAATGTAGGTAGGTGGATAGCCTGATTTAAGGATACTCTGGAGACCACCTTAGGCATAAAAGTAGGATTTGTTCTCATGGACATTCTATCTTGATGGAAGATCAGGAAGGGCTGTACTGCCATTAATGCCTGTAGCTCAGATACCCTTCTTGCTGAAGTGATGGAAAGCAGTTTTCCATGATAAGTATTGTAATCCTGCTGTTGCTGCTGGTTCGAAAGGAGGGAGTGTCAATTTTTCTAGCACAAAGTTCAAGTCCCATGCTGGCAATGGTGGCTTACTAGGTGGTTTTACATTTTTAATTCCACGCAGAAACCGCCTGAGCAGAGGATGTGAGAAGACTGGAGGATCCAAGTCGTATTCTGCTGAAATAGCTGATGCATGAATCTTAATGGAAGAATAGGACAGGCCTTTGTGGAAGAGCTCTGCCAAGTATTCCAGGATGTTGGCTATGTTTACCAGTGACACATTTTCTCCTTTTGCAGTACTCCAAATGAGATATCTTTTCCATTTTGCTGAATAATTTCTCCTTGTTGAGGGTCTGCGAGCCTCCAAGATAATGTCTTTAACCCTTTGTGATAAATTTGGGTTAATTGGTCTTATGTTCCAGGCAGTCAGCTGCAGTGTTTTCAGGTTTGGATGCAGGGTGTTGTAGTTGTTCTGTGTTAACAGCAAGGGAACTAGGGGCAGGGGCCATATTTGTTCCCGAGACATGCTCCTCAGTAATGGGTACCAATGTTGCCTTGGCCAGTCTGGAGCTATCAGAATGATCCTTGGACGGTCCTCTTTGATCTTCAATAGCACCTTGTGCATCAAAGGCAGTGGTGGGAATGCATATGCTGTCAGGTTTTTCCAACTGAAAGATAGGGAGTATCTTCACTTCCAAGCAAGTGGGTGGTACGTCCTTGTGCAGAATTTCTTTAGTTGGTGATTGAGTGGGGATGCAAATAGGTCTACTTCTGGGAGTCCCCATTTTCTCGTAATGGTTTTGAAGATATCCGGATGCAGCATCCATTCGTGGGCATCCGTGGTAGTTCTGCTTAGTATGTCTGCCAGAATGTTCTCTTTTCCTGGTACAAAAATTGCTTGTAACTGAATGTTGTAGCTCAGGGCCACATTCCAGAGGTCCATTGCCATCCGGCATAGAGGGTACGAGTGTGTGCCTCCCTGTTTGTTGATGTACCACATAACTGTGGTGTTGTCTGTCCTTATCAACAGATGACCTTGTTGAAGAAATGGTCTGAATGTCTGAATTGCCAGTTTTACTGCCAGCATTTCCTTTTGATTTATGTGCAGGTGTAGCTGGTCTTGAGACCATAAACCTTGTATACACTTGTCCAGCATGTGGGCCCCCCAACCGAGGTCTGAGGCGTCCGTTGTGATGGTTTGGCTGGGTTGAGTGTTGTGGAAGGGCAGTCCTTTGTTTGATTGACAGGCCTGAGCCCACCATTGGAATTCTTGCTTCAGGCATGGAATTATTGGAATTTGGGTTTCCAGGCTGTGCTTGTGCTGAGACCATAAATTTCTTAGGTACCACTGTAACTTTCTCATATGCAGTCTGGCATGTGGAACCAATATTATGCAGGATGCCATGAAACCCAAGGCTTGCAGGACTTTTCTTGCTGTTAGATGGTTCTGCTTTGTTAATGCCAAGAAGTAGAGAGGGAGATGCTCCTGTTTTTCTACTGTTAGGAATGCCATTTGTTTCGCTGTGTCCAGCTCTGCACCCAAAAAGGTTATCCTTTGGGATGGTATCAGCCTTGACTTTTTTATATTGACTGTATAACCCAGGGCTTGTAGTAGGTAAATGACCCTTTTCAAGTCTTCTGCTAGCTTGTTTTTGTTGTCCGCTTGTATCAGGCAGTCGTCCAGGTAAGGGTAGATTTGGATTCCCTGAAGCCTGCAATGAGCAATTACTGATGCCAGGCATTTCGTGAACACTCTGGGCGCAGTAGATAAGCCAAAGGGCAATGCTGAGAATTGATAATGCTCTGATCCTGCAAGAAATCTGAGGTATCTTCTGCAAATTTGGTCGTATGGGGACGTGCAGGTATGCCTCCTTGAGATCTAGAGTTACCAGCCAAGACTCTTTGCCCAGCATGGGAAGAAGCTGCTGTAGGGTCAGCATTTTGAATTTTGGAACAATGAGGAATGTGTTTAAAGCGGACAGGTCGAGAATAGGTCTCCATTTGCTTTCTTTTCGCGGTACCAGGAAGAGTCTGGGGTAAAATCCCTGTCCTTGCTCCATAGATGGTACCTTTTCCACAGCTCTCATCCTTAATAATTGAGTTATTTGTTTTAGAGCTTCTGCCTTTTGATTTGGAGGTAGGTTTGGCATTCCTCTCTTCCCTGGTAGAGTATGGAAGTGAAACCTGTAACCTTGGTCTATTGTCTGCAAAATCCACTTGTCTCTTGTGATGCAATGCCAGTTTGCTGAAAATAACGCTAGCTTCCCGCCTAAGGGTGCTTCTAGTTGTTCCCTGGTAGGCGGTGCCAGAGCCAAGTCACTGTGATTGTCCTGTAGTAGTGGTGGTGGCTGTGTCTGTGGCTAAACCTCGCTGGTTGTTACCCTGCCACTGGCGTCCCCTGTAGGCACCCCTGGATTGACTTCTGCCTCTTGAACGCATATTTCTGCCTCTTTGAGCTCTGGAGGAGTCTGGAAAGGACCAATTCCTGGAGGGCCAATTCCTGCTAAACCTTGGAGGTTGGACCTGTAAAAAATCTTTTACTGTTTGGACAGATTTTGCCTTCTCTTCCATCCTCTTCAGCACCTGTTGTGCAGGAGAGCCAAACAAATTGATCTTGTCCATAGGAGCATCTAGTAGTTTTGATTTGACATGGTCCGGTAAGGCCTGCTCTTTTAACCATGCATGCCTTCTGATAACTGTGCCAGTCATGGCTGATCTAAAGGAAGCCTCCAGTGCATCACAGCCGCATTTTAAGGAATGGTTACTGACTTGCTGTATGTTATGTACCATTTCCTGAACAGATTTTTTGTCTAATGATTCATCTGAGGACAGCTTTTTGGTTAACTGGTCTAGCATAAATTCTTGATACTGGATCATGTGAAACTGACAGTTCAAGGCCCTAGCTGAAAGAGTAGCAGAAGTGTAAACTTTTTTACCCCATCTCTCTAAGGACCTGGATTCCCTTTCAGAGGGGAGGGGGTTTTTGGCAGAGGTAGCTGCTACAGCCTTAGGTCCCTGGGAGATAGTCTTGGGATCTGCAAAAGGAGCCTTATACAAATGGTAATGCGTGTCCGGGACCCTGTAGTACCTATCGGGCTTAGCAGGGGCCGGAGGTAGTGAATCAGGAGCAGTACAAGCATCATTAAATGCATCATCTACAACAGAAAGGACTGGAGGTATGGCTAAAGGCCTATGTTGTGGTAAATGCAGAAAAGTTCTAAGCCTCTTTCTGGAGTCTGAAAAATCCTGACCCTGCCACTGAAATTGTTCCCTCATAGCATGCAAGGTTTCCCCAAAGGAAAATTCCTCAGGCGGAGAGGCAGAAGGAATGGACTCTTCAGCATCAGAGTCTTCATAAGGGGAGAAAGGAGCCTCTGGAGGGTTTGTATTATCTGAGTCATCAGAGGAATAATCTGTAGAAACTGGCTCAGGGGGCTCTGCTCTAGGCCTCTTCTCTGGAGGTGGGTGAGAGGCCCTGTCTGGTTGAGGTTGGGATCCCCGGATTAAAGAAATGAGATCCTCTGCTAGACTAAGCATTTGTGAACTAGAGCTAGGCCTGTGAGAGGGGGTCTTAACAGGCACAGATTTAGTAGTTTTAGCTGCTTTAGCCCTGGCAAAGGCCTTAATGGACATGGTTGCAGGTGGCTTAGCAGCTCCATGTGCAGGGGTAGAAATATCCAAGGGAATAGTGTCAGATAATTCCTGAGAAACTGCAAGAGCAGGTGGAATTTCAGAAGCCGATTCCACCAGGTTGGAAGAGGCCTCGGTAGGAGGTAAGTTTTCGGCTGAAGGAAGAACCGCTTGCTCGGTTTCAGCCGAAACCGAAACACTCGTGGTCGGCTTAACCGCGGTTTCGGCCGAAACCGTGGACCGCGAGTGTCGGTCCTTTTCCTTGCGCTTTTTAGATATTTGCGTAGTCGGAGGATCCGACGGCATAATGTAAGCAAAATCGGAGCCGAAAAACTCCTCAGCAAATTCTGACCGACGTCTAAGCGTCCGCCGGTTAAAAGAAGCACAGGCTAGACAAGCTGCTACGTCGTGGTCTGGGCCTAAACAAGGTAAGCAGTAAGAGTGGAAATCTTTATGAGGTATTTGTTTCCCACAAGTTAAACAGTTATTCACTTTTTCTGACATCGGCTGAGGCAAGAAAGAGTCCCCAATGGGGTACTTAGCTTTTTAGAAGTCTTCGTAGAATTATTCGGTAGTAGTAATCTCTGGTTCTGACCGACCGGCACTTGCGAACAGCTTCTGCTTCGGGCGCCACGCGGCAAGAAAGACTGAGGAAAATGGTGTCGGCTGATGCCTTTATACCCGAATAACTGCAGCTATGACGTCGGGTGAAGTGCGACACCAGCTGAGGCCAGACCCAGACTTTGGAATCCGGCCGACCGAAGGGCTGCCTGACGACAGGACAACCCATTTGTAAGGACTGCAGATGCATCCTTGAAGGACATCTACTTTATGGCAAAGTATAGCTTCAGATCGTCACTGAAATAAGGTAACAGTTGAATGTTTTTACTGGTCACATATAAACTGTGTGAAATGTTTTGTGTAAGCATTTTAATTCATAACGAATTATAATCATTAAACACCAAGAAAAGATCGTTATGCAGAATGTTGTGAATCTGCAGCGTTTGGTTTAGCCAAAAAAAAAAAAAAGAAATCGCACCAAAACCTACAACAATGGTCTGTAGATGTCCTTTTGACAACTTCTGCAACTGTTTGCTGTGTAAGGGACACCACTCCCCATATCTACTTCCTTAATTTTCAATGGTTGTTGTTTCCTTTTTTTGTACAACAGCTTTCTTTCGTAATACTTCCAATACTTCCAAACAATGCGTGTTTACGTTGCACCGTTACCCTGAGATGGTTTTATACCTTTTTAACACTAGTTCATTCATTCGTTGTGAACTGTTATTTTTTGAGTACAGGCATTGGTTTTGCAGATATTTCCTACAACACAGCATAGGATCAAAGACTGCCCTGTGAACCCCCCCCCCCCCCAAACACACATAATTTGACCGATTTGGCTCCTGCTGTCACGGAAGTCAACCTGCTAGACAAGAAGTATGGAGAAAGCATAAAAGTACTCATGAACTGTCAATATTTCTAATATACAGTTAATAAGCTGCTATCGGCAGTTACTTACTATCCAGCTGTTTGGAATGTGGTTGCGATAATAAGTACCGTAAATTCTTTCTTAAACAATACACTCCTGTGTGTGGGTATCACAGGATTTTTCCACAGCTGGCTTTATTTAATCACTTGGGTTTCATGCTTGTGATCAAACCACACCAACCATGAATAAATCCTGTAATACCACACCCAGTTGTGGATTACTATAAAATGACCAATAAGGAAGTCTGTCAGTAAAGGCCCCAGACTGCCCTGCTGCTGCCAACTCTGCTCTAAATTCAGGAGATACACTGTGAAGTAGGCTGCAACACTTAGTTCTCAATGAAGTTTATATAACAGTCTTTATTTACATATTAAGCTCTTCTGCCTTTGCTTAGAGACAAGTAGGTAAACTTAAGTGATGTGTCATAATTAGGCATGTACAGGATGTTGTTCTTCTTTTGGCTTTTCCCGGTTAGGGGTCGCCACAGCGGAACTCCGGTCCGCTAATGACTGGCAGTAGATTTTTACGGTGCCGAGGTGCCAGCTCGACACCCAACCTTCAACAAAGGCACGACAATTCTATGCATGTCTTTCGAACGCCACTCAACCATGGGGAGGACATGCAGACTCCACACAGAAGGCGCTCCAGCCGAGAATCGAACGGGTGAACCTCTTGCTGTAAGGCAACAACGCTACCACTGCACCACCGCGGCTTAGACAATGAGGCATGTACAGGATAAAGACAGAAAAACAATTTGAGAAATGCAGAAGTAGTTAAAATACAATAAGTGAGGTCTATTCAAAGACTGATGCTCAAGAGAAGAAACAAATTTCACTCACTGCAGCCTGAAATAAGCAAGAACAGACAATACCTAAGGCAGCTCTCTCTGAGCAAGGACAAGTGAAACTGGTAAGTCACAATATGTCTAAAACCAACTATAAGTATAAAAAGAGTCAGTCAGGAGACAAAAGGCCTAGAATTCACCTGCAGAAAAGATCTGGAAGGTACTGTAAGGATGCATATTGCAGTGGTCAGCCTCACTGTAATCAGCGTTAGTAAAGGCACTTGGACTTGGATATGCTAAGGCCTTGAGTTCACATTATTTCTCATCTTCACAAGTAACTCTTTAAGAAAGTGGCTGACGGTATTGACAGACAAAGCAATTAAGACACCGTGAATTAATAAATGACTGCAAGTAATGCATACAAGCAATCAGGTGATTTACAGCTATTCGCAGCAGACAAGGAGTGGGAGGAAACGGGAGAGAGAGACAGAGAGCGAGACAGAGAGAACATTAAAACACTTGGAAGGCAAAAGACTCAGTAAGGTACAACACGGCCTTACACAGGAGCCAGAAGCTGCAGTTACTGTCTTAACTGTCTAGAAGGAAACAGGGACTATGCCCCTTGGGCAAGACCATCAGTATTACAATTAGCTTGTATTTCATACATCACTGTCAGAGAATGCTAAAGATAACAATGTAAATGAGTCGGCAAACAGTGACGGCTTCTAATGTTGCAGAAAACAGCAACAGTAAAACAGTAACGGACCTTATAATTATTATTATTGTGGTTGCAGAATGTGACTTTCATGACTTTAATGAGCTTTGCTTAATTCATTTAACAGCAGGTCACACATCCAGGTTAGGTTTATGAGTTACATACCATGCCTTTGCAGATAAACAAACGGAATGAGCAAGAACATGGTACAGAATAAGTTCATTCCATGTGCATTCTGTTGTGAATCAACAATTCTGTAACAGGCCAACGGCTGAATACCAAAAAAGCAAGCAGAGAATGAATTTAAAACAGGATGCCGTCTAAACTGGGTATATGAAACGGCATTAGCACCCTTTAATAAAAAATAAATAAGTAAATAAATAAATAGTCAGGTATCTTACCACTTGGATCACCATGTCTGTCTGTCTGAGCACTCTATCACCTCATACAAAACTAGACAATGAAGAGTGCAACAGTTAAGGCAAAGCATAACTTTACTGCACATCAGTGAAGTCAAAATCTTGCATAAAGATCTACATAAATACAGGTACAACTTCTACTTAATATAAGGATGCAAATGACTCTGGATTCACATGTCATACAACCAGCAATTACCACTGCTCTCTATACCACCACACACACACACACACACACACACACACACACACACACACACACACACACACACACACCCATGCTTGCACACATGCACAAACACACAAAGAAACACACGCACACACACAGATACAGAAACACGGACACAGAAACGCACAAAGAAACACAGAAAAACGCACGCACAAGTGAATTAATTACAAGTGCAAAAGGGGAATTAACCATGAATTGCACAACAAATGCAGGAGCGTCACACCAGAGGGACACTAGTTGTTGCTATATACATGGTTAAGGAATAAGGACGATACTAAAACTGTAATGAAAGAAAGGGTCAAAGCCTGGTTACAATACCAGAAAATCCAAAACCACTACCTCGAGACAAAACTATCGGGAACTTCACAACAAAGCCAAAAGACAAATTAAACTTGACAAAACTAGTTACTACAAATCCATGCAGGAAAAATATGCTCACAACCCTCAAAAGTTCTAAGCAACAATAAATAGTTTACTTCATCCAGGGAAAGCCACTACCCCTACCCCTGTATTACCAAACAACCAGGAGGACACCCCCACTCAATTTAACAACTATTTACCAAAACAGTCCAAGCCCTTGCCAACACCCAAAATAGTACTAGTGGCCCCATTCCAACAGCTACCCCTACCCACCCCAGTTCACTAAACGTCTCCCCCAGCTTTTCTCTACATTCAGTGCCCACTAAGATGGTAGCCAAACTCCTCAAAAAAACTAAACCAACCACACTAGCTGCTGATAATCTTCCAGCAGACCTCCTTCAGTTAACAGCAGAGGCTACAGCTTATCCCATATCTATTTTCATAAATAGCTCTACATCAGAATGTAAAGTTCCTGACTCATGGAAAATATCACATATTGTTCCACTACACAAAGGAAGTAACTCTCTTGAGCTACAAATTATCACCCAATCGCGATTCTATCTCCATTATCAAAAATATTAGAGAAAGTAGTTTATTCTCAACTAATGCAGTACCTCCTAAATAACAATCTACTATCCAAATCTTAGCATGGCTTTAGACCTTCCCATAGCACCACCACAGCATTACTCTCATTTACCAACACAGTCAATCACCATAGGAACAAGGGATTATTCATATCCTCCATATTCATAGATTTATCTAAAGTGTTTGATATGGTTAACTACCGTATACTTATCGAAACTCTATCTACCCTTAACATAAGCTCCTCCACTATATTATGGTTCAATTGCTACTTATCAGGCTGTCAGCAAGCAGTCATATGGCAAGACCAGTTGTCCCCCCTATTACCAGTATCATTAGGAGTCCCTCAGGTTTCCATCCTCAGTCCTTTGCTGTTCGCCCTATTTACAAACCAGATCGCTTCATCCTCCCTCTCTGCCTCAACAGTGCAATACGCAGATGACACCACTATTACATGTGCCGCCCCAATCCTAAATGAGTTACAAACCCTAACTCAAAAGCATGGTTCACCAACATTAAACATTCCTAATCCAAAAAAACAAACTAATGCTCTTTAGCCCTGGTAGAACTCCTCTTCTAAACAATGAATTTACCATAGAATCCAAAGACAAAACTCAGATCACTACAACAACGCACGCAAAACTGCTAGGCGTTGAAATAGACAACAATCTAAAATTCGACATACACAAAGTACACACAATCAAGAAAGTAAACAAAAAGCTTGGCCTTCTTTACAGGAACAAACACTTCATCACTAAACATACCAAAGCCACTATTGCAAGAACTCACCTCTTATCCATCCTCCTTTATGCCTCCCCCAGCCCCTTAAGATCTACTAACTAAAACCTCATAAATGTCATCAAACACAAAAATGATGCTGGTAAATCTATCTTTGCCTGCACTATTGCCAGTACCTGGAATTCACTCCCAAGCCAAATTACTTCTACCACCTCTATTACTCAATTTAAAAAACTCCTGAAAACCCACTAGGCAAACAATTGGCTTTGTTCATGCTACATCCCTGGCTAATCCACCCCACTGCACTGTTTCAAGGACTCCATTAGGGATCACCAGTTTTCCCATGGTATACTTGTTTATCATATGGTATGTACCTTTCAGATTCAATGACATACACTTTAGAGAAAAAATATATACATCTTCTAGTATATATAAAAAAATGTATGTGATTTTATGCATTTTTCAATTATTATGTATACTGTGCTATATGAATTTCATTACAAGAACTTGTTAATAACTACTGTATATATATATATATATATATATATATGCTCATATGCATTTCTTTCATGGGTGACCATATGTATTCTTATATACTTGTTTATATGCTTGCTTATATTTTCTCTCATGTACGGACTGTTATATGGCATGCACATATTGTTAGATGGAGCTTTTCTCCCTGGGCCTCTGCTGAAAATGGACCTGTATCCAGTCAGACTTTCCCAGTTAACAAATGTAAAATAAAATAAAAAATAAATAAATAAAAATAAAAATTTAACACATTTAAAGACAGTCATGGCACTTTGAGTAGCATACTACAAAGTATTAAATTATACAAATGAGAGTAACTCATACCACAAGCTTACTAAGAAAGCAAAACTCCCACAGTACTGCATAAAGAGTTTGACCAGAATCACTACAGAAGAGAAAAAGTCATACAAATATATATAAACATACCTTTACTAAGGAATGCTGGGAGACACAAATTATCCCTGGGGGGGGGGGGGGGCATTCAATCACGGTAGCTCTTGAATGTACAGTAACACAAAAGATCTTAAATAAAGCTCTTAGGACAGCAAACAAGACTCCACTGGCTAAAGACAGAGGATTACTGACAAATAACTGAAGGGTCCATGCTTTGTGAAAGAACCCATTACCAACTATAGCACAAAATAAATGGACTATGCATTTTGCCATAAAAGTAATCACACATTTTATGTGCTGCTGTGTTGTCAATCTTCATTCATTCCTGACAGCTGGGAATCTGTTCTGATCCTAAGAACCGGCTCGGCCATTATACAGCTCGCGCCAGCCAAAAACTCTTGAGCAAAGTCTCTACCCACAATGCCTCTGTGTACGTTACCTCAGAATAAGTCTGCAAATTACAGCAAGATGAAGTATACATAATATATGAGGGGAAGCTATGTCCAAGGTAAAAACCCTAATGCCAGTCCAGGACAAGGGTACGAACCTCCAGCAAATCTCGAAGGTGGGGGAAGAAGGTGGTATGTCAAGAATGAACGAAGATTGACAACACAGATGGAACATTACGGTGAGTACATAGCTTTTTTATCTGATGTTGTCAATCTTCATTTATTCTTGACAGTTGGGACACAGTCTCTAGCTACTTATACCCTGGGTGGCTTTATGGAAGGATATTCCTGAAAACTATAGAGCCAAAGGATACTCTTCCCCTGGAGACCATATCCAATTTGTAATGAGTGATAAAGGTATGAGGGGGTTGCCCAAGTTGCTGCTGCACATATTTCATATAGAGAGGCCTTGGAATGAAAAACAGCTGAAGTGGCAGTAGATCTGGTTGAGTGAGCCCTTACAGGCGCAGGTATTTTACGATTGTTTTGTTCATAAATAAAGGTAACACAATCTCTTAATCATTTTGATAGGTTACCTTTAAAAACAGGTTTATCTATCCTTGGTTCTGAAAAGGAAACAAACAGTTAGTCTGAAGTTCTACAATCCTTAGTCAAGATAAAATCTCAGCTGTCTATGTACGTCTAACAGATGCAGACAGTATACGCTTTTGTTAGTGAAATTTGGAGAGAAAACTGGTAAATGAAAGGACTGATTGATGTTTGACCACCTTAGGAAGGAAGGAAGGGTTAGTCCTCAAGGACACTCTGTCTTTATGGAGGATTATGTATGGAGGTTTCGCACAAAGTGCCTACATTTCTGAAACCCTTTTGGCAGAAGTAATGGCCACTAGAAAAAGGGTTTTCCAGGAATGAAACCTGATTACACAAGTAGAAGCTGGCTCAAAGGGAGGTGATACTAAATATTGCAAAATGAATGCAAGATCCCATGGGGGTAATAGGTCCTTCAATGGAGGTTTGATACGTAGGATTCCCTTAAGAAACACTATGCATAAGCGATAGGAAATTAAGAATTGGCCATCGCAGCAACTGTGAAAATTAGAGATGGCTGCTAAGGTAACTAATGGTTGAAATAGCCACTACTTAGTTGAACAGGTTCACTAGAAAATCTAAAATTTTTTTCAGCCGGGGCTGAAAAAAGATCCAAATTATTCTTAGAAGCCCAAAGAGAAAATCTTTTCCATTTACTGTAATACAGTTTCCTGGTGGATGGTCTACGAGAAGCCAGAAGAATTTTTCGGACAGGGGAAGTAATATTAGATTGCCTGGCAACTAATGGAATTGGAGGAACCAAGCCGTGAGCTTGAGGGAGAGAAAGTCTGGGTGTGACAGCCCTTGGGGGTGTGACAGAAGATCCAGAAATGGGTCCAGAATACAAGGTTGATGAACCATAGGAAAAGAAACCAAACTTGCCTGGGCCAAAACGGGGCAATGAGGATTACTCTGGATCACAACCTCTGGGCTTTCTTCAGAAAAAGGGGATTGAGGGGAACAGGGGGGAAATGCATAAAGGAGACCGGGGGGGAATCTAGGAAGAGAGTGTCTCTAGGTGACTCTCCCTATGGAAGGAGTAGGGCAAAGTATGCGTTGCACTTGTTGCTTACTGTGGAGGCAAAAAGGCTACAGCAAGGCTCACTCCATTGTTGAAAATACTTGTTTTGCCATTTTGGCTTAGAGACCACTCGTGCAGCAGTAGGATGTGTATGCTCAACTTGTCCGCTATCACATTGGAACTTCGGGGGATGTGCATTGCCACAAGAAAGCGGTTGGAAGATATCACCCATTGCCAAACTCTGAGAGCTTCCCCACAGAGGGAGTAGAATTTGGTTTCCCCTTGTTCGTTGATGTACTAAACAACAGACATGTCTGATTGGATTGCAACTGTTCCTGGAGGAAGAGCATTTTGAAAGGCTTGCAATGCTAGTAGCACTGCTCTCATCTCCAGGACATTCATGTGCAAGTTGGCCTCTTGAGGAAACCAAGTGCCTTGAACTGTCTTTCCCAGATAATGCCCCCCATCCCATCCTTGAGGCGTCCATGGTCACTATGGCCTTGGGCTGAGGGGCAACAAAAGGCAGTCCCATAAGGATTTCTTCTGACTCCATCCACCAGGACACAGCTTTCTTGCAAGTTTCAATTATTAAGATTGGATGACTTGACAAATGAGTAAGGATGGGCCATTGTGAGGCTAGAAGCCATTGAAGTATTCTCATGTGAAACCGTGCCATGGGAACTAGGGTGATAGCTGCTGCCATGGAACCAAGGGTTTGAAGAACAAGAAGAGCGGGCACTTTTCATTTTGGCAAAAAGGATTGGATTTGGCATCTTATCTTTTGTAGTCTGTGAAGGGGTAGGGAGGCTATGCAGGAAAATGGACAGAGTCGGAACCCAATGTACTACAAGTCTTGAGAGGGGGACAGTTGAGATTACACGCAGTTCACTGTGATGGTTAGGGACTTGAAGAGATCAATGAGGAAATCTAAGTTTTCTGTCAGCAAATGCCTGGTGGGGGCAGTGAGGAGCCAATTGTCTAGATAAGGAAACACCCAGAATCTGTTAAATCTCACGTGGGCCGTAACAGCCGCCATACATTTGGTGAACACCTTAGTAGCCATGGTGAGACCAAATGGCAGCACTCTAACTAGTAATAACTGGCTCCTAGCTGAAAGAGGAGGAACCTTCTTGAGCGCTTGTCTATTTTTATGTGATGATATGCATCTTGAAGGTCTATAGAGCACATCCAATCATCTTTCTCTAGAAGGGAGAGAACAGACTGAACCACGACCGTCTGGAATTTTATCTGCTAGACAAAATTGTTTATAAGGCTGAGATCTAGTACTGGCCACCAGTCCTCCGTCTTTTTTGGCACTAAAAATAATCTTGAGTAAAACCCAGATTCTAACTGGTCTGGTGGGACTTTTTGGATGACTCTTCTTTACAGCAGCCTTTGTATTTCTTTGGTGGCTTAATCATTCTGATGGGGTGGAACACTGGAGATTTTTCTTCAAGATCATGGAATTATGTCTCTGACAATGATTTTGTGCACCCAAGAATCAGAGAAAGTCTCCTCCTGACTGCTTCCAGAGGTATGCAATCAGGCCTCCTTTCAGGAGCGTTGGTAGGGCTGTCCAGAAAAGGAATCTCAGGACCCCTGGTTTCACAGGCCACCTCTGTCTCAGGGTTGGCATCTTCCATCTGATCTCCCCACTCTGCCTCGAGAGGAGCCGATGCCACGTGTGTCATGGAAAGGTCCCTGGAACTTCTTGAACCACATTTTCCCACTCCTCTGATTCTCGGAGAAGGATCGTTGAGGGGTGGAAAAATGAATACTCATGGCAGACAGGGTCTTACCATCCTTTTCACACCTGGCTAGTGTGTCCTTTACTTTAGGGCTGAACAGGGAAGATCAGTCAAATGGAGCATTGACAAAGGAAGACTTGAAGGGCTCAGTGAAGTCACACAAGCACATCCAGGTGTATCACCTAACTGGAACACAGGAACCCGCTGCTCTGGTCGTCCCTTCGGCTGCATGGGCAATGAGTCGCATGGATGAGTTTGATATAGACTCCAGGGTGGCTAGCTGCAAAATGACCTTATCTTGTACCTCGCTGGACACAGCCCCAGTTAGCGTTTCTGATAATTCCTTAATCAGGTCTTTCTGGAGTGTAGCAAAAAGTGTGCCATAAAGTTCAAGGACCCAAGTGCAAAGGTCGATGAGCCGTAGACCCTCTTTCCAAACCTGTCCATCGTCCCAGGCCTAGGCTCCCTGTTAGAAGGATGAACAGAAGGACTCTTGTCAGCTAGTTCCTTTTTGGTGGCAGCCACCACCACCATGGCATCTACTGGCAAATCTTTCACCCAATATTGGTGGTCTTCTGGTGGTGATAATATTTTGTCAGGTCTCTGGGGAATGGGATCTATGGTGTCAGAAGTCTTCCAAGCCCACTGCGCAACTAGCTTGATGAAGTCATTAGCAGGTGGGGACACCCAGGAGGTAGATGGTCAGGCACGGAAGGGTTGCAAGCATACAGTTTCCTCCAAGGATGGGTCTTGAGACTTCCAGTTAGCCCTCTGTTTCAGAATTTCTAGGATGTCTCCAAAGGAAACTAAAAACAAAATATCCAAGCTAGTATTTACAAAAAATATTTTTAAAAACATTTTTGCACACTTTTAAACACATACATTTTTAACATACATAACCCTACAAATTATCCTATTTTTGTAACAATTTTTGCAACAAACAAGCTTTTTAGTACTGTCTTTCAATATATTTAAATTAACTGCATTTTTTGACATTTAAAGCTTTTACCTTTAAAAAGCACTGAAGAACATTCACACAGTGTCAGCTAATTGTATGTCATGTGACTTATTTGTTTAAAAAAGGAAATGGTAGATTGTAACAAGAGGTTCTGATGAAGTCTTAATGAAAGATGTTGTAAGACGGAAGCGTTTAGCCAGATTTTTATTGTATTTTCATTTTTAACTATTAAAGTGATTATTTCCTGCATCTTGAGTTGCCTTACCGGCTTTTATATATATATATATATATATATATATATATATATATATATATATATATATATATATATATATATATATATATATATATATATATACACACACACACACACACACTTACATTCACATATATATAAATATGTACATACATACATACATACACACACGTACAGCTAGATGACAGGGCTGGTAGTCAGGACTGTATTATTAGAAGGGTCAGAATAATGTAGTGCATTTGATAATGAAGCAATACTTGGATTTATATAATAATGCATACAAGTATGTTGTGTCTTTCGGCTTTCCCCGGTTAGGGGTCACCACAGCAGAACTCCGGTCCACTAATGATTGGCAGTAGATTTTTACGTGCTGAGTTGCCAGCCCTGATGCACAACCTTCAACGAAGGTACAATGTATACAAGTATATATATAAAAAATAAATATATATATATATATATATATATATATATATATATATATATATATATAAAAGGCCTGGTCAAGGTTTTTAGATGATGAGACAAAGTCAGAGGAAGGTGGCTGGATGAGTTTATTTTATGTTACATTACTAGTGAAGGATTACTGAACATACTCTTACAGAGGTTCTGGCGGGCACAGGCAGTGCATCAAAGCGTTGCTCAAAAGCACACAATTATTTTTTTATTCAATGCAGTATGGAACAAGAAATACAGGTGCAACTGCAGACAATATATTTTGGTAGAGAATGTCCATGTAACAGTAGATGTATGGGGTTATGGAGGAAGGATCCAAGGGAATAAAATGAAATTGAAGATAATGCCTAAGCAGCATGGGATAAAGTGGAAAAGGGCAGAAACGGAGAAAGGTAAGCTGGAAGTTAATGATGATCATATATTTGTGTAATGGGTATAGGTACAAGGATTTTTACAGAGGAAGAAAATGCCATAGAAGAGTACACTGAAAAGCACATGAGTGTGGTAAAGCACTAGGTCAGTAGCTACAGGCTGGCAAGAGTGGATGTGAGGGAACCATGGGAAGAAAAGACTACAGGGAGAAAGCAATGTTCTGGTGGAGCAACTGGGAGTAGGGGGAAAGGCATTAAGACCAGGGACATGTAGGGAGTCAAATGGAGAGAGCAAAGGTACCACCCTTCAGGTGTCACAATTTTACACCAGACTGAGACTTTAGCAGCTCTGCTTACAGAGAATGCAGAGCAGTAAAAAGGCCTTACAATGCATGATTGGTGTTCCCAGCTTAGTAGGATGATGGGGGACCATTACAAATGCAGACATATTATGGGGCAGTGGCACTTAATCAAACGTTATCCTTCCATTTAAGTAAAACTGCAAATAATTAGTGATGAATATGTGGCTATATTTTCCTTAATGAATAGACATGAGGAAGACAAGAAAAAGGGACAAAGACAGGAGTGCCTGGTACACAGAAGAAAAGAACAGGAAGTTTAGGATTAGGTGACTGCGCAAAAACTAGGTGACTGGGTTTTCTATATACACAGAAATTCTAGGTGAGGGAAGCCCCAGGATGGCACTGGGTACGTGGATGCATGTTAATAAAGTGTCTACAAAGTGCTTTGCACAAGACAGCCATAAATGGTTGTTACAATGAGGATTACTGAAGGAGGAGACAGGCACATCCCAAAAGGCCATGATTTTGGATGGACCTGGGTTTAGTATGCTGCCTACAGACTGGGAGGTGTGCGGTTACAACAGATTGCAGGTTTCCAGCTATGCACGCTGTGAGTGTATTTAAGGAGAACGTAGGGCTTTGGAATGCTGGAAGCCTAGAGGGCAAATATGGAGAGGTGAAGGAGGAGCTGGCAGGTGCTTTCACTGCAACTCTGTTCAGTGCTGGAACTAAATTTCTGGTACCAGTGCTTGGCATCTGGGAAGCCAAACTACCCAGCAAAGTTATGTTTTTAACTTGCAGAACAATAGTAAAGCGGCCCTCAGTCACCCCAGATGCACAGGGGCAAAGCAATGTACATGCTTAATGCCAGTAAAAGGGACCATTTTAAGTAAGTGGCTATGAAGATACCTGGACAGGGATGCAGCAGTTATGTTATGAGAGGGATTCCGTAAGGGTTTTAAGATTCCAGCGAGGGGAGAAGAAAAAGGGGGCAGTACCAAGAATTTGAAACTGACTAGGAAGTATACAGAGCTGGTATAAGTGAAACAGGACAACAAAGTGATAGCAGAAAGTGCAGAGTGCTACCTATAGTTTTGGTACTAAAGAAAAACCCAGATGAATTTCACCTCACCCATCACGTTACACCCAGAAGAGGAGTTAGTGAATGGAATATATAGATAGTACAGCTCAGTGTGCTAATGGTGAAAGCTGACTGTATTAGCTTTCATGTTGCTACCAATGTGATGCACACAGCATGGATGGTTGGGAATGGTGTTTTCAATAGTACATTGACAGATGTATGTCTTTATAGCCCTTCCATCTCTTGTGCACATTTCAGAAATTTAGTACTTTTATGCAATGGACAGTAGTGGCGACGAAAGGTGAGGACAACACTGTATGTTATTTAGATTTTCTTTTTGTAGGACATAAGAACATGCCGGAATGTCAGCAGGCAGTGGACATTTTTTCCCCAGTTGCTTAATGAACTAGGGGTTCCAGTAGCAGAAGACAAAGTTGAAGAGACAATCAATAAGCTTCCATTCTCAGGTAGGGAAACTGACAGTGCAGAAGGTTTACAGAGACTGCCAAGTGAAAAAGTGCAAAAAATGTGCATACTATTGTCCCAGTGCTAGGCCATGGAAAATGAGAAAACAACTGCAGGAATTGGCCAGCTTAATGAATTCTGCATGCAGGGTTATCCCTAAGGGCAGAGCTTTCATGAGGCATTTGTCACAAAGGGTCAGGTTGTACGAAACCGCATCATAGGAACTGGATATTCTTGGACATGCGGAGGGATTTAGAGGTTTGGTACAAGTTTCTTAAGGAAATATGGCATGGCTTTGTAAATCAAGACTCCTGGAAATATTTATGGATGCTGTTAGGGACACTGACTTTGGGGGCAAATTCAATGGATGTTGGTTCAGCAGCATAGGGACACAGGAGATTAGGGACAGTGAAGGAGTTTTGGTAGCAGAATTGGCAGTAGTGGCCTTGGAAATTGTTGGGAGAACAGTTGAGTAATAAGAGTTTATCTTTGTTTGGATAACAGTAGTGAGGGTCATACAGAAAATAACTAGCTTGTGGGGCGGAACTGGTTATGGGCAGGATGATGAGGCACTTCACTGTTAGCAGGATGATGAGGCACTTCACTCTTAGCGGGTTGATGAGGCACTTCTCTCTTAGCAGGGCAATGAGGCACTTCTCTCTTAGCAGGGCGATGAGGCACTTAGATGGTATAACCTTGCATAGCCAAGGGTCAGATCACTGTTCTATCATTAAGGATGCTCACATTTTTGAAAGGAGAGTTTGTGTTTATGTTGCAAGGTCCAAGACAGATCAGTAGAGGAGATGGGTCTATGGGTATAGCTTTGTATTCCTACAGGCTTAGGTTGGAATTTGACAGAAGTGCTGTATGGGTACCAAGTACAGCGGGGCATGCAACCAGGACCACACTTTTGCCACCAGCAGAGGGACCCACTTGCACAACATCAAGCAAGAGCCATACTTTGGAAAATACTAGAGTTGCGTAAGCTGGTTACAATCCATATTCATTTCAGACAAGGATAGCATCTTTTACCCACAGGGTGGGGGCACCCCAGGATGACATTAAGACGCTGGGCAGATGGAAGTGCAGTATATATAACGCTGATCTTAGAAGTGGATTGCTTTGTTTTCTTTGCTTTTACAGCTTGGTAATAGGCAAAGCATAGACACCTAAGGATTGTTGGGCATTTCTATATCACAAGGCAAAACAATGGCTACAGTATAAGAAACAAGCTTGAGCTGGGGCCTGAATGCACGATGGTAGCTAACTGGCTACCTATGAAACAATGTGCTGACTTTCTACTTGCCTTTCAACTGTTTAAACTTATCAAGAATGACACTTCCCCTTCACTTGCTGCGAGACTATTCAGAGTTGTGCCAAACCTTACACATCTTAACCACCAATGTCCTCTCCTCCAACCCCCACCATCACCACCATCAAACTAGGCTTCGCTGCACAGATCATGCTTTCTCAGTCCTTGGGACTCTCACTGTGAAGATTTTTCCCTTATTTTCTTAAAGATTATTTCTCTTAGTCCATTTTCTTATCATAAAGACATTCAAGACTCTAGGAAAATGCAACAGCTATCTCTCTGATCATATAACTTAACCTCTTCAATCCTTGCTAACTCTATTTCTGATTGTGTTTCTTTCAGCATGCCATCTCTGACGTCACTCTATATTTATAAACTGTTTTTTTTTCACTCTCTATATAATGTCATTTTTTATTGCCTTTATACCCTCAAGCCGAGTATGATATTCACTTTGTACATAATACATGTATATATTATATTTTGTCATTCTCTCTGTATATAATGTCATGTATCAATTGTGTTTTCTCCGGGCTGACACTGACATGGGTTCCACTGGTATTAGTTCCCTACCTGAGTTAACAAATTAAAAATAAAGAAAATAAATACATGCACACAATGTTGAATGGTTTGGGTTGTTGTGCATAAAGTGACCTTGGCTTAAATAGGTGCTGTAGCAACCAGCCAAATGAGGCAGGGATCCTGAGGCCATTTGGCCATTTTGTTGCACCTTGTGGGAATGACATAAGCCAGACACTGATTCGAGAATTGCAGAAAGCAATTGCTCAAGAAATTCATTTCCTTAAGGAATGCTACATGTTGGCCAGAAATTATGCAGCAAACAAAATGGAAGGTGATAAGTTACATTACACCACTAGAGAGAATGCATCACAGAATTATAACACTATAAACAAAGTATTGAAGGGCACGAGGGGCATTTATACAGTTCACCTGGGCATTTGAGTCAAGTGGCCAGACAGGTACGACAGGAAAGGGGTTCACATATCAGACGAATGTATCTACGAACTTGAAGTGCTGTGGGTTGATGCGAAAATCGAAGGGGCAGATATTGACTGCCTGCTCTGTAGCACTTGGGTGATATATGCACAAGAAATGGTCTCCCTGAAATTCTTGACTTGTGCACACCTCCTGAAATAACTCACTTTCAATCAGTTAGGATAATTGGCAATAAATACATAGCTGCATCCATTTCCACAGTCTATGTTCCCACATGCTTTAACCATGCTAATGGATCTCCTGAGTATTAATATGTAATAGGAATGGTGCTGGAATTGCTAATGAGTTAAAATCTGATAACCTTCCATCTGTGAAGCATTAATATGGTACTGCTACAACAACAAAAGGAAGTCAGAATAGTGGGTGTGTTTGAGTTATCTAGAATAGGGAAAACTATACCAGGTCACAGAAAAAGGTTTAGAGGGGGACATTTTCAATGACAGACAATGAGTGGCATTTTAGAAGAGCCAAAAGTGCTGTAGGCTCAGCTTAGTTGATGCAGAATGAGGGCATTGTAGATTATACCAAAAGTCACTGTGGTCTGCCAAGTCAATTACACCGCTTTTATGTTCTCCAGTAATCAGGTTCCAGATACTAGTACGGTACTCATCAGTTCAAACAAGGATGATGGCACAGTGCAGGGGCTTGCTACAACTAACCTAGCTATGGGACAGGATTACAGGTGTACACAACCTTGTGGCAATACACTACAAAAACTTTTAAACAACTAACCTGCAGTAATAAATAATAGACTCTACATTACTTAATGCAGTTTACGTTGCAGAATTTCAGTGGTGCAGCTTAGCCATTATGCATAAAATTATACTGAAAACAGCATACTTCACTTCATGTTAATAGTTTTATTAGCCACATTACTTAAAAATTCTTGCTGATGCTCTAGCCTTTCCTATATGCATCCTAATCAACCACTCCATCGCCGAAAGCTATGTCCCAACCTTATGGAAAAGGTGCTACATTCTTCCTGTCCATAAAGGTGGACACTTAAATGAGCCTTTTAACTTCAGGCCTCTGGCCACACTGTCTCCACTCACAAAATTCTGGAGAAGTGTATCCAGCAGCAACTTCTCACTGACAATTGCCCCCTTTCCCCTATACAGCATCATTTCTGCCCTTTTCATAGTACATGTACACCCCTCCTTAGTTTTATAACATTTTTTTTTTTTTGTTGTTTGCCTGTTTTTTTTAAACACTGTTATTGAATTATCACTTATGACACAGGCAAACTTACATTTATAAAAAAACAAAAAAAAAACACATTAACATGTTAAGAATTACAAACATTATATATCATATATATTCTTCTATACAATATGATCAGCTTCACTACATAAGTTGCTCAATTCCTACCTTGCCTTAAACCTCATTCCTCCTCCAAAACACTTTCATGAAGTATTGCTCCCACAATTTTCATTTTTTTCTATGTAATTTGCTCTACTCTTTTCTGAAAGATCCCACTTCCAGTTATTTTATCTCTGTTAAAATGTTCACTACTTCAAATACAGCTGGTCTGGACTCTGATTTTCATTTTCTAGAATTTCTTTTTTGGCAGCCACCAGAATTAAACTTGACAAGGCCTTACTATGTTCAGGCAATATAGATCCTGTATCACAACTCAAAAAAAATTATCTCCTTAGTTACACCCATTTGCTCACCCAGTATTTCTAACAGAGCACTCTGTACAGAATTGTTAAAGTCTGCTAACTCATTACACCCCCAAAACATATGTTCCCAGGCACCTCTTTCTTCCTCATCACATCTCCAGCATTTGCTATCTACCAGAGGAACAATTACTTGGACTCTGCTTGGGACATAAAAATAGATAACCAAACACTTCCAGTTGAGATACAAAAATACACATGCCAACACTTCCAAGCAAAAATCCTAAATCTTCCAGACTTTGTTGAATATTTGGGAGGCATACATATGTCCTCCCACTGTTTTTTTTTTTTTGTTTGTTTTTTGTGAAATGCTTACTCAATTGTTATTCCCAATCTTTTCTAATTTCTTCCAATTAATTCCTATAATTATCGTGCAACATTTTATATGCTCTACTAATTATTCTTTTTTAACAGCAGCTGCTGTTCTAGATTCAACAAAAAACTCGTACCAGGGCAGCTCTTTCACTTAGGATTCCCCTATCCCTTTCTCTATGCCTGCACTGGCATCAATTCCTGAAAGGGAAAGCAGGTCTATAGCCTTCAGTTCAAATGTCTTCTTCGCCTCTTCTCATTCTATTACCTTTCCCTCCCTAATTATTTGTTCCCATTACCTTGGTTCCATTGCCAGTTTTCTCCTGTAAATTCTTGCCCCCCTCTTGCCTATTCTCTGTTCCCCTAACTGCAGTCATCCTTATCAGCAGAATGTCCATTCCCATGTTGGCTTAGTTCTTAGAATATTTTCTGTTAGTTTATGATATAATATTTCACATGATTGTTGTTGCAGAACTGAGTTGGCCTAGTGGTGTATTGCACAAAACAAAAAATGCAGGTTGCCCAAGGTATCGACTCACAACTGCACACTCGTTAGATGTAAAAAAGTCCACTGAGTGAAGAATTCCACAGGAAACCAAACGTAAAACTTTTATTCGATCACAACCACCCTGGTTCTCTGTGTTGGTTTTGTGGTTGTGATCGAATAAACGTTTTACGTTTGGTTTCCTGTGGAATTCTTCGCTCAGTGGACTTTTTTACATCTAACGAGTGTGCAGTTGTGAGTCGATACCTTGGGCAACCTGCATTTTTTGTTTTGTGTGGTTCTTGGCTACTATTCTAGTGGTGTATTGCACTTCTCCTTAAGGATCTGCATCCAAAATCCTGCACTCTCCTCACTTTTGAACTTCCCCTTGCTTTATCATCATCCCTTTCCACCTTGATTTGTAGCTTTCTGCTTGTGTTATGTATAACGGTCTTAATTGTGTAGCCTTAAAATATCCCTTCAGATCAGGTGATCTTAAACCACCCTGTTCTACTGGAAGGTTCCACTTACCCCACTTGACTCTTGCCCTTGTCCCCTCCCAGATAAAATCTCTCACTTCTTTATTAATCACTATCCACAACTTTTCCTCTGGTTGATAAAAATATGGCTGACCTGTGTATAAAATTAAAGGGACTAAAAACATTTTTACTGTTTGCACCTTGCTACCCATGTCCACGGACATGAGCTTCCAGTTTCACAGTTTTTAATTTTATAACACTTGTTTACCAATATCGAAACTCTGGGAACTTAGAATCTACACTTTTTCTAGATTTATCCAGTGCTTTTGACATGTCACCCCTCCAGAAACTGCTTCAAAAACTAGCTTGCCTAGGAACATATGAAAACACAAGGAGAATACTTAAAAATCTGTACTTGCACAACTACTGGATGATTAATATTCTCTACCCCTTACATTCTGCTATTCCTTCTAAGCACCTTATCATCAGTTATTGGTCCAAAGTCTCCTACTTAATCTTTACCTCTGCTTCTTCTTCCTTCTACCTATCCTAAAACATTTTCCCTCTCAACTCTTAATACTAACCCTCAGTTTCCTCCTTTCCTCTCCTTCAACCAAGTTCATTTCCTAATATGTCTCTCAGCTCTTTATATGCTATGTTGCTATTAATTACTAATATTTTGCTTAAATGTTGCACCTTTCTTTATTATCAGCATATCTCTGTTTACTATGATCTTTATGTAATGTTTTAATTTTTATTGAGCTTTTCTCCCTGGGCCTCCTCTGAAAAGGGGCAGCTTTCTGCCCAGTTGGACCATCCCTGTAAACAAATGGAATAACTAAATAAATAAATAAAATCTAATTTATTTGTTTTTAAATACAACAAAGTTGTGACAAAAACTTAAAAGGTTGTACTTGAGCATGCATAAGCCATGGTTACTGAATGCATTTTCAATAATCATGTTAAGCCATGGTTACTGAATGCATTTTCAATAATCATGTTTAAGAACCACACACACTTAGTTTCTGTGCCTTAGTGTCTAAACATACACTTATCCGTGGTGGTGCAGCGGTAGTGTTGTCGCCTCACAGCAAGAGGTTCTCCCGTTCGATTCTCGGCTGGAGTACCTTCTGTGTGGAGTCTGCATGTCCTCCCCAACGTCGAGTGGCATTTGAAAGACATGCGTGAATGGGCGTGCCTTTGTTGAAGGTTGGGTGTCGGGCTGGCACCTCGGCACCATAAAAATCTACTGCCAATCATTAGCGGACCGGAGTTCCAAGACGAAAGAAGAAGTGGCGTCTAAACATACACTTGACAGCAGTATGTAAATAAACTGCAGTGACATCTAACAGACTCTACTTTCCTTAATGCACTTTATTTAACAGATTTTCAATGGTGCAGCTTAGCCATTATGCATAAAATTAAACTGAAAACATCCTACTTCAATTCAAGTTAACAATCTTAATAGCCATAGGTAAGCTTATTGCACAATTAAATTAAATAAGCCATAACGCCTACGGCATTTAAGATTTTTAACAGTTACAATTCAAAACACATTAACAACAGTAATGGGCATTAAGAACAAAGAATGTAACATTTACGATGAAACTTGGGGGGGGGGGATTTAAGATGAAAGCAGAAGCACAATTAAGTAGGTATTCATGCAACCAGCTGCCTACAGTGAGAAAGGATAAGACAGGGATACATAAGTGGGGCATGACTGAACAATTTAAGGTATATGCAGCTTTGAAATTTAAACAAAACAGACTGAATGAAGAGCAGACTGAGGGAAAAAAAACAGCCATATAACAGCCACAAATGGCAGATAATGTGCCACCTAATCTAAGTCGCTAGAGTAGCTCGGGAAACAGGATGGAAAATAGTATGTGAAAAAAATGCATTCAAATCCGGCATTAAAAGTCGTAATTCATACTCTCCAAAATATGCATACTCGGTGATTCAAATTCAAAGATTCAAAAGATTCAAAGAAAGTTTAGTTATTTAGGACCACACAAGTGGAGGCCAAACGAAATTACAAATGTCAGCTCACATGAGAAATGCAGTGCGAATAACACAGATACAGCGGTACCAAAGAATAACATAGGAAAGAAAATAACAGGTATGACATGCAGGAGGTAGTTCACATTACGTAAACACACTCAGTACCCATAATCCAGTGATAAATACCCACCACCAAACCCCTTCACCATTAAGATAGAGAATAGCGACTAGTGAATAGCAGTGATTTAGTTACTGTATCGCACTTGTTAACCTTAGACGTGACTCAGTATAGTCATCATACTGCATAATAGTAATACTGGCAGTAATTGCTCACAGCAGCAAGATTAAATGAAAAAAAGAGGCTTCAATGTATCAGGTATTATAATTGGAATCCGAGTTAATAAGCCTCACAGCTGTAGGATACAAACTGTTCCTGAATCTGGTAGCCCTACAGTGGAAGCTGCAGTACCTCCCTCCAGACGCAAGTTGTGAGAACCAGCTGTGGGGTCAGATGGGTCGAATCAGCTAGTATTTTGTATGTTTTCTTTCTTGCTGCTATAAAGAAAAGCTCCTGAATAGAAGGGAGGTTTGTGCCCAAGATTTTCTCAGCCACCCTCACCACCCTCTGTAATTTCTTCTTCTCAACCACTGTGCAGTTGCCAAGCCCTGCTATGAAGTTGCTGGTGAGGATGCTCTCGATAGCTCCCCTGTAAAAAGTGGTAAGAGCAGACAATGGGAGACTAGCCTGGAGCTTCCTCAAGAGGTGAGGCCTCTGTTGAGCCTTCATGAGTATATGGTTGGTATTAACAGTCCTGGAAGGGCCATCTGAGATGTGAAGGCCCAGGAGCTTGGTTGTTTTGACTTTCTATACTACCTCCCCTTTGATAGTGAGTGCTTGGTGAACTGTTGTCTTTCTCCTGAAGTCCATAATCATTTCTTTGGACTTATTAACATTCATGTCCAGATCGCTCCTGTCATACCAGGCAATCAAAGTGTTCACCTCAGCCCTGTAGTTATGTTCATCCCCACCACTAATGAGACCCACTACTGTGGTATCATCAGTGAATTGTATAATATGGTTTGACTTATGTTTTGCAGTGCAGTCTTGGGTGAGGATGGTGAAGAGCAAGGGGCTGAGCACACAACTTGGGGAACACCAGTATTCAGGACTATGCATTGAGAGGTGTTGTTTCCAGCGCATGTCTATTGGGGTCTACTAATCAGAAACTCAAGAGTCCAGTTACTTAGGTGCTTGTTTATCCTGGGATTCACAAGCTTATCCACCAGTTGTACTGGTATAACAGTGTTGAATGCAGAACTGATATCGATGTACAGCAGCCTTACACAGTTGTTCCTCCCTTCTAGGTATTTTAGTGCAAGGTGCAGTGCAAATGATATCGCATCTACAGTCGATCTACTTGCCTGGTATGCTAATTGGAGCAGACCAAAGGACTTAAGCAGACCCACAGATAGATGTTTCTTCACAATCCTCTCAAAGCACTTGAAATTAAGAGAATTAAAATATTAAGTCCACTTTTCAGCATTGAGCAAGGAAAATAAAACCTTAATTAGGCCAGCTCTAAGTCAGTTTTTACACCTCACAACATAACACCAATGGTTATCAGCTCTGATACAGCTATTCCAGGTGTGCGACAGACCTGCATGTGTGTACCAGCAGTTAGCTGTCACAACACCCTTAGTTTCTTCAGCTCTTTACATTTTCACTACTTAGCTCAGGGCTGATTTTTAGAAGGAACTGCACAAATGTTTATCGGCTCAGCATGGGCAATAGCTTTTGATACTACTTTTGGGCTTGCTACAGCTATCATAGGTGTGGGACAGGCTCACAGGTGTGATACTGCAGTAAAGGTAAGTGAAACATTTGCAGTTTAGAGACATGAATGAACATATCTTCTAGCCAAAGGAAATTTAAATGTGCATTAATTTTTGTGCATCACAAAATGTCTACACTGTTTTTATTTATGAGCTTATGTCCTGCACAGGAAAGAGCAAAAGAAGAGTGAGTAGTTTTTGATGTGCTTTGTTTTTTTATTTATTTATTCACATAACTGGTTTATTCACAGTTCTTGAATTCAGTGTAGTATAGCTGATCTAATTTCAGCAATTTTCTAACAAAATGTGCTCCTTGCACAACACACACATTACATATATTTCACTACCCTAGTAAAATTCATGAAGAAAACAGAAAATAATATATATGATTATAACTGGGTCGTTTATTTGTTAATGTGTTTCAGAAATCGATTCAAGAAATTTAATTAGAAAGTGAAGCTCTTGTACACCCCTCAAGAGGAGTTTTGCCTACCACGCCCATTTACTTACATGTAATATAAATCTACAGTTGCAAAACTACAGACAAAATTAAAATAAAATGAGTTAGTACCGGCACTTTAATAGCAATGATCTTATTCATGGTTCTCTGTAAGAATCAGCATTCAATGTGTCGCAACTCATCGAAATGAGATCAACGATGAAGATGAAACCGGAACCGACAAAAGTGACACAAGCATCAGTGTGACCAGCTTTGGAGGGGATAGTGATCCATGCAATTCTAATGAAACCAGTAAGGGTGACACCAGCAGTATAGCAATATATCAGGAACCTCAGCAGGGTTCAACTACGTGTGTAGTGGTAGGAATGCTGGCTTTAAGTGGGACTGCAACTACATGGAATGGTGACTGGGATACCATTAATCTTGTTGAGACCTGAAGGGGGTGCTGGACACCCAAATGCTGACAGCAATTTATCATTGTCTATTAGTGCTAACTCACAACTCTGAGCCAGTGGAATGGGTGAAGGTGCTAAGGAAGATGCAGAAGGTCCCTGTGTCTGATGTCTACCTGAGCAGGGGAGGAAGCCTGATGGGACAATGTTGGGGAATGAGATACAGGAGAGCCTAGAACTGCAGTCACATCCTGAGCTATGTCCTGTGTCAGTTTTTGAACCCTGGCAGGAACAGGTAAAGGTGTGCGTGTGTTGGGGGGGCACTAATGTCAAAGCCTGCTGCTATACCTGTGGCATCAGCTTAGGATTGGCCATTATTAGGCATTTAGAAAAATGACGTTCCTTAGACTTTTCCCCTATCACTACTGTGTTTCCTGGATGATTTTGATAACTTTTGAGTATTTTATTTTGTTTTACACCTCTCTAGCAAAGACCATGCTACCGCTTCTAACTTCTCAACCATTTCAAACACAGGAGCACTTTCTAATATCTTATTTCTCATGCACAAGTAAGTTTCACCAAACACTGGTACATGCAATATCTTCTAGTGTCACGCGATAGCCCAAAGTAATGCATATTAACTGAAGGTTCGCACTGACTAGGGGGCTTCTGCTTGCCAGACCAGCACTGGTTTTTAAAAGCCATTTTTAAAAATCCTACAGTCCCAAGACAGCATACAAATCAGATTTTAGTTAAGTTTCAGTTAACCACTAACCCCCATAACAGAATTCTAATGCCTATAATAAAACAACATAGAAATAATGTTGCAATAAAGCAATAGTTTCTTCTACAACTGCTAAGTAAACAAACAATTTATCTTGTCTTGGTTGAGGAACATGAACAATTTGATCAGTATACTTGGTGATGAAGAAAGGGAGGTTTCCAAAATAGAAATGTACCTAGTAGGAAGAGTTGCAGCATGGGAGAATTTTGAACACCTGAGCCGGTAGTTGTGTTAGGTGGTGTTGTTCCAAACTGTCAGGGATCCTGGACATTCAAAGTCAGACAAATTACCTGCTTACAGCAGTCAGTCATGCAAATAAACTAGCTGAAAGTTATGATATATTACAAATTACTTGGCCATATTGTTTAGTCATGATACCTTAACACAGAAGGAAGACAATCATGAAAAAATTAGGAGGTGCAGCACCCAGCAGGATAAAAGCACTCTCATCAAACTAAACAAACAACTCAGAGGACAAATAAAGTCTACCAAAGACAAATTTGGCCTCCGTGTCAAGGACGACCACAAGGCATTCTTTAGCTATGTCTGCAACCTCAAAGGTAATACGCAATTGTGTGCAGAACTCATTGTAAATGGAGCTACCTATACTAACCAGAAGATGTAGAAAACCTTCTGGCCGACAAATTCATCTCTAACTTTATCCCTCTCTCACCCTCAACCTTCCTTCAGGAAATATTTTTTATTTTTATTTTATTTTGATGTTCGACCACAAATGTCCAACTGAGCCGAGGCTCATTTTTCAGCAGAGGTTCAGGGGAAAATCCCCTTAGAGAGATTAATATAACATTTATTTTTTTATATTTAATTTTATTTTATTTCACATTTGTTAACCAGGTAAGTCCAACTGAGTTTGCAAACAAACCCATTTTCAGCAGAAACCCGAGGGGAAAAGCCCCAGCAAACATAAGTAAAGATAAAGTGACAATATACAAATATTAACTAACAATCACAATACAAAATAATTGTAAAAAAGAAAAGGTTATTAACTATTTGCATTGTACCGATAGTAAGCAACTCATTTTCAGTGGAGACCCAAGGGGAATGAGCCCCAGCAAACATACGCAAAGATAAACATACAGGACAAAAACTATTAAAAATAACAATGCAAATATGACATTAATTATAAAGAGAAAAACAAAAGAAAAAATGTTGAACATTAAGGGTTGCACTGATAGCAGTGGTCTAAATTTACTACATATAAGAATAAAAACAAAAAGATAATCGTTCAAAAGAAGGACAATGCACAGACATTGATAGGAAGTGGGGAAAGGTAAACAGTGTGGAGAATGGAAGGGGGAAGAGAAAGGAGGGGGCTATAGTAGTAGAGCTGAGGGTTTAGGAGGTTAGTTTTAGCTGAAGTTACTAACAGAGAAAGAAAGTTAGGAGCTGCAACAGGTTATACAGTAGGACAGACTAAGACTACGTGTGGTCAAGGCAACGGCATAATTTCAAGTTTAGTAGGTGGGATTTAAGCTCCTTTTTTAAAACAGGTAACGGAAAGGTTCGATCTAATATGGAGAGGGAGTTTGTTCCAATTTAGTAAGACAGAGTGTTTGTAAAGTAGTTTGCCAATATTCCTTTTGGGTTTATAAACTGAGAAGATGCTGATCAGCACTCCGGAGAGGCCGAGGGGCAGAGTAGAGAGTAACATAGGAGGGGAGAGCAGTGCAGGCAGACAGATTGTTGAGTATGGAAAAGGTAGTGTGGAGTTGCAATTGTAGGAGAAGGTGTGGAAATTCCAGCCACTGAAGTCTGTTTACTGAGAGGCAGTGATGTGAAGAGTGTGGTTGGTTTACAATAAATCTGGCAATTTTGTTGTATGTTTATATTAATATAATTAATGTGTATATTAATAAAATTAATATACAAAACTTATTTACAAATTGCTAATAGATTAATTAGCGAAGTTAACAACTGACAGTAATTTAACATGATTTGAATATAAGCCTACATATGTACAGTGTGAAAAGATAGACAACAAGCAGAGCAATCGGCAGAGATTAATTTGTTATCAATCAGCAGAGATTCATTTGTTATCAATCAGCAGAGCTTCATTATAATTCACCCTGCTATCACTAGGGAACAGGCCCTTAAGGCCAAGAACACTGGAACAATAGGCCCAGACAATATCCCAGGATGCATTTGAACTAGCATGAAACATGACCTATCAGGGCCTCTGGAATTGCTATTTAACTGTAGCCTCCAAACTGGCTTCATGCCTCATGAACAGAGAATAGCAACAGTCATCCCTCTGCACAAAGGCGGGCCATCTACAGACCTTGGAAACTACAGACCCATAAGTCTCACTAGTCTTACATGCAAAGCCATGGAAAGAATTATCATGGAAATGATCAGTAGTGATATAGTAAACCTCCAGACACTGGACCCAACCCAGTTTGGTTTCATCAAGGACAGGTCACGCCTACTTAACCTGATGGACTTCTTTGAGAAGATCACCAAAGCAAAGGATGAGGCATTTGACACAATACCCCACTGAGCATTGTTGACAAACTCAAGAGGTTAGGCACAAACTCCTGTGTCACCCAGTGGATGGCCAACTGGCTCACAGACAGGACCCAGGAAGTTAAAATTTGTAAGGTCACCTCTACAAAAAGGCCAGTCACAAATGGAGTCCCTCAGGGAACAGTACTTAGACCACTTCTTGTTGGAATTTTTCTTCTCTAAAGTCAAGGCCAATGTCAATGGTCTCTGGCTGACTAAATTTGCAGATGATTGCAAATTAGAAGCTGTCACTGAATCCCACATGGACACAAATGTTCTCCAGGAAGGGCTGACACAGACAAATAACTGTATCAGAGCCATGGACTAAAACTAAATGACAAGAAATGCAAAAGAGTATCCTTTGGGAAGTCCACCCCCTGGTAACTATCATATTGACAACACACCCCTTAAAGCTGACCCAGTAGTCAGGGACACACATAGATAGTAATCTAGCCTTTGCCCAATACGTGTCTACAGTAGTGAGGAAATCATTCTGCATTGCACAAGTTGTAAACAAAGGTATGGCATCTAGGTCCAAGGAAGTCATTGTTCCATTGTATTTGGCATTTATCAGACCTATCACTGAATACAATGCCCACTCTGGTATGTACCTAACCAGGCTTCTCCAGCCAATAGTACGTCCTCAGAAGTTCCTCACTAATAGAATACAGGGTGCAAGTAAAATGTACCATGCAGGCAGACTCATGGCCCTATCCCTGTATTCTGTCTCCTACAGTCTGTTGAGGAGAGATCTATACAGCATACAGTACATTGTCAGACCCCACTCTGATGGACTTCTTGCATATCAGCAAAACAAGCAGCACCAGAATTACCTGTTCTAAAGACTTAAACCTTGCCTGTGATATAAATAGAACCTGCTGGAAAGACAGGTTTGTATCCCACAGACTACCCAGTCTCTGGAACAGGCTCCCCATCCATGTGAAGCAGAGCTCCTCCCTAACCCAATTCAACCTGCAAGTGGTTCATCTCACAGGCCCCTGCTTACACTTATCAAGGGTACCAGAACTTGTCAAAGACTTGGGATGCATGAACAGGCTTAAAAAGTCCCTTGTGGTCGTTAGCCTAGTAAACACCTATGAGCCTATGAACACACACACAAAATATAAAACTGGATACACAATGTCTTGGGAATGAGCATGAATGCCACAGGATTGTAGCCAAGTACTGATGTGGGTATGACATACTGCAGGAATAGACTCAGATACTGCATATTACATCCTTTATTTGGCTGTTTATCAAGATATGAGTATTTCAACAGTTATTAGTGCTATGACAATGCATCAATAGTCCGCCAACTGCACAGTATAGTGTTTGGTAGGGCAACATCACACATCAGGTATGAAGACAGACACAGAGGTAGTCAGTAGCTATACCGTCTGAAAATAATGCTAAGATTCTGTCTCTACCTTTTTGTTACATCATGGAAACCCTAAATGAGAAATACAACAGAAAAGAAAATAATTGGCCATCCCCAGTTCTCACTTATTTTCCATGATCACAGCCCAATTTTACAGTAACAAAAAAAAAAAAAAAGTAAACGAAGAATAAAAGACAAAACCAGAATTACTGAAATAACCATATCTAGTGATTATAGTGTCCTTTACATTGAGAGACAAAGTCAGAAAAGACTAAAACATGCAAGCAGAAACAAGAGCAATGTGGAATAAGGACACACAAATGGTTCCCCAACAGTAGGAGAAGCAACTAAGCTAATAAACACGTTAAGCTTACTTAACTATGCCACAAAGGTAACTCCATAACAGGTAAATACAAAGGCAATTCTGGGTAACTGCAGATCCTGAGATAAGCACTCTGGGAAACATCATGAACTTTAGTTAACTGTACCGTGACTTAGGAATGTGGACCATTCCTGTAACAATACTAATAACGACAAAGGCTTGAAGAAATTACAAAAAAAAACCCAAAACAAAACAAAAAAGCCCCCAGCTCTTTCTCTAAAACAATAGCTAAATACTTGAGCTTCTGCTTTTGTGAGAATATCTTTAAAAATACAGATGACATCCGTTTTTCCTTTTTGGTAATGCTCAGGCATTTTGTTCTAAGTGTTTATCAACTAATCAATTAGCATGCCTGGCTTTTTTTTTTTTTGCCTCAAACAAATAATAGACATGTGAAGTGTTCTCTCCAACACAGAAGTAAAATTAGGCTGATGGAGTACAACAAACAGATACCAAAATAACAAAATTGGTAATACTGAAGAAGCCATGTGTGAGGACAATGCAACATAGTTGGGAACGTACACACCGTACAAAGAAGAAGGAAGGTATGATACGGACACACTTCATTATCTGATGGCAAGAAGGAAGGTGAAGTTTAGACAGCAGCAAGAGGAGGAATAAGACCCAGACGGTAGACAGACTTGCAACAGTTCAAGAAAGATGTGAGGAATTAAAATTTCATAAAGTTTAAAACATGACCACAGAACTGGCAGATCATCGGTCCTCTTTTGTCAGAATACTTACGTCGGCTATACTCAAAAGCCAACACAGCGTTTTAGGAAAATAAATCCAGTGTGGAAGTACGTATAACAGTAATAAAACAATAATAGCAAAAAAATATATAAAGCTTTTCATTCAAAGCAAAGCCTAGACACATTGAATACATTTCTAAAATAAGCAAATGTCATTAGTCTAAGACCATAACTGTAGTTTCTGCCTACTGATCAGTATGATGCTAAATCCAGACAAGGTGGTTTGTACCAAAGGCAATATAGTTTTGAGCAAATGTATCAAGGAAATATTTCTTTAACTTCTGTAATTAATTCAAACAACTTTTTTTTTATCTGTTAACCAGAGAGCAGCATGAGTAAATACTGCTTCTGTAGACATGTGACACACCTAGCCACTAATTGCTGTTGCCAATGCCATGGATCTAGCAGCTTCTATCCTTTCCCCAGATGTGCCAGATGTCATTAGCTCCTCAAGCTCACCCTCCCCTGCCTGGTCCCACTGGTACCTCAGAAGCCTAAACAGCTAATCAAACATGGGTCGTCTAGGCCATAGCTGGACTGTCATCCCTCTATGCCATAGGTCGGGCTATTTGCTAAATTTAATTCTGGTAACCATCAAGGTCCTTTCAGACTAAACACTTCCTTTACTGGTCATTTTCTATTTAACTAAGGAGCAGAAAGAAATTAACTAACTTACTTTGAGACAGAGCTGCTCTGGTGGGATAAAAGGATAAATCCCTGACTACGACTTTGGCAACCTGGGTTCAGTTAGCAGCTCATTCAACTGATGGTGTGGCAGGGAAGGATGGGTGCACCCCTCCTGGTGGAGGGCATTGATGTGGGCATCTCCTGCAACAATCCCTGGTGGAGGCTGAGGATGTCATTGAGAGGAAGTATGATCCAAACAGGAGATGAGAGTGGACGTGGCTGAGCTGTGTGGAGGTGAGGTGCTGATGCTATAAATGTTAACACTGCACACCTGCCCTTTGGATGCAACCATGTTGCCATGAGGAAGGGGGAGTGGGTAGGGCATATTAAAAAAAAGCCACATGGACAGATGTAGAGATGCTTGAGCCCCTGTGACACCCTTAGTATAAACAACTGGCCCCAGCACATGCTAGAGTAAGTCCAGAGGGTTATGGAAATTGACTGGTAGACCAGGTGTGGATACGGGGCACTGGAGTGCTGGGTCGGTACAATAACAGAAAGGGGACCCAAAAAAATACTAACTTATTCTGAGACATACTGTACAGACATAGGACCAGACAAAATTGAAAGCTCCATGTTTACAAGGCTTAAACATCAGATATAATGGTATCAGATATTAGGAACATAACAGAATAATAAACATGTTACTTGATTGTAGCTGTATGTGTTAACAGAATGGCTGCTTAGGTTTGCCCTACTTGCTTATATGCTTTAGTAACTACAGTTATACAGTGTGCTTTTGGAGTGGACTTTACCATGCCTTGTCAGCATACCATGTTATAGGTTAACCTTCATTAAAAAGCATTCTTGTGCACTGCAACACATCATATTGGACCTACATATTATGAACATATGCCTATATGAAACAGGTAAATTCTCAGTTCCTGCACCCATTATCCTTACGGATATGCACTCACATATTCACTGTGAGTAAACAGGAGTCAGCATGTCCACAGGATGACATACAAAGAGCCTAGAGACTTTAAGGAATACTGAAAATGATGTTGTACTACAGGCAGTCAGGCAGCATGGCCTACAACTAATGGGTGTGTGTGTGTGTGTGGGGGGGGGCAGTCCAAGTTGCAGGGCATCAAACAAGGTGGATGGTCACTAATGGGTAAAGGAGGTGCAGACCAACCACTGAGGAATCAAGTATGTCAGTCCATGCTGCAGGACACAACTGTACACTGGCCAAATGTCATGGTTGCTTAAATGATATAATCAGCTTGTCAAGCAGAAATCACTGAAGTTTACCACTGAGACATCCACCTAGGGAGAAGTGACCCTGCAGTATGTGGAGTGACAAAACTGATGGATATGGAGGACTTTCTTCTGTCACTAGAAAGAGGAAATTCAACACCATTTATACCTTGTGCTTGTGTGGATGTCTGTGCCAGTCTAACCATCCCACCCATGTCACAGTGGGTGACAAAGCAGATTAAAATATGTACTAGAGGTTTACATATACAGTTATTACAAATACCAGGTATGGCATAACGCACACATTTCTTTTCTTTGCTACATCAGGGCAGCATCAGTGTGCATCCACAAGAGACAGTTATTTTGAGTAACAAGGATTTTAATGCATTTGCAGTCTTGACCTGCATGGCACAGACAGCCTTGTAGCACATGCTAATATGTTCACATGGGTATTCTGTATGTTACGTACTCACAGGCAGAAGTGGTGATGTGCAACAGGCAGGAATGGCTGAATCTGAACAAGGGCTGACACTGGCACCCCTGCAAAGTCTAGTGATGACATTGAGATACACTGACATGTCACATTCAGAGGTTGCGTTCTGTGAGATTCACAAGTGCACCCTGTACCTAAAACAGCAGCTTTAAAGGTGAAACTGCTTCATCTGTAGGCATACCCAGCACAGGCCAGCAACACAAGGGTACATTGTGCCATGACAATTCACAGGTGCCCCCAGAAATGCATGGTGCATTTAGAATAAATCGGTAGATGTGCTGGAGTCTCATTCCAGCACAGTCTGTTGCCACACAGCCTGTGACAGGCCTGGCAAGCATATGGTGAATATGATTCATTTTTTGCAGTTTTGATAAGTCTAGTATCTCAGCTCTGGAAGGTATCCAACAAAAGCTTATTAAAATAATTTTGAATGTTAGTCATCATTCCTACACTGTTAAGTGTAGAGTGTATAGGTGTGTAGTCAATTAGTTAGACAGATGTATGCAGTAAGCTATGTTTTTCTTATAGGACTTTCTATTATGAAGAATTTTGTATTGTTAAATGTGCCTCTAGGGATGGAGATTATGCTTTAAAGATCTCACTAGGTAGAGAACGTTGTTAAGGAAAAAGTAGATTTCCTAGTCAATGGTTAGCATACGTAACAGGCGCCTTTACAGAAGTAATGCTGAGTCTATAACAACCTAAAAAAAAACTCTTGAAAACTGGATGGGGTATTTAGTCTATTCAATGTCTAGATTCTGTGTTTTAATTGGCCTTTTCGCCCTTTCACAGTAATCCTGAACTACGAGTCAGTACTTACAACTAGGGGGATCTATGGGAATGCAACATGCTGAAAGCAGACATGCACATCAGATGTATGTCATATGTGGGATTCACATGATCTACTAATGTGCTACACACACACACACACACACACAGACAAATGGGAAATAATTTGCTGTGTATCACTGACCACCTGGAAGTTCAAGGAATGTAAGCCTTTCCTACTGACATGCCTGTGCAATTGTGGGTCAGGTACAACCATTATTGCCACATGTGGCAATACAGTACCATGGGGAAGTGCACAACTAGAAGCCATGCATAACGCTGACACTCTCCTCTGTGGTCTTGGGGAACCACATTATGCATGCCATCTAGGAACACACTTCATGAGTCAGACACCTGCAAAATACCTAAAGTGTCAACTGTGGGTATTGGAAAGTTCCCTGTAGCTATAACAACAGCCAAACATACCTCGGTATCTTTATGGATAGAAAGAGAGAACTCTTTCTCACAGATTCAGTACATGGGCAAAATATGATGACCAAGTTTCTGATGTTATCCTTATCCACTCTGCAGCAATTCCTGGTCACTGGGTAGGATACATTACATCAACTGCTTTCTGCATCACTTCAGAGAATGTCTGTGAGCACAAGTAACCTGGTTAGCACAGATGACAGTTAAAGAAATTAATGTTACTGAGCACAAACCACTGCAAATGCAGACATTACCACAAGATACAATGCGGAAATCTGAGGCGGGCTCTATCTGCATATAAAAACATGTAAAACGAAGCACACATGCGAGTTTGCTGATATGCCTGAACTGAAACATTTTTATTCAGCTCCCTGCTGAAATGTTGGCACTTGAAATGCTGAGCGCTAAAAAGCATGAATAAAAAAAAGAACGAAAACTCAGAACAGCGAAGCTTGAAAATCAATATTTTCCTTGTAATTTCTTTTTGCAGGAGGGCTTTGCAGGGGGGCAAGCCCTCCTGCAGCCCCCCACCACCAAAACGTGTGTGTGTGTGTGTGTGTGTGTGTGTGTGTGTGTGTGTGTGTGTGTGTGTGTATACACATGATTATATATATATATATATATATATATATATATATATATATATATATATATAAAATCTCCAAGATTGCTATGCCTTTGAGAAATGGGAATATTCCAAGAAATGTAAACTCTGACTTGGTATATGGAAGTTCACTCATTCAGCCATTCAGTCTTCACATTTTGGGACTCACTCTAGCGGGTCCCGACATTTCAAATGGTTACTTTTTGGCATTTCAAATGGTTACCTTTCTTATTCCCTTCAATTAAATTTAATTATTCACTAATCTGACTGTGTTCAATCACTGACGTGTATATGCATTGCTTACACTTCCATGCAGCTGTGCAGTTAATATCTATAAATCGGCACCACCCTGTCTGTTGCCAAGAACCATGGAAAAAGGCCCCTGCATACTATGCAAACATTATATGAATTCCACCCCTGGAAAAAAGACATCGAAAACAAAAAAAAATATTTATGTTTTGTTACCAGAAGAGCATAAAACTCTCAAAGAAACTAGAAGCATGTGGTATATTGAAGTGAATCTGCTATATGTGTAGGTGAAAACTAGCTTAGAAAGAAATGGTTATCACGAAGTATGATGAATTCTGTGTATATGTACTCTTTAACTGAAGGAAACACTCCACATCAACAGTCTTACTATTAATGAACTATCTACTCAGTTTTGTTTAATATGGTCAAATTATGAATGCTGCTAATACTGGAATGCTAAAATTAACATACAGAGATGCAAGGTGAAATGCAAGAAATTCAAGTGCTCTGAAGAATTACTATTATGGGCAAAGGCAACTCCTAAAAGCTTAATCCAGTGCATGGGTCCCCTCAAATTATCTATGGTATGATCCCAGTTATTCTCATTAGGGGTGATACATAATTATCAACCATGGGATAGATTAGACCAAAATATAACCAAATGGAATAGGTTATTTTTTTTTTAATAAACATCTTTATTAAATCAAAACGTATGGCATAGGCAATATTACATTTATATAAATGAAAAACAAACACTGACACCACTTTAGTTGCAAACATTACACATCACTTATAATCTATCCAGTCATTGACAGTTAAGCATTATAGGACTTATTCAAATCCTGCCTCTTAAACCTCATTCCTTCTCTGCATACACTGTTCCCACAATTCCCATTTTTTTCTATGTAGTCTGCGCCATCCCTTTTCTAAAAATATCAATTCCAGTTGTTTTATCTCTGTTATATTCACTACTTCTAGTAAATTTGGTCTAGACTTTGATATCCATTTTCTACTAATTGCTTTTTTGGCAGCCACCATAATTAGACTCAGCAAGGCTTTACTATGTCTAGGCAATTCCGATTCTGTATCATAGCTCAAATGAATCATCTCCCCAGTCAATCCAATCCGCTCACCCAGCATCTCTGGCAAAGCGGTTCACAGGGAATACCTAAAATCATCCAGCTCATTAGACTCCCAAAAATATGTTCCCAGCCACCTTTTTCTTTGTTATTCACCTGAGGAAAAACTCTTTGGAGTCTACTTGGGGTATAAAAATACCTATGTAAAACACTTCCAGTCAAAGATCCTAAATCTTCTAGTCTTTGTTGCATATTTGGGAGATATACATATATTTCCTCATTGCCTCTTTGTAAATTGTTTATGCAATCTCTCTTCCCAATCCATTCTAAGCTCCTCTGATTGATTCTTATAATTAGCATGCAATATTTTATATGCTCTACTAATTAATCCTTTTTAATGGCAGCTTTTGTTCTAGACTCTATTAAAAACTCTACCAGTGCTGGTCTTTCATTTAGGACCCCCCTATTTCTTTCTCTTTGCCTATACTCTAATTTCAATCTTGACAGGAAAGGCAATCTCTAACCTGCAGTCTAAATAAATTCTTGGCTTCTTCCCATTCTATTAACTTTCCCTTTCTAGTTATTTGCCCCCAATACCTTGGTTCCTTTGTCAGTTTTCTCCAATAAATTCCAGCGCCCTCCTACCTATTAGCTGTATCCTTAACCACAGTCATTCCTATTGGAAGAATCTCTTTTCTCCATTCTCATGCTGGTTTGGTTCTTAGAATACTCCCTGCTATTTTATGAATATAATACTCTGTATGATTTTTGTTGTTCTCCATAAGAGTCTGCATCCAAAATCCCAATCTCTCCTTATTTCTTGAGCTTCCCCCTGTATCATCATCATTCCTTTCTATTTGAATTATAGTTTTCTGCTTGTGCTAGTATAAGAGCCTTAACTGTGTTGCTATAAAATACCCCCTCAAATTCGGTAATCTTAGTCGCCTTATTCTAGTGGAAGAATCAGGTTATTGCACTTGACCATTGCGGTCTTCCCTTCCTAGATAAAATCCTTCAACTCTTTTTCAATTGCTATCTACAGCTTCTCCTCTGGCTGATACAAATATGTCAGACCTGTGTACAAGACTAAAGGCGCTAAAAACATTTTAATTGCTTATATCTTAGTATCCATATCCATAAAACAAAGCTTACAGTTTCTCAATTTTTGTATTATCTTCTGTTTAGTCTCTTCCCACATATCCTTAGCTGCCACAACAGTCATTTCTAATCCATACTCCTAAATACTTCATTTTATCATGTCCCCATAAATATGGATATTGTTGGACCAATTTGTGTGTGGGTACATAATTTATCGCTACTGCCTTTGTTTTAGCTTCATTAATTTTGTATCCTGACAAGATCTGAATTGGTCTTAAAATGTTACACAACACGGTAATGTTCCTTTCTGGTTTTGTCATGTATAAAATAATATCATCTGCACACAGAGCCAGTTTTTCCTAACTACCATGCCAATTATATCCTTGAATTTCTGAGTCCCTTATTTTCTTTGCCAGTGGTTCTAAATATAATGCAAACAACAAAGGAGAAAATGGACAACCCTGTCTGGTTCCTCTACTCAGCAGAAGTTATCAAAGAGGACCCCAAACACTTTAATTTTCATCTCTGATCCCTCATATATACTCCTAATCAACCTTATAATTGTAGCGGGGAAAGCAAATGCTTCCATTGCCCTGCTCATGAAATCCCAGTCTACTCTGTCACAAAGCTTTCTCTGCATCAAGACCCACCCATAACAGTGGCATTTTCTTACATTCTGCTTCCTTCTGGATCATCAATCTTCTGTTAATATTGTCAAATGTTTGCCTCCCCTCCACAAAACCACACTGATCCATATCTATCAATTTGGTAACACTTTTGTCATTCTTTTAGCCATTATAGACAAACACTTTATAATCATGATTTAGTATTGAAATGGAAGCTGAATCTGATGGATCTTTACCTTCTTTAGGTATTAACATTACCACCTCCTTCTTCCAGGATGCTGGTACTTCTCCTCTTAAAAATACTGTTAAACAAAACCTTCCAGATCTTTATCATTTTTTCACTCCTAACTTCCAAACTTCCACAGGAATACCATCTATTCCTGGGGACATTCCTGCAGATTGGTTATACATAGCCATTTTATCTCCTCTCTTCCTATCCTGTTAGTAATTGAGCCTCATCTACATCTAACCTTGCCATATTTACTTCTTCCATAAACATTTCCATTTGTAGCTTTTCCTGATTTCCATATTGCTCTGCTTTATATAAACTTTGATAAAATTGTCTAAATATTTCTAATATATCTACTGATCTCTTGTCATCTTCCATGTTATAGGTTCCCTAAACTTGGTGACAGCCCTTTCCACTTTCTGTTGCCTGAGTCGTGCTGAAAGTATTTGTGCTCTACATTTATTATCAAAAACCGTTGCTTAACAGCAATCTTTCTAAACTTGTGCATATTATCAAAGCAATCCCTTATTTTCTGTTTAGCATTCTGCAGTGGCTCCTTGTTTGTTCTGAGAGATTCTATTTTGCAATACTTATCATTTGTCAATCCCTCTAAATAATTATTGTTACTTCTTAGCCATATCTCCCTTTCCTTTATTTCTACCCTAGTTTTAAACTCCACTTTAATTTTATCCCACTCCCTAGCTATATTTCAGAAGAAATTTCTATTTTCTCTAGTAGCTCCTGAATTAATTCCAAAGCCCATTCTTTAAATTACTCTCTTTTCGGCCGAGAGGTGGGAAAGCGTCAGTGTCTCATTTTTATTTCATTACCTTGCATTTTTATTTTAATTATTATTGGTGAATGATCTGAAATAGTTATTGGGTGAGTTTCAATACCTTCAATTAAATGTACAGGTTACTGTGAGACATAAATTATATCTAACCTAGCCCAGTTTTTGTATCTTGGAGAATAATAAGTAAATTCACTCTGAACTCCTAGTACTGAATTCACATCTTCCATGCCAAACATTTTCATAAAATTCTTCAAAGATCTATCCTCCTTTGTTATATTTTCCCTTCTAGGCCCCACAGACACATCTTCAATGTTGCAAACCAAATTCCAGTCTCCACCTATAAATAATATTCCTTGCTGAAAGAGGATTATTTCTCCCAGAATTTTCTTAAGCTCCATTATAGTAGTTTTAGGTAGAATGTAAATGCATGCATGCCAGTGTGATCTTCCCCCCTTGCCAGCAGCTCCTTAGTACTATATATCTTCCATTATCATCTCTTTTTTCCCTCTTCTATCACTACTGGAGCTCCTGCTGCAATTAATAAAAGTATTCCTCTTTTCCTTTGCCCCAGATAATCCATTAAATAACCATCCTGAAAACCTTTCCTTATCAAATTCATATGTTCAGTTGTTTTCATTTGTGTCTCCTGTAGCATAGCTATTTGTACTCAGCATTTTTAAAATAGTTCTCTACTCTTTCTTTTATACATTTATCTGTAAGATCATTCAGACTGAAAGAATTATAGAAAGCATCATTTCCTTATACAGTTATTATAACCTCATTTTATGTGTAACTGCTTTTTTGTTAAAATGTCTAGATCCAACTTTTATGTTACATGCATATACTGTTCGGCAGGTTGGTCTTTTATACAGCTGTTTCTTGTCATATCCATTTGAGCCTATTGCACATCTTACATAACTTTTTGTTTTTTGAAAGCCCTCAACTAGAACAAACAACCCCCAAAACCTATTAACTTAACGCACAAAACTATGTATATCTTCAAATACTGAAGTTTTTGCTTCCTAATAACAACAAAAGTCCTAAGTTGATAGCCACACAGACAGGCTAACCAAAAAGAAAGGTTATTCATGCTGAGACGCATGGTACAGCCTGTACTATTAGTAAGTGCTATCTGATTCTGTCTTGTAGCTCTCTCAGCTGAGAAAACACCTGAATGCTTTGAGTAAAAACTTTCTCCAAGCCATTTCTCTTTATCAAATTGTCTTCTAGTGACATGCAAACCAGACACAAAGTTGCTAATGGTACCTTGTTTACCAGAAAAAAAGCCTTATACTATTCAATATTCTTTTTCATTAACATGTTTTCTAATGTTTAATAATAAACTTGTTACTGGATAATGCCTAGGGTCTTGACCCAGTCATTTCCCTTTGCAAGCATGGGAAAAAGAACACTGATTTTCCTTTTGTCATACTCTCTTAACCAAACCTTTCCTCTTTTCTCCACTTCTCCTCTCTCCCCCTTTTTTTACACTGCAGTGCCTACATTTCTTAAAACTGAAGAAAAAGGGAAAAAACAAACAGAAAAACCCAAAAGCACCTGTTTATATTAGTATCCCCATTGCATTAAAAAAAAAACAGAAAAAAACTTTACTTCAAGTCTAATTGGTTTTGTCTCCCAACTGGAAAAAAAAACCTGATTGCTTTCAGAGAAAATTATGTCTTAGCTAATTTCTCTTGCCTGTTTTTTTTTATTTTCCTTCAGCCAATCCCTTTCCACCAGACTTTCTTTAGTTTCTCTTTATCAGATTGTCCCCAAAGACATGAGAGCCAGTTTCGCTTAATCAGATTGTTTCCAAGGAGAAATGAAGACCAGCTGCAGAATTCCTACTAAGTATACATGCATTTGTTAGAAAAAAGCCTCATAATATTCAATATTACTTTTTTTCCATTTACTTGTTCTCTCTTAAAACTAATCAATCTAAGGTCCTTAATATTTATTTCTCCATGCAGAAATGAAAAAAGCACATCAATTCTTTGTCATGCCTTTTTAATCAGGCTTTTTGTTTTACATTGCATTGCCTACATCTCTCAAAACTGTACAAGAAGAAAGAGAGAAGAAAAGAGACAAAGAAAAGCAACAGCACCTGTTCACAATCCCCATTATACTTAAAAACAGCGTGCAAAGAAAATCATGCACCATAAATACAGTACTATTAAGAAAATAAATTGTTTTCTTTACTTACAGTTAGCTTTCTCCCCTCTCTTCCCTTCTCCAAAGCATTTTTCTGAACATTAATACCATGAAGTAAGGCATATACTTTATAGAGTCTCCACAAATCCAAGAAATTTTGAAAATGTCCAATATTCCCAGATTTTCTTGTTCTATCATATTTCATAAATACAATTACTGCACTGTAATTCCACATTGAGTTACTGGTTTTATTACTGTTATTCTCCATTGCTTCATTTCCAACATACTCTCTATTCTGCTAGTCAACTCTCATGCTCCCTTTCTTCTCTCCAACATTTTCCATTGAAATACTGCAAGTTTCACAGGTACAGTCTCTCTGTGGTCTTTCTTACCAGAAGAACAAGAAGCAGAATCTCCTTCTGTTGCACAGGTCACTTTTTGTTGGACAAACGTCTGTATTTCCTCCTTAGTATGAACTTCATCAAAAAATTAGTTTGTCCCTCCAGGGAAGAATACTATAAAGACAGCTGGATACAGCAGTTTGAATCTCACACTCGTGTCTTGACATTCCCTGAACAATGGAATAAATTTGCTCCTCTTCTGCCTGGTGTACAGTGAGCAATCATTCTTCATAAACAATCTGCTGTCTCCCACTTTTAGTATTTTGTCCTTCTGACACAGTTTTGACAGAATCAACTCCTTCTGCTGGTTGGACTGCATCTTTGCTATTAAAGGTTTAGGTTGCTTTCTTACAGCTAGGACTGGAGCATTCACACGATGTGCCCTTTAAACAAACAACTTCTGCTGTGGAATACCAGTCCAGTTGCTTATTTGTGCTTTCATAAAATTAATGCAGTCTGTTCTTTCCAACTTCTCTGGTACAGCTGAAAATCTCAGGGTTTCCCTACGTGCTCTATCATCTAATTCTATTATTTTCTGAAACATCTCTTCCTGAGCAGTCTCATATTCAGCCAGGCTTTTCTTAATTTCGACCTCTGATTTTTGCAGCTTTATCATCTCATCTGAATATCTGTTTATAGCTTCTTCCATTTTTCACAGCCTTTTGTTGTTTGTGTTGGTATACTCCATCAGTGTTTTGTTTAGTTTAACCAGGTCTGTATGCAGCTGTCTTACATCCTCCTGTAGGCTACTGGAAGTCATGTCTGAAGGTTGCATTGATTTTTGCTGAACAGCTGCAGAACTTTCCCCAGTCAGTGTTTCCGCACTCTTTGTAGCGGATTTTTTTTCCAGGTCATCTGTATTTCTTTATTCTTGGCATCCAGGAAGCACACTTACTTGCCAGTTACTGGCATTTACCCATAAACACAAGTCTACTGGCCTTCTCTGTTGAGTTTCTGTTTTCACACTGGGGGGAGCTAGAAACAAGCTGTTACTCAGTTTGCAGCCATCTTGGAAGTCCCAAATGGAATAGGTTATTTTGAGCAGAAAAGGGGAAATTGACTAAACTTAAAATGGGCAGTTATCCGAGTACTTACCAATGAAACTATATGAAAAGTTCTACTTTATATAAAAAAAATTTCACAAATAATTTAAAGTTTTTTTTCCTGCTGACATACCAACAAGGCAGCACACAACATAATGACCATACAGAAAATCACCAGTCACGTAAAGCAGAAGCAATATACCTCACTACGGTGTTGACAACTTACATTAGGAACATATTTGTACCTGTGGATACTCCGTTGTTTTTACTGTAACCTCTTCCACTGAGAATCATTTTTTTTGCACTTTGCACTCTTCGTGAAACACTCTTCTGTTTCTCCTGAATCTTTATGATCAGGTTTCACCTGATCTCCCACATTCTTTTTATTAAAAAATGTCCTCTAAATTAATAGTCGCATGGTTTACCTTAAAAGACTACTCAAAACTTTATTTTCTGCAGGACCCCTTTGTACATAACAAATCTTCTACCTCACTGGAGCTAACTGTTCAGAATTATTATTTTAGTTGCCTTCCACCTGAAAAACCTCTTGTCATTTTTAAGTCCTGCTGAGAATGAAGTGATCAGACATATGTGATGTCACTACAATGGCCTACAAAAATGCAACAAAAACTTTCGTGGTTTTCAGGGATCCTATTTCCTTTTCATCCTATTACCATCCCCATCATATCTGTTATGTTCCCTGTGCACCTGTACTACTTTCTGTGTAATCACTCCTATCAATGTACAATGTTGCGGTTAGCACAGAAGATTAAGGCTCTGAGCTGTTAATAAGTTGATTCCTGAAGTCCAAGATACACAATGCCGTTTCTACTGACAAAATTTGTTTACTGTGTTATTGATCACTAGTCAGCCCTGAAAAGGGGCGCTTGTGTTCGGTGAGCTTATTTTATACGACTGGTGGTCTGCAAGTCCTTGACAGACACTGCAGTGCTGTTCACACTACACCATCTCTTTTTCCTCACAGCACAGTTCAATACATGTTGAAGCACCAACATTTAATTATATCACAATACATAAAACAATACAACAATAACTACACATTATTTGTAAAAAGCCAGAAAAAATCAATAGTGTATTACTATATTTACAATATATGAGTTTTTTTATTTAAGTTTGGTTACAGTGTTGAACACTGACCAATCTGTCCAGTGAAATATTCAGATACTGTTAGTTTCAAGCAGGGCCGGCCTTAACAATTCTGGGGCCCAATTTGTACCATTTTGGTGGGGCTCTTCCACTGCTTCCCATCTACCACCCACCCCTCCCTCTACTTGGTGGCTTCCTAAACTTAAGACTATTTCAGATTAGGCATCAAGAATGCATGCTATAACTGTGTTAAATTAAAACAATATGGTTATTCATTACCTTATATTTTGTCATAAGACACATTAAAACAGAAATAAATTATTAAACATCTAGATGAACCCTAGAGCCAACATCTCATAGTTCCTCATTCTGAGTCAGCTTAACTCAGTCACACTGTAAGGGTCTACTTGACGGGCCACTGATTCCCTTTATCTACATGGCACGTCATCAGATTCGGTGCTCCTGGCTTACCAGTAAACCTATAGTTCTGCCTAAATCTGTATACGAAGCTGCTGCACACTTACCCCTTTCACCCTTTTCTATCTTACTCTTTTCCCTTCTTCTCCTAATTTCTCTCTCTCTCCATACTCTCCTTCATATCTCATACATAGCAACTGTGCATTCTGTAAATGTTTTGTTCTTTGTATATATGTTTCTCCAAAGAAACATACTATAGTAATTTTATGACAGTGTATAGATACTCTTGTCTATTTTCTGACTGAATTCTGGTATATGTACACTTATGGTTGTGTTCATTTACGCTACATATTATCCTGACTTACCCTCTCTGCATGCTTGCTCTTATATTACCACTGTTGCACTGATATTGATTAAAGTTACTTTCTTTGCTTGTTTTCTGCTACGCTGAGTCTGAAAATGATCTATGTGGATCAGTGTTCTTCCACAGTTAAACTTTTAAGTAAGTAAGCAAATAAAACACCATTTTAAGTAAAGTTACTCTATAAATCCAGCATCTTGGAGAGGTGCTGCAGACAACACCAAGCATACTTTTTTACCCTGAGGTAAGTTCATTTTAATCATGGAACCTGATAAAATCTTTTGACTCATCCCAGTCACCAGCACTTGATTCTCATATCCAATGTCCTTAGATGCCACAAAGTACAGGACACATGAGATAGTGGGGCTGCACTTAATGGTTATGGGAAGACTTGGAAGCCATAATGAGCATGAAAACTTTCTAACCTCAGTTACATATTCTCACTCACATTAACCTTTCTTCCATCATGGGGTTCCAAATGTCTCCTATAGTTTTTTTCCCAACGGTTGTAGTTTCTTATGCAGTTAGGTTTCATATAGTGTTACAGTCAATGGGTTTCACAAAACTACATAAAACTGTTAAACTTATTCAGAATGTTGAACATCAATAGTAATAATCTCAGGCCTCTTATTTGAGACAGCATTGCTCAAACATCGACACACTAAAATATTTTTACTTACTTAACTACTTGTTAAATTGGGTAAATGGACAGATACATGCAGATCTTTTCCAGAAATATGCCAGGTCACAATGGCAACAATATGCTCAGATAATTTAGAGTAGTCACTAAGCATCACGCTTAGGCAAGTGGGAAGAAATTGGAATACCTTAATGAAGCCTACATGGCTGTAGGAAGAAAACATTTGTTCAGCTTTCTTTAATACATTTCCCCTCAAACCTCATCCCCATGCTTGCCAACTCTATTCTGCATGTGACTCAAACTGCAATACTCCTGCAGTACATTTATGAATCAAACCATTTCTGTTATTCTTTTTTCACTTTCATCGAAGTAAATAATTTTTGGTCACCTCTCTCCCCCATCACTCGGCACACACATCTCATGTTTCACTTCTTTGGGTTTTTGCTGTTATCTGTGACTGCAGCAAGCCATTTCTCTAACACACTGCTGAACTAATAATATTCTTTCACAAGTCCTAGTGATCGGACGTTACCTCATATCACAGCATCTGTTATTTTTTATGCTTCCTAGATTTTGCTTTCGTACTATCTGATACCGACGATTCTTGTAACTGTATTCATTAGCAGCCATCCATACATTCCATGCCAAAAGAGAAGCAAAAGAAAACACAGTACATTTCTATTAGTTTCAAATTAAGCTTGGTCTTTAAAGACAATTACTGGAATTGTACATAAAATCAGATGTTTTGGGTTGAACACTCAGCAACAGACTACTAATGTCAGCCATACAAAAAACATGAAGCTGTAACTAATAATAATAATAATAATAATACTGGACTAGCCACTAGTACAATTCATGATGAGAAATGTCTGCTACACGAACAACTTGACTCCTAAAAGACTACCAGTAGGAAAATGCCTTGGAATTTGCTATACTGTCTCACAGGCAAATCTCTGGATCATGTAAGGCATAATGACCCTGTCACAGTCCAGTGCAGGGCCCTATTGGGCCAAACTGGTCCAAATGGCCTAAAGTTGGGCTTGCTTTACACCGCTTCATACTTTTTTTTGATTTCTCCAAGTCTTTTGGGTTATTAATACCATGACGGGAATGGACTCCATTCCTAAGTCAGAGTACGATTAAAGTTCATGAAATTAGTATTATTTCACTCTTTGATGTTAGCCAAAAGTGGTCTTCGCAGTATCCTCAATGTGCCCAGCAATGACTCCTTCTGCAGTTCATACGGTGTTACATGAATTGGTAACATATCTAATTATGATTGTAAATTATTTTTTATAGGACCAGTTGCTCCTATTACTATTGGAACTGTCTGGGTATCTTTCTTCCACATGGCTCTCATTTCTGCCTGCAGATCAAGGTATTTTATGACTTTGTATCTCTCTGTACACAAGACACTATAGTCACTAGGTGTGGCAATTTCAATGATCAATGCTACTTTTGTCTTCTTTTCTTGGATCACTATGTCCGGTTTTCTAGCATCTATCTTTTGGACTGTTGGTACTGGGTGATCTCATATGATGTAAACATCATTTTCTATGATTCTTTGTGGCTCATGTTTCCAATGTTTTTCAGCCACTTCGATACCATAATGTTTGCACAATCTCCAGTGTAACAATCTCGCCGCATTATTATGCCTTTCAGTATACAATCCCTCTGCTATTAGAGCATTGCAACCAGCAATAAGGTGTGTAACTATTTCCAATTCGGTTCCACAAAACCTACATATATCTGTTTCTCCCACATGTTCAATAGACTTAGTAAACCAGCGTGTACACAGCCCACTATCTTGGGCTGCCAATATTAACCTTTCATTTCTTGATGTAAATTCACCTCTCCTTAACCATTCCTGCGTTCTTTCTTGATCAACATGAGGCTCTTCGAGAAGTTTTTTATACTTGCAACTATATTTATGTTTTTTCCACATTTCTTGCCTTCTCATCTGATCCTTCACCTTATATTCTTTCTTTTCTTTTTTAGCACATTCAGTTGCTGCCTGGTTTTTATCCACTTCTGGTTTGATTTCCATTCCTGCTTGACGCTGATATGCTTCTGCTAAATTAAGCAGAGATGTCATCTTAGATTTATTCTCCTCATGTTTCAAAACTTTTACCACATTTGGATCTGGTGAGGTCAATAGATATGTGTGGAGTCCCACGATTGCAGATCTATATATGTAATGAATTTCAAGGAGGCACATCCCTCCTTCAGAATGGGGGATATATAATCTTGGTGTACACTGATTTTTATAAATCATTTGGTGAGCATGAAGCATCCTTCTTATTTTGATATCCAATCTATCCAACACTTTTTGGGGCCAGTCAATCACTCCAAAACTATAAGTTAGGGCAGGAAGAGCAAACTGATTTATAGCTTGGATCTTGTTGTTTTCAGGATTAATTTAACTCTTCTAAAGTACTCCTTACTAAGCCTTATTTGCATTTGTTCATGTTTTATTGCTGATCCTTCATCAATTCCCAAGTATTTATACATCCCCTCTTGCTCAAGTTCTTTTATATCACATTCTTGTCCCAAACTGATGTTTTCCTGGTGCTGCAATTTTCCTTTTTTAAAGGTTGCTTTTGCACATTTATCAAGACTAAATGACATTCCGATATCATCTGAAAAAGCTTTGACAACCTGCAGCTGTGCTTTCAGTTCCTCATCTGATGAGCTATACGATTTTAAATCATCAACAAAGAGAAGATGAGAAGTCATTAGACTTTCTCGTTTTCTAGAAGCCAAATTGTAGCCATGGCTTAGGCTGTTAAGTAAGCAGCTTAGTGGGTTACTGGCAAGGCAAAATAACAAGGGTGACAGAGAGTCGCCCTGGAATATCCCCCTTTGAATCTTTATCCCTGGGATAATAATCTGTCCTTTATCATGGCTTAATTGCAAAGTGGTCTACCACTGTTTCATGGTTACTGTAATATAATGAATCAGTGTAGGGTGTATCTTATACATTTTTAAGCACTCTTTTATCCATGAATGTGGGATACTATCAAATGCTTTTTTGTAGTCAATCCATGCCATACTTAGGTTCTTCCCCTTCTTACAATTCTCCACTATAACTTTGTTAACAACAAATGGTCCTTTGTTCCATATGACTTTCTTTTATTGCCCTTTTGCTCTACTGCCATAATTGAGTTTTCTTCTAAATGACTATAAACTCTGTCAGCGTCAGTTTCCATGTATAGTTTGTATGTTGTCAGAAGGCAAGTTATTGGTCTATAATTTTTAGGGTAGCTTGTAGGTTCACTCTTAAGTAACAGCATTGTTTTCCTGTTGTTAACCAGTGCGGTGTGTGTTCGGGGTGCATATATAAATAGTTCTTACTCATGGCTAAATCATCATTGTGCAATACTTTAAACCAAAAGTTAGGTACTGCATCTGGGCCTGGGGTTTTCCAGTTAGAGGTTTTCTCAACTTTGTTTCAATCTCTCTAGTTGCTATTTCATATCCTGTACCTTTAAACTTCTTATTCTCTCTTTTACTTCTTCTATCCATTTAGCATCTTTGTTATGTTCCAAAGGATCTTCATAGATACTTCTCCAAAATGTATCTACTTCATCTTTTTTTGGTGGTCTATCTATTCTTTTTACCTTATTTCCCAGTTCTCTATAAAACTTTTTTGGGTCATCAATAATTTGTTTATTTTGTGTTTTTCCCTTACATTTATCTTCGTATCTTCTAAGTCTTTCCACCTGTTTTGTAATTTTTAGTTTGTTATCTCCACTACAGCATAATAGATCCTGATCTGTTCTAATACCACGCATTGCTTTTATCACATCTATCTATCTTAATATTTTCATTGATCTGTTCCCTCTTCTATAATCTTCTAACAATGATACTTCTTGTCTTAGCTGCTTTATAGTTTTCTCTATTCGATATTTCCATGATGGTATTCGCTGTTGCCCCATCTTTTCCCTCGCTACCCTATGTTCCTGTGGTAGAACTTTTATCAGTTATTAATTTAGCAGCGCAGTAATATATTCTGTTTACTTCTGTTATATCGCATGGATCTCTATGGACAGTCCTAATTACTGTGTTCATTTGTTTTATCAAGCTTCTGACATTTGGGGTTTTATTAACCTTCTGCAATCTATTTCTCTCATTGATCTTGATATATCTGTCTTTGTCTATTAAATCAAGCAACTCTTCTCAACTCATTTTCTTCCATACTGAGGGTACATCCCTTGTTTTCCATTTCTTGTGGACATACTATATAAAGTTCTATAGCATCTTCCTGTGGCACATTCTCTTCAATTTCATCCTGTGTCTTCTGTTGTTCTGTCATATGGGAACTCACTGGCCTATCACTCCTCAACATTGACTGCATCAGAGTTTCCACAGTTTCCTGTTTCTTTCCTTGCTGTCTAGCTTCAAATGTTTATACTGGTTTCTTGTAGAAGTCTCCAAAATATCTTGATATGGCACCTGACCAGTTACTTCCTGTTCTACTGGTTTTCCCTTAATTTGGATATCCATTGCTCTATCCTGTTGTGGTGCTTTCTGCATTTGATTTTCTACACTGAATCCTTCTCTTTGCAGCTGTTCCATTACTTCAATTTCTATTTATTTGACTTCTCCATTACTCATCTCTTTTTTCTACTTTTCCTCTTAGTCTTATTTTTTTTATTGTAAAGTTTTCCATATCCAGATTCCTTTGCCTATATTTTTCTTCAAATAGCTTTGGTGCTGCTCTTTTTGTATTAATTTTGCTTTCTCCTTTGCATAAATATTACACCATATTAAATCTCTTTTCCTTTCCCATGTCCATATTTCTTCTTCACATGTCTCCTGATCTTGCTTTTCCTTATTCTGGGGACTCACTCCAGCAAACTGTGATGTAGTCTGTCTTAGACCTTCTACATTAAAGAAATAGAAGCTGAAGTTATGGAGTGTCTGCAAACTGAAGGATTTAACCTTTACTTTACTAATCGTCTTTTCTACATTATGTTTAATATTACACCATATCAAATCTCTCTTTCTTTCCCATGTCCATATCTCTTTTTTAGCTTTTTCAAATATCTCTAAGTTTTGTTGTTTATATTTTTCCACTTCCTCAAAGGCTTCTTTTTCCAAAGAGATCAAAGTCTTGATCTATATACTGTTTTTCTTCACAGTGTTATCTATTACATGCTGCTTCACATCAAAAGTCATTACATCGAAGATAGTAAATGACAGCTTATAATTTCCAGTTCTTGAAATCAGTGGTGTTTGGTGCTACTGCACAAGTGGCATTACATGACAGTTTTATTATGTATTTAATGTCAACCACTAGGACTGCTCTGTCCACAGTATTTCATTACACACTGTTTAAATCATGGTTTAAAAACAGCAATGTTTTTAATTTTCTGTTTGTTAGTCTTCACACACTGGAACAATGAATGCTAATTTTTATTTATGCAACTTTTCAAAATAAATTATATATTCTTATAGGTTCACAGGTAGGTACTAGGCTAATGGCCCTAGGGCCTATATAAGCCTAGCCAGAAAGGTACCCTGGCTTTCGCCACCCAAAAAAAATATTTTCCTGTGCCCCTGTTGAGCAGAGCTACAGAAGTGATCCCCAAGGTGAATTTCCTATCTCCCATCCAATCATCAAGACTTTTCTTGAAGAGTGCTAATGGGGAGCTTTGTTTGATATAGAGGCAGTTTGTTCCAGAGTATGGGAAGTCTCTGGGACAGGACTCTATCCCTACAGCATGTTCTGTTTATTGTGGTGACAAGGTTTAGGTCCCTACAGCATGCATCTCGGAGGGATTGGGATTTCTTTAAGTGGAGCATGTCCAACAGCTCTGGGTTTGACATAGCTTTGTATGGTAGGCAGTGATTGCCTCTGAGTAGGTGATATGCGACGGAGTAAAGCTGGAGCTTTTTGAGACGGTCTGCATAGGGCATCTGTCTAAGGCTAGTAATCCTCTTTGTGAGGTATTTCTGCAGCCTTTCCAGTTGTTGTAGATGTCTTCTGAGGTACATACCAAAAGGGGTGCTGTATTCTATAATGGGTCTAATGAGTGATGAGTAGAGGGGAACAATGACCTCTTTTTTTCCTGGATGAGAAACCTTTTGTGACAAGGTGTGCCATGTAGAAGGATTTCCTGACTACTGTGGCAATGTGATTATCAAAGGAGAGACTACTGTCCACCTGGGTCCTAAGGTCTCTTATCACACTTTCGGTGTTAAGTAGACTACTGCCTATGTGGTAGTTCATGGGTACAACGTTTTTACCAAAAGGGATGACAATGCACTTTTTGGCATTGAGCTTAAGGCCATGGCTTTGACACCAGGCATCTGTCTCAGTGAGGCCCTTTTGTAGGATGTCCACATCGTTAGGAGTTTTGATTATGGCTCCTAGTTTGCAGTCATCCGCAAACTTCATTAGCCAAAGACCTTCTGTGTTAGCCTGTACTTCAGAGAAGCAGATACCAAACAGGACTGAACCCTGTGGTACTCCACTTGTCACTGGTCTGAAGTTGGATTTGGAGTCTGCTACTTTCACAGTGTGGGTTCTGTCAGTAAGCCAGTTGGCAACCCATCTTGTGACATAGGGATTTATACCTTTGTTTTATTCTTATAACATATACACAGTAAATAACTATATTTTTCTTACCTTAAATAAATTCTTTAGCATTTCATGGCCTTGTATGAAACAGCTGATGAAATATCCAATAAGAATTCTGGAAAACAAAAAGTAAAACACCTTTCTCAACTTAAAAGTAATATCAACATTTCTTACGGCCACTGCCCACTTAACTGTCAAAACACATTTTCCATCTAGTAAAATATAATCAGAGGCAAGTGGCTCCACATGATGAATGAACGAAATATCAGATGATTGTATAATACAAATATCAGTTATAATAGCACAGAATGTAATTTCTGGTGTACTGTATGTCTTGTATATTTTTTGTATAATTTCTTGTATAAGTTTTGTATACTCTGCAGTGGTTAGCGTTGTCGCCTCACAGCAAGAGGTTCTCCTGTTTGATTCTCGGCTGGAGCACCTTCTGTGTGGAGTCTGCATGTCCTACTCGTGGTTGACTGATGTTTAAAGAGATGCAGGTAGGTGTGTGCATGAATGGGTGTGCCTTCTTTGAAAGCTGGGCGTCAGGCTGGCAACTCTGCACCGTAAAGAAAAAAATGACTGCTAATCATTAGCGGACCGGAGTTCCGCTGTGGCGACCCCTAACCGGGAAAAGCCAAAGAAAGATACTCTCTACAAAGTGGAGCTTTTCTCCCCGGGACTCCTCCAAAAATGGGTCTTACCCCAGTTGGACGTTCCTAGTAAAAAATGTAAAATAAAATAAAATAAAATAAAATAATACTGCCAATGTTTAAATGAGGAGCGTACTCCTGCATCGGCATTCTTTCCAATACAGTACATTCATTATACTTGAAAAGATAAATCTACTAATAACAGGAAAGGATTTGAATATTTTTTCTTAACAACGAAACCTGCTGTGTTTGGTATGTGTATGCAAAGGTAGTCAGCAATTCTCAGCTTGTTAAAAGGGGAAAGCAAAACTCACACCTTTGTGAAAGAAATTTGCTTGCAGGTATATGCAAGGATATGTATCTGTCACTGTTAATGTATGTGCTAATGACAGAATTACTAAAAATAGTATGCATTTACAGGATTACATAGTTCAACACATCACTTTTCATTGTTGATACAATCCAAAAACAATTTTTTTTTTACAGAAAAACAAGCTAAAGCATGGTACAGTGATTTTCAATTTTTTTCTGTTTTCCAATATAGACCATATTTTGATTTCCAACATAGGCAATATTCTATATCATCTGTGAAGCCTCACCCCAACAACAATCAGTAACAATTTTCTTCTAGTTTCTATTCAATGTGTTGTGCAAGCAGAACTGATGAATTTGTTGATGTTACAATGACAATCTATAGAGGCAGAAAACTGGGGGATTACACAGACACTGTTTTGTGTAGCTGTTTGTTTTTCTTGAAATATTTGGCATTCTTTTCAAGCGGCAGATGTACCAACAGTTTAGTAAAGGTGTATCACCTGTTTCCAGGAGGAAGGACTGCGTTTAGAAATGCAAATGATGAACACGATGGTCAAGAAGTGGACTTAAGGACACTTATTTCAAAACACACTGCTACATGTTCCTATATACCTTGGTATTTATGCTTTGTTGCTGAGATCAGTCTGAATTGTAGGTGGGACACAGCAATGTTCTTACGCATAAACAAATCTATATCTACTAAGAGTATATTTTTGCAGGAAATCTGCTTTTGAAAGACATTACTGGATCTACTAAAACTGCCAACCTAGGAAGAATGGTGCAAACTGACAAAGTCTGACAATGAAACCAAATGTAACTGTGGAAAGGAAAGGTGGTTATTACAAACAGGATCCTTGGCATATATGACTATACCACCAAGACTGTCTTTGCGCCATTTATTACAAAAAGAGAAGCTGTCATCCTGGCATGGTTTATTACACCATGTTACCTGGAAGCACAATTAGTAAAGTGTGAACAGCCATTGACAACAAACACCCTTGAAAAAAAATAGAAAATAAAATAAGAATTATTCTCAGGACCCCCCCCACACACACACACACAGGTGCATTCACCAATTACGTACAGGCCTACTGACCAGAAATAACAAATGTACCCAACAAATGACTGATCTAGATTCAAATGGTACCTTCCTATATAGATGAAAACTATAAGACAAAACTAGTAAGGTAGCTATACATGTTCTAACTCTTAAAACATTTTTCTGCGCACAAGTGCCTAGATTCTAAAGAAGACCAACCCAAATTAAACTGCATCAGCATTTAAGACACCTAAACAAAAATGTGCACCTACTATAACAAAAGATGTGTAGGTGTGGGCCTGTCCTCCCTAACCTCTAGGCCTAAGGCCAAAGGCATTAGGACCACTTGGCTTTATCAGATGACTGGAATTTATTCCCTGTCCCATAATGCTCAAAATATCTCTCCTCTTCTGATCAGAGTTATTTGCACTAAGGCACAACCTCAAGCCAAAGGAACTGAGACCAAGACATCAAAGGTGGAGTAAGGAGAAATAGGGTCATTAGAGAAGATGGACTGTTCCTAAAGCTCTGTCATGATAGATCATGATGGATAGTACACAGCTTTCATACCTGATAAGATTGGGTGCATCCTCTTTAACCTATAAGACTCTTCCTGATGGGAGGACTTGGACCAAAATACCCTCGAGTGCAGTGGCTTCTAAAGATGCTCTACACCTGAAAGCTAAATCCAACTTAAAGTGATATACAAAGATGTTTAATGAAAATGAAGCAACAGCTGAACAGATATCACACACTGAAGCATTCCTAAAGAAGGCCAACAAAGCCAGTGTAAAGAGATGTAGGGAAACCTGATAATTGCTGGTCATGGGACACATCACAGAACTTAAATCAGTTAGAAAGCCATCCAGAGAGGGACTTGGAATCAGACGAAATTAACAGGTGAGAATGTCTGCTGACAACAGTTAGTTCTGTACTAGTTATATGTTAACAAACTGTGAACAGTCATACAATGCAAGAGGTACAAGCTAAGGTTAGAACAACAAGGAAAAAAAAGGCAAATGTAAAGATTGGTAAAAACTAAATTCCATCAAAGCCTTAGGAATAAAAGAGGGGCTAGCCCTATGAGAAGCATGATCTTGATGGAAGATCAAGTTAGAAGGCTGTGCAAAAAAGAGCACAAAGCACAGACATCCTTGGGACCAAAGTCACTGCTACTAAAAAGAAACTTTAGCAGTATATGCATTCAAGCTCCACAAAAGTAGCCATTAAAAAGGAAGCCAGTGTTAATTAAAAAAACAAAACAAAATGCAAGTCCCATAAAGGTACTACATGTAATTGGGCCTCAAGAGGATAGTGTCTTTTAAGAAAACTTTAGAAAAACATTCACTTATGCCAATGAAAAAAACATCTTGGCCCAAATGAAAGTTTGAAATGGTACACAAGCAAACCTTGCCAAAACACAAGCTCAAACCTGAATCAAAAAAGCCAGCAAGATAGTACACATTACAGCACAGATGGGAACAGAAAAGGGAACAAAGATCTTGGACTTAGACCAGATAGAAAAACATGGTCGTCTGTCTCAAAATGCTTTTCTTCATACTATGCCTCTGAGAAGAGGAGATAATGGAAAACACTCTCTTAGAAACAGCAGAATCATTTGCAACTACTGGAACTGGAAACAAAACATGCTGCAAACCACAGAGAGTGAAAGTCCTGCAGAGATTTGCCCAATGGGTGGAACAACATTATCTATTTAATACAAAAATTTTCCAACACAAAGTGAGCCATCAAATAGAAGGGGACTCTGCTTTTCATTCTTCTGATAATAAAGCCCATACAGAGACTTTGCCAGTGAAACATTTTCCAATGTTCCAAAGGAAAATGCTTCAGAAGCATAGAAAAAGCACAGGAGTTGACTAGAAGACTCAGAAGTACCTTGGACCTGAACCAGAGTCTGGAGTTGGGAGACAGAGATGAACAGGAAGACCAGCAGCACTGAAATTACTGAATAAATGTGAGACGTATAAAGCATCAATCACATTTGTGAAGTATGGCTTTAAAAGAAAAAAAGAGACTGAGAAAGACTGGACTTTGTTAAGCATGTGGAGGGACTGAAAGGCATATACCCCACTTCATATCATTAACGTTTGGAAGGACACTAAAAGGAAAACAAAAAAGGGCTAATAGTAATTAAGACAATTTTTGTTCTTAACAATATTTGTATAAAATATTTCATGATATAAATGCCATGTTATATATTAAAGTATTTTCAGCGATTGTTCTATGTGACAAAGATAGTAAACAAGTACTTTTTTTCTTTTTTAGTTTTAAGAAATGTAGAAATAAAATAAAGGCTGGACAAAAGCATGTTCCGGTTAATATGCCGTAACCATGGGATGGGTGATTGGGTGTAAAAGTTCAAATATTACAATATATGTAGAGCTGAGAGGTGTACTTTCTCAGTTTTGCATAGGTGAATTTATGAATTAATGCCCTTGGCTTAAAAGAATAACAACTTTATTGTGTGAGCATATGTGTTATAAAAATAAAAGCATTCTGAATGTAATAAAAAGTTTTCCTTTACCAAATAAATGTTCAGTGTGAGCTGAGAAGTCTGTTCTTATGTTTCCATGCAGACATGCTGATTACAGGTCCAGGCAATAAATCTCAACAGCTCTAGACATTACTTGCTGAGAGAAATATAAAATTAAAATGTACAAGGGCAAGAAGATTAGTAAAAAAATAAAGTTTGAAATAACTGGAAGTAAAAAAGAAATAGCAGTTTTCCCGGTACCTTAACACCTCCATGAATTTACTAGAAAAGTGTATAACTGAATTTTATTTAAGGATAGCCAGTGCACTTTTTCTTAAAGCAAAACTTTAATGTTTTCATGAAAGCATACAAGATGTTTTTCACATATGGAACAGGAATAAAGATAAGACAAGAACAAATGAATGTAAACAGGAGTACAGGTTGTAACATGCACATTAGTATGGATAACCTTCATTTTAGGTTTGATAACACCTGTGGGTGCAGGTGTCGATTTGGGACAAACCTTCCTATCAGGAGGGTTAAACTATATTATCTGAAGATGTACACAGTCTTGCATGTTTTAAGTTAAAAGGTTATGGGAGGTTTGTTTGCCTTATTGTTTGATAGTTTTCATTAAAGCAAAAGGTCTCTTAAAAGCTGACACAGGTTCAAAAGGAGATGACAATTAACAGCTGTATAAAGGATCAACCTGCCAACAATTACTGGGTGTATGTAACACAAAAAGTGGGGAAAAAATTTAAAAAGTGGACATGTATAATAGATGGGTAAAATATCTTCTTTTCAAAATAGTTATACTATCCATGTTATTTTTGGAATGTGAATGGCCTCACAGGTACAGACAAAAAGGTAGCTGCTGAATTACATTAAGAAATGCAGAGTGCAAACAGCAATGCTACAGGACACACGTGGAAAGAAGTGAGCATATGAACTTGATAAAGAAAGGATTTCAGGATGGATATTCAGAAGAATATCATGGCCAAAGTAAAAGGGGAGTACTGACACCAATTGCTAGAGGAGCTAGCAAAAAGACAATAATGGTAAACTTCGACAGTAAGGAGCTACTGGCAAGGGAAGAAGATTATCCATACATCCAGCCATAACTGCTTTTCCCATTTTTTCACATGGGGTTGGGGTGTCACTTCAACAGTGATAATCATCTACAGCCAAGGTTCACACTGCCGGGGTGCCTTATGTTGGCATATATTTATATTTCACTTAAAAGTGCTATTACAAAGCTTAAGAAAATTTCGAGAAAAATAAGCAGCTTTCATCAGAGAATATTACTTATACGTAGGTAATGGAACTTGATTTGCAACACTGAGGATGTATCAGGAAGACCTAGAAGGGGAACATGTATCAAAAGGGGTATAGAATTTCTGAAGAAATTTATGAAAATATTTGGTACCAAAGACATGGATTCAGTAGCAGGAATTCAGAGAATATACATATTATTCCCCAAAGTATATGCTCTGGCAGAGTTTAGCTGAATCTAAAACAGAAGCTGCTGTTAAAAATAGATAATTAGAAGGGCATATAAAATACTGTATAACTATAGAAATCAATCAGGAAAAAGTTAAAGAAGATTGGGAAGAGAAACTGGATAAGCAATTCACAATTAAATAAAAGAAGGACATGTGTGGCTCCCAAATATGCAACAAAGTCTAGAAAATTTGCATTGGTATTTTAGACTCCAAGCAGACTCCAAAGAATTTTGTCCTTGGGTAGATGCCAAATGTTGGAGGTGTGATGAAGAAAAAAGGGATAACAGGGAACATATGTTTTGGAAATGTAATGAGTTTGCAGACTTTAAAAGATCCATACAGAGTACTCAATCTGAAATATTGGGTGAGCCAATGGGTGTAACAAAGGAAATAATTTTTTTCAGCTAGGATACAGGATCTGAACTGCCTAGACATAGTAAGGCCTTGTTAAATTTAATTCTGGTGGCTGCCGAAAAAACAAATTACTAGAAAATGGAAATCAAATTCTGAACATATGTATCTGAATTATTGAATATTGTAGCAGAACTAGAAGTGAGATCTTTAGAAAAAGGTAGGAATAAATTACACAGAAAATGGAAATTGTGGGAACAATACATGCAGAATAATGTTGTGGAGGAGGACTGAGGGTTAAGGTAAGGCAGAAAAGGAACAATTTATGTAATGCTGGATTGATGATTATACAGAAGAATATCACATAGTCGAAGTTTAATAACTTCAAACACGGAATGTTTGAACCATCCTGTTCGAAGTTAAAATACTTCTATGGATAAAAAACAAAAAAAAAGAAAAGAAAAACAACTGTAAGCAGGGGGCAAGCATCCCTGCACCCCCCACACCCCCTGCTACTTAAATATACCAACTCTGAGATCGCAACACATTGAACAAAATGGAAACCTCCCCTTACTGAGATTTCTGTTGAAACGCTTGAACATCTGCAAATTCGAACTTATGGTCTCAACCATATGAGGTTCGAACTTGCAGAAGTTTGACTATCTTATAGGAACCCCAAATCAATATATGTGATGTATAGTGCTTGCAACTGGGAATATGTTAATATGGTTTGCTTTCTTTTATATAAATGTATGTTTGCCTATGTCTTAAGTGAAAAAAATGCTCCTGTTTGGACAGCAGGAATTGCAGTGAAGCTCAATGCTGAATATTGACACCTTACCCAGAATGAGAGCATGGCACTATGATCATGATATATTAAAAATTAAAAATATTTTTTCTGGTAAAATATATAGGATTTCTGCTTCTGACACAGTGAGATCTTGGTACACAAATTCTGGTCACTGGTTTAACTCCCCACCCCCAAAACCTTTGTGCAGAGGTCAAACAACACCCAGGTGGAAACCAGCTATAGTACCAAACTGTGACAACACCCCCCCCCCAATGCTAGACTTACTAACTGTATGCAAGAGGACATGTCAAGTTTTCCAACAACAGTTCACCGTACAAAAAAAAAAAATTTTAAAAACAGTAAATTCCATTGAGATACATGGGTGCAGACCACATTCAAGATTGCATTTCTAACACCAACCTGCTTAACATAACAGCAAAATGCCTTTGTCAGCAGATGGAGTTTAGACCTTCTCCTATGTGCAGTACCACGCATGTTGAGTTGGTTGGGGAAAAATATATTTTTTTACTTCTAATCTAATAAGGGCTTAGTGTACATATATTTTGAACATTAGTTTCACCCAGGCCTTGCAAGCAAGTCACTCATATGCGGAAACTGGATGAAGTACCATAACACGACAACAAAAGTCCTCTGAACTGCTAGATCAATTAACTGTTTACAAGAGGCTATACGTTACTCTCCAATGCAGTTTTACAATAAAAAATTCAGGAAAATCTAATAAGATACTTGTGTACAAAAATGCAAACGTACTGTCCCAGTGGAATGTTGCCTTTCTAAGAAGGAAAATCACCTCTAACTTTGAAGTCGTCATTGGGAAATACTTCTTCCAACTCACCATATCAATAATTATTCAAAGGTGATCCTACAACTACCCTTTGGACTAACCTAGCAACAAAGGATATATAAAATAATTAAACCTGCCCTCCACAAATATTATCCCCATTTTGTATACTTCTAATATCTCATTGAGAAGAAAAGTTAACACATAATGGCCATAGTAATATATTTCATTTGCTGTTGTTAGACATGTACACTGCCCACAGCAAACTATATATCTCTTATTTGACAGTAATCATTTAACTACCTTATGTTTTCACATAAAGCATGCCCCCTTGCCCTACAAAAACCCACCTTATGTATAGACATCCTGACCTGTGATTGTGAGGAAACAGAAACAAATGACCATAGTGGTGAAGTTCAAAAGTACAGTTGTGTACACTTACCATAAATGTAGATGTTCGAGTGTATTCACTGTTGCAGTCATCACATTTGGGTTATCCCCGCCAGGGTAGCCCTCGGCCGGCTCGAATACCAAAGGCTTAGTATTTCTGTGTCGGTTGCTGTTGCTTCAGGACTGACATCAGGTCATCAGTAGTATAAAGTAAGGCAGCCGATGCCATTACATCAATTTTTCTTGCCCTAACCTGTCTGGGGCCCCCAAGTAGGAGCCAGGTTCTGGTGGAAGAACCCCACCAGTAGAAAGTAAATACCAATATGTCCCTTGTATGGCAAGAGAAGAAAAAAGGGGGATGGAGGGAGGGAAACCAGGACTGCAACAGTGAATACACTCGAACATCTACATTTATGATAAGTGCACACAACTGTACTATGTTTGTGTTTCACTGTTGCAGTCATCACATTTGGGTTGATTCCCAAAGCTAAGGAAATGGGTGGAGGCAGTCAAGGAAACTACGGGCTGGCTAGGATGCCCTGCAATACTGCAGAGGCAAACCCTGTCCTGGATTTGGAGAAGAGAGGCAGGTGGTAATGTTCAGTAAAAGTGTGAACAGATGTCCAGGTGGCAGCCTCCAAAATGTCCCTGGTGGGGACTCCTCTGAGGAAAGCTGCAGAGGTGGAGGCTGCTCTGGTGGAGTGAGTCCTGACCCCCCTTGGGGGGAAGCTTTCCGTGTTGTTTGTAGCAGAAATGGATGCAATGTGCTATCCATTTGGAAATGGTTTGTCTGGAGATGGCTTTGCCTTCTGCCCCTGTAACAAAGCTAACCAGCAATTGATCAGACTTTCTGAAGGATTTAGTCCTGTCTAGATAGAATCTGAGCTGTCTGTGCACATCTAGAGAGCGCAAGATCCTTTCCCCCTTGTTCTGGAGATTAGGAAAAAAGGTGGGCAAATGAATGGATTGGTTGAGAGCCACACTGGACACCACCAGGGGCATGAAGGATGGGTTAGTCCTGAGGGATACCCTGTCAGCATGGAAGATTATGGAGGGTTCCACAGCCATGAGTGCTTGCAGCTTGGAGACTCTTCTGGCTGAAGTGATGGCCAGAAGGAAAGCTGTCTTCCAGGAGATAAATTATACCTCTGCAGAAGAAGCTGGTTCGAAGGGGGCCAAGGTGAGCTTTTCCAAAACAAAGTTCAGGTCCCAAGCTGGGGTTGGTGCTCTTCTGGGTGGCCTCAAGTTGCTAGCCCCTCTTACGAACTGTTTAATCAAGGCTTGCAAGAAAAGGGGCTCCTCAGTGGGAAAATGAGCAGACACAGCAGAGGCATGAATTTTAATAGAGGAAAAAGAGAGGCCAATGTATAGTAGGTCAGCTAAGTAAACCAGGATGACAGGGTGGGAGGGCTGTGCCATATTGGCTCCCTTAGCCTGAATCCAGGTGCAGAACCTTTTCCATTTGTCAACATAAGACTTTCTAGTGCTAGGGCGTCTGGCCTCACGTATAACATCTAGAACTTGTTTACTGAGGTTGGCAGATTGATCGGGGGTTAGGGAATAAGCCAAGCTGCCAAATTGAGTGTCTGCAATTGGGGATGCATGAATTCCCCTTCCCTCTGGGTCAGGAGGTTTGGAATGTGAGGAAGATGCCATGGCGGCAATGGGGACAGGCTGCGCAGCAAGGGGTACCAGTGCTGGAGAGGCCAGTCTGGAGCTATAAGAATTGTCCTTGGTTTTTCCTCCTTTATTTTGAGCAGTACCCTGGGGATGAGAGGTAGTGGAGGAAAGGCATAGACCGATAGACTGACCCAGGGGAAGGACAGGGCATCCACTTTCCAAGCCATGCAGTGATGCTCCCTGGTGCAGAATATGCTGAGCTGAAGGTTGGTGTGAGAGGCAAAGAGGTCGACCTTCGGGGTGCCCCATTTCTGAGTTATTAGGGTGAAGGTTCTTCTGTTGAGCTGCCACTCGTGTGGGTCCAGAAGATTTCTACTTAATTGGTCTGCCAAAGAGTTGAGAGATCCTGGTAGGAATTGTGCTAACAGGTGGAGTTGCATAGCAGAGGCTGTGTGTCAAAGGGTCATAGCCAGCCTGTATAAAGGGTGGGAGTGGGTCCATCCCTGCTTGTTGATATACCACATTACAGTGGTGTCATATGTTTTGATCAGGAGAGCCCCAGGGGAGAAAAGGGGCTTGAATCAAGGCGTGCTGGACAGCCATCATCACTTTTTGGTTGATGTGCAGAGGTATTTGCTGTGCGCTCCATTGGCCCTGTATGCACCTGCCATCCAGCTATGCACGCCGGGTCTGGGTGGCGGGGATGGTGAGAAAGGTAGTCCCTTAGTGTGGGAGCCTACTGTTGCTCACCAAAGAAATTATTTTCTGAAGCAAGGAATTATAGGTATAAGAGTCTCCATGTCTTGAGAGTGTTGACACCAAAGGCTTTTTACAATTGAAGTTTCCTCATATGCAGTCTGGCATCTGGAATGAGTAGTATGCAAGATGCCATGAACCCCAGAGCTTGCAGGATCTTCCTTGCAGATAGTTGGTGTCTGGTGGCTAGCTGACAGAAGTAGGTTGTCAGGAAAGTTTGCTTTTCTGGTGTAAGGAATGCCATCTGGGATGCTGTGTCCAGGCTTGCTCCCAGGAATACAATCCTTTGGATGGGCCGCTGTTTGTATTTCTTTTTGCTGACTGTGTACCCTAGGGAGGTTAGTAGGGACTTTACAAAGGCCAGGTGCTTGAGCAGCTTTTCATGGCTGTCTGCTTGAAATAGACAGTCGTCTAAGTATAGGTAAATCTAGATATTCCTTTGTCTGCAAAAGGCAATGGCTAGAGCCAGACATTTTGTGAAAACTCTGGGAGCAGTAGATGAGCCAAAGGGAAGGGCAGAGAAATGAAAGTGCTGAGATCCTGCCCCGAAACGGAGATATGTCCTGCATGATTCCGAGATAGGAATATGGAGGTAGGCCTCTTTTAGATCTAGGGTGGCTAGCCAAGCATCCTTGGAATGCATGGGTAGCAGCAGCTGGAGGGAGAGCATTTTGAATTTTGGGATCACCAGGAAAGTGTTTAGAATGGATAGATCGAGGATAGGGCACCAGGTGCCCTCTTTTCTGGGTACTAGAAAACGTCTGGAGTAGAAACCTTGGCCTCTCTGTTCTGCAGGAACATGCTCTACTGCCCTCATAGAGAGCAGGGAAAGGACTTGCTTTTGTGCCTCTGCTCACTGGTTTGGAGGTAGATCTGGAACCCTTTTGGGGTAGGAAGGGTGTGGAAAGAAAATTTGCATCCCTGGGACACTTATGTTGAGAACCCAGCGGTCATTGGTAATGGTGGCCCAGGTGCTTGCGTGAAAGAAGAGTTTTCCTCCTAGGGGTAAGTGAAGATGGGCAGAGGGAGAGGGTGGGAGAGATGAGTCATTATGAGTTCTTATAATAAGGGGGTGGTTTAGAACTCCCTAGTTTTGAAGTGGAGGTAGTCCACTACTTAGATCTCTGCATTCCCTGTGGTTGCTGTATTGGGGGGGGGGGGGGTCTGGGCTGGACTGGCTTAGTGGGGGCAGGAAAGGACCAGTGCTTGGTGGGACAATGTCTGCTGAACCTGGGTGGCTGGACCTGTAAGAAATCCTTAACTGTCTGCATAGATTTTGCTTTTTCTTCAATCTTTTTTAAGACCTCTTGCGCCTTAGTGCCAAATAAGTTGTCTTTATGCAAGGGGATATCCAACAATTTAGATATGACATGGTCTGGCAAGGGTTGTCCCTTAAGCCATGCATGCCTTCTAATGACCTATCCGGTGACTGCTGCCCTGCAACAACCTTCTAGGGCATCAAAACCACAGTGCAAGGTGTGTTTAGTTACATGACATTAACTCTTGCAACTCTTCAGATTCTGCACAAGCAGGAAAGAAAGACATTTTTTGTTTGAGGAGTTTCAGGATATGTTGCTGAAATTTTAGCATATGGAACTGACAATTTAGTGCCCTGATAGCAAGAGTAGCTGAGGTGTATACTTTTTTACCCCATCTGTCTAGTGACTTGGGAATCCCTATCTGAGGGGGTGGGATTCTTAACACAGGTTGCTTTAATCCCTTTAGACCCTTGAGAAATTACCTCAGCATCAGCAGTAGGATTTTTAAAAAGAAATTTGTGCGAGTCAGTGACTCTATAGTACCTGCCTGGTTTTCTGGATGCAGGAGGGAGGGTGTCAGAAGTCAAGCTGGATTCCAGGAAAACATCCCCCATGACATCCAGAACTGGGGGGATGGCTAAGGGTCTGTGCTGTGGAAGATCTAAGAATTCCCTGAGTCTCTTTTTAGACTGAGGGTAGTCCTGACTCTCCCATTGGAAATGCTCCCTTAAGGTATAAAGGGTTTCCCCAAAGGAAAAATCCCCTGAAGGAGAGGCAGAAGGGATGGAATCCTCTGCATCAGAATTCTCATAAGTAGACAGGGGTTGCATGTCTTCATATTCAGATGCATCTGAATCTTGTTCAGACAAAACTACAGGGGACAGATCTATTTTCCTTTTGGAGGGGGTAGCTTGGCTTCCCCTGATCAGCATAATAAGGACTTCCGCCATTTTAAGCATTTCAGACTAAGGCTAGGAAGCAGGTGCCTGAGATTGGGTCATCGGTTTCTTGGGTGTGGTTCGTACCCTAGGCCTAAGAAACTTGGCAGCTTTTGAAAGAACGGTGGTCGCGAAAGAAGATGTTGGTTTGTGTCAAGAATCGGTAGTGCGAAGGACTTCCTTCAAAGCCAGTGCCTGCTCAGCGGCTCCAGACCCATCCAAGGTAGAGATGACTGCAGGATCCTTAGTCAAAGAAGAGTTTTGTGGCATCCCGGACTCCGAAAGGGTCTCAGTAGAGGCCTGCGAATCCACAGAAGCGAGCATCAAGGGTTGCAAAAGCACCTCACTGAGGACTGGAGGACTGACGACTAGCTTAACGGAAGCATCGTTGGTGGGTTTGGACCTGTGCAGTCTGTCTCTACCTTTATCTTTATGTTTTTTCAGAAAACCTGCTGTCGGATGGCTTACTGAAGCCATATCGGAGTTAGAGGACTGTAAGCGAAAATATCTAGCTACAATAAGGGCCCAAAGATGGAGAGTTCTGGCATTGAAGAAAGCACAGAAGCGACAGCGGGGGACGTCGTGGTCTGGGCCTAAACAAGTGATGCAGTAAGAATGTGTGGTATTTGCTTTCCACAGGCAAGACAATTGTTAACTTTTTCTGACATTGGTTAGAGCAAGAAAAAAGGATCCCCAATGGGGTACTTAGCTTTAGAAGACTTCAGCTTCAAATCGGTAGACGAAACTTAGGTAGCGGCCGAGCGGTACTTGTGTGAACTGCTTCTGCTTTGGGCTCCACGGCAAGAAAGACTGATGTAATGGCGTTGGCTGCCTTACTTTATACTACTGACGACCTGACATCAATCCTGAAGCGACAGCAACCGATGCAGAAATACTAAGCCTCTCGGGCCGGTCGAGTGCTATCCTGGCAGGGATAACCCAAATGTGATGACTGCAACAGTGAAACATGAAGAACATCTGTTGTTCTCAGACATGTATACATGCCTCATTCTCCAGAAACCAGCTACATCAATGACTGTTTTATATTAATCATCTACTGCCCTCTGCTTTCCTACATAGCCTACCCCCCAAAACAAGCTGGCCACTTTCCGTGCACATTTCTGATATGTGACTGTTAAGCAAAAGGCAAACTGGCCTCAGTAATGTATTTGAACTTACTGTTAACAGAAATATATACTGCTGCTGGGAAAGAAATATACATTGCCCCTAGTAAGCCAGCTCACATAACTGTCTTGTGTTTTACACACACCCTGTCTTCCTCCCTCTCTCCACCTCTCAAAAAATTTATCCACCCTCTGTTTACATGGTCTAATACTGAGATGTGATGAATGCAAGAGAAAAAATGATTAGAGTATTGTATTTCAACTTGCAGCTCCTAGACATTATACAGATCCCCCCCACCACACACACACACACACACACACACACACACACACACACACACACACACACACTCCACTCAGATACAGCAATGATAAGTTTAGTGTGATCACCCCATATGTCCTTTCCTTTTATCCACAGACTGAGCCCCAAAACTACCACTTCAAGTGATCACATGCTAAGTGCGATCATCAAAGTGGTGCAAAAATGGCCACAGTAATATACTTCATTAATGATAAGAGGCATTACACCCACAGGGCCATGAATATAGTAAAATGTAAATAAAAGCAAAGAAATACAAATACATTGTGCTGAGGCCAGTGTGTACCTAACCACTGACCTATCTAGTATTCTGTCACAAATTAAATAAAAGCACACACCTGCAAGAAAAAACACCCCTGAAAAAGAACTATCAGCTGATCCCAGTAGTCTCTGGTCAAACAATTAGAGATTGATGGGAAAAAACTAATGTCAACTACAATGCTGTGATCGAGAAGAAAGAAGTTATCAGGAACATGTTGTTTGGGAATGTCAATGAACTGGCAGCTTTTAATAATTTCCAACAAAATACGGTCAGAAATATTTGGGGGAGACAAACTGCATTAACTAAGGAAATTATTATTTTGAGCTAGTACATGGGATCTGAATTCCACAGACACAGTAAGGCTTTATTAAGTTTAGTTCCACTAGCTGTTAAAAAAGGCAATTACTGGAAAACGGAAATCAAAATCAAAACCAGCTGTACTTGAAGTACGTAATATTGTATAAGAGATAAAAAGAACTGGAAGTGAAATATTTAGAAAAAGGAATGAGCAAATTATACAGAACTAAATGGAATTTGGGAGAACACATGCAGAATAATGTTCGGAAGAAGGATGAGTAAGCTTTACAGTATTCTGTCACAGTTTAAAACTGATCTTAGGCACCATGGCATGTGGTGCATCCAGATTCGTCCTGCATCTTCTTGACATCAATGCCTGTTTTCCAGGTGCCAAGTTTAAAATTATACACTTTGTGAAATATTATTCTCCCCTATATGATATCACCGAAAAGTTCACTGAACTTTACCGTTGATTATGTAAGTGTAGGAGGTGCATGCAATTGAGTCCACAGACTTTAGTGGATGGCCTGTTGGCTTACGTGGATTCCCATCCATTAAAGTCTACAGATGCAACTCAATGTATCCTTCGAGTGGCATCAGTAAGAAATGTAACAAAAGTGTATGGACATATTCTTAATAAAAAGTTTACAAAGCATTTTATTTTGGTTGCATGGGCTGGAAAATCCATCATGGCACATAGGTTAGAAAGTACCATGACATACAGGTAAACTGCAATGTAGCACTTTAAGGGAAGGCAGGAAATGAGCAATTTATTAATGTCGGACCAAATGACCCTTTTTATAAAGGAAGAAAAAAAAGGTATGTATTGTACAATGTATGTAAATATACGGGTTAGAGTCAGTGGCACTGATGAAAAGATAGGAGTCAGAGCTAGAGGTGGTAGAGTTAAAGATTTGCACTGGGTGTGAAGAGGACAAACAGGATTAGGAATAAGTATATTAGAAGATCAGTTCAGGTTGGACAGTTTGGAGAAAAGAGTCAGAGAGGTGAGATTGCATTGGTTTGGACATGTGCTGAGGAGGGATGCTGGGTATATTAGGAGAAGGATGCTTAGGATGGAGCAGCCAAGTTAGAGGAAAACAGGAAGCCCTAAGATAAGGTTTGTGGATGTGGTGAGAGAAGACATGCATGTGGTTGTTGTGACAGAGCAAGATACAGAGGACAGGAAGAAATGGAAACAGGTGATCTGCTGTGGCGACCCCTAACGGGAGCAGCCGAAAGAAGAAGAAGCTGCGGTGCTTGGAGGGCAGTAAAGGTATGACCCTACTGAGTGACAGGATAAAGAATGCAATTGGCTTACAGCTTAAGACTTTTAAAGGAAAAAATAAATAAATACCAGCATTGACCTCGCTACATCCTAGCGCAGCCCTGAGCTCCTCACTGCCTCCCTGCATATATCAAAGTTCGCTCTTTTTGTTCTCTCCATGTTGGTGGCCCCGCTTATTTTATGCAGATGATACACAGGCCAAATTCCTGTCTCTGGCAATAGTAACTCAACTTTGATTAGTGAACTGGATACCATAGGACTGATGAAGTGGAAAGAGAATGATGCAGACAGCAAACTGCCAAGTCATCTGTTCTAAAGAAATGTCACAGATTTTATTCACACAAAGCTAATGGAAAGGTACTGTGTCAGTAAGGCAGCTTTCACTAGCAACCTTTTCATCTTGGACAATGTTTGCAAGGGGCGAGAAGCAAAATATAAAATTCCCTCCCTACTCAAAAGATGATGGTGTGGGAAGGGGGGTGCCTAGCTCCATCGACCCAACTTTAACCACATGTACAACTGAATGAGCAGTATGGATGACTAACCCCAGAACTTAATGTCAGCAATGGAGAGGGCAATAAAATAATTTGTATGTGAAGCTTTTGCTGGTCAACAGGCTATGCAAAATACATTTTCTACACATCTATTCATCTGTCTATTCAGCCTTTTTGTGTTCTTTTTTTAAACGCCTTTATTGAATTATTAATTGCAACACAGGCAAATTTACATTTATACAAAAGTAATCAAACTGTATTAAATTAACATTAACATTATACTTCACATATATTGCTATACATAATCTTAATGCAAGAAATCTGGGCAAAGGCTGACAAAATTGGGGGACAAAGTCCCAAAAATACAGACAAATTTTACATACTGCTCTTATAAACTTAGAAAGGTGCTGGAGTAACAGCGTTTGTTTTAACATACATTTGATGAAGGATTTGAAGTCTGAAACTCAAAAGTATGTATTTGTCTAGTGACCTCAATCCTCAGATCATTCCAGTGATTTACCAGAAAAACACAACTTTTTTGATGAACAGACCAAAAATATGAGCCAAAAGCATTTATATAAATGAAAACAAACCATACCGACACAATCCTAGTTGCAAGCCTTTTACATCACAAACACAGCCATTTTGTGTTGGGAGGGTGGCCTAATGGTTAAGGTGTTTGCCTTACAAACACAAGGTGCAGGGTTTGAGTCTCACAAGGGATAATTGGCTAAGCTTAAAATGGCTCGCAAGAGCAGTTAGCTTAGTACTAATCTATAAACCTATAAACCTATATCACTTCTTCATGCATTTAGCATTTGTCCATGGCATCCGACAAGTAATATATACATGTTTGTGTGTGTGTAATATATTTTTATTATTATTTATTACCTTTGTTATATAGGTGTATATATATTTATTTATTTTATTTACAATTTTTTGACTAGGTTAGTCTCACTAGGTCCATCACCTCTTTTCAGGGAAGACCCAAGGTGGTATTTATATTGACCACGGGAAACTTAACCAGGGCAACAGGGAAATTCGTTTACTCTATTCAGTAAGTGCTATGGGATTTTTGCATCCACCTGAGCTACCAATGATTCAGGCAGACAGGGTCTTGGTTTAGCATATCATCCAAAGGATACCACACTCAGGAATGCAGAATCCCTGTTATGCTGCACTGCAGTGTCAGTACGGGAAAAATGAATCCAACTACCTGGTGTGGTAATAGAACCCATGGCCTTGTGCACCAAAGGTAAGTGCACTACCTGTTGAGATTCTGAGACTCGTATACATACACACACACACACACACACACACACACACACACACACAGATCTCTACAGCTATATATTTATCTAAACATATATAACTATATATACATCTATACATTATATACATATATATATATATATATATATATATATATATACACACACACACACACACACACACACACACACACACACACACACACACACACACACACATACATAGAAGTAGCAGGAAAGATCAAATAGATGTCAGTACACATGCACAGAGAAACAGCCTGCACACCCCATGTTAATCATAAATACTAATGTAAACATCATACAAACATGGAATATAAAGTATATTCCTCAACCCCAGAAATTCTGCAATCTTGTACACTTACTGACCAGCTACTTAATCGATCAGAATTGGCTGAATAAACAGCTGTCAACCAAACACACAACTTTCTGTTGGCAACCCATACATACACACACACACACACACACACATATATATATATATATATATATATATATATATATACACATATATATACATATATATATATATATATATATGTATACATATACATATATGTATATATATATATATATATATATATATATATATATAAACATAAAGATAGATAAATACATATATATATATATAGAGAGAGAGAGTGATATCTCTACATATACATAGGGAGAGTGACAGTAGGCAGAGCTTTCCTCCCCTGAACTAACCACAAAATGGGCCTTGCTTCAACAGAACTATCAAAATAAACAGAAAAACAGAGATACATTAGCAAAATAAATAACTATACTCGCACATACAGTCAGCTTACTGCTAACCTGAATTCTAAGTTTCTCTTGTGGTCAGTGGTTACAGGCAGTGAAGTGGTTATGTGTTGTATCACTTCATTTTCTTCTGAGCTTCTAACATGAAGTGTTGTAACAGTACAAAATACAACAAACTAACCTATGTTAGAACAGAACTCAAATTGGCAAAAGAATACATTACAGAGTAGATAATCTGACATGTACACTAACTACACTAAAGGTTAAAATGATAAAGATACAAAATGCACCCAGTATGAAAATAGCCATGCAGCTACTGCCCAGATATGCTAAGAGAGCCTAATATGTGCAGCCATCCCAGGCCCAAACCTGTCTAAGCAGTTTTTGACTGAAAGTGAAGCAATCTTACATCAGAATCAGGTTAATTTTCCTACAGCAATACCAAAGAATGTCACAATCGTCATCTGTTGACACAGCTACAACTGCCAAGTAAGAGTGAAAAATACCAATGCTGTTATGTTTTTTTATAGGCCGATACTTACTCACAAAGGTTTTTGAGGCACAAGCAAGAATGCAATCAGATACTGCCTGTAGGTCAAATCCAGATTAAAGAGGATGAAATGTTACATTACATGTTTTGTGCAGTCAGAAAGTGATCAGTTCTAACTCCACCCTCTGAAAAAAAAAAACTTATGACATTCTGCAAATCAAGCAGAAGTCTATAACTCTCAAAATTAATTCTGCATGCTTTTATCACTCCAACAAACTAAAATTTCTGTAGAATAGCTGTTCTAATAAAGGGTTACCCCATTTTCATATCTATTTCTTCAAAGACATGTGGTTCCCTGGAACTCTAATACATTAATGTAAATATGCCTATAAACAATCTAACAATCACTTCATTAGCTTTCATTTGATAGTCTATTCCACATCCATGAATGTTCCTATTACATGTCCAGGCACTCCTGCAATAATCAGCATATAAAAACAGTTTTTGTGTAATACATGGGTGTAGGACACTCAATGCAAGTCTAGTACAGCAATATCAAACTATTAAACTAATCAACAGAAACACAATGAAAATCAAAATGATAGAAAAATAACAGCAATCTAGGTTAAAAGTACATCTGCAAATGCTTGCAATACAGTTGGAGTAAACAGCAAAACACACATCTACACAAAACTCTTCACAAATTGAAAATATCAGTACTGAAACACCACTAAAACTATTCAATATGGGGGGGGCAAACCCTCCCCATACACCCCATACAAAGGGCTGTGTACTATGCACCCCCTCACATAATAAAAACAGCCAAGAAGTTGATCATAGGAGGTTGCTAGGCTAACAGCCCTAGAGACCTTTAAAGCCTAGACATTCATGCCTCAGTTATCAGTGCCCAAAAAATAGAATGACTTTGGTATATCCCTGTGGCTTAGGGCATCTACAAGCTGCCCCTGCAAATAACATAAAAAGGTGACGAGCCATTCGTGAATTTGCAATTCCCCATCCATTGGTCCAAACTGCGACTGAAGAGACTTAGGGAAGAGTTCTGCTTCACATGAATGAGGAGTCTGTTCCAGAGAAGGAGTAAACCCCGAGACGCATACCTGTCTCTCCAACATGTTTTGTTTATGTCACAGACAAGGTTTAGATCGATAGATCAAGTAATTCTAGTGCTGTTATTTACACCCTGTATCCTTTTGGCAAGGAAAGTCTGTGGATGCTCCAGTTCTTGCAAAGCGTGGTCAGGTAAATGCCAAAGGGTGCACTGCACTCTACTATCAGTCCACTTTAGAATATAGGCGCACGCACGCACACACACACACACACACACACACACACACACACACACACACACACACGCACACACACACACGCACGCACACACACACGTACGCGCACACACACGTACACACACACACACGTACACACACACACACACACACACACACACACACACACACACACACACACACACACACACACACACACACACACACACACACACATACACACACGTACACACACGTACACACGTACACACACGTACACACGTACACACACACACACACGTACACACATATACATACACACACACACACACACACACACACACACACACACACACACACACACACACACACACACACACACATTTACCAGATAGTTACCAGAAAGTCTCTGGGATGTGCGAGGAAACCAAGAACCCTGTCATAAACCTACACAGACAGACAGCATGCAAACTTCACACAGAAAACGCATTAGCAGGTTATCAAAACAGGAACCAAGCAACATGAGGAAACAACTCTCACCAATGAGCTGTATCATTAATGGCACCACAATTGCTAACTATTGCTTCAGTGTGCATCTTCAGCATCTGAGGATTTGCAGTTAGTGGAGTTCAAACAGGACAGAAGACAAGAATGTTTAAGACTTCAGGGTAAGACAGAAGAATGAGTAGGGAGAGTTCTGTGATTGGTATGAGACCTGTGGGGTTGGAATCAGAGTTGTTTTCCAGAATTTCATCACATGACAGAAGAGCTGTAACTTGCAGTAGAAAGATTAGCTCAGTAAAGCTACAATGCAATTATCAAAACGTTGGGGAGAATAAGGGAAGGGGTGAAAGAATGGGAGTCAAGAGAAATGTGATACTATAAACAAATACGGACGTAATGTGAAACTGTAAATAAATAAAAATGTTTTAGGTATAAATTAATAATCTAGGCCATTTATATGGGTCTGGTGGATTGAGAGGCAGTGGTAGAAATGACCACATTCAGAAGTAGATGGAGAATAAAGAATGAGATTTGGGATAATTTTGACATTTGGAATGAGGGATGGTAAACAGATAAGACTGTTGCATCACTGTTAAAGGAGACCGAAGAGAGTAAAACATTAAGGATCGTGAGAGGAAGTGATCTGTTGGAAGTGAGCAGAAGAAAAAACAGACAATTTACACAGGTGTTTGTTCTGCAACAGGGTGAGGAGGCAAACAAGATGGATGGAAAGATATACATGGGATGGAGGTGGAACAGCCCTGCCTGTTCTGTTGGCTTGATGCTGAGGTAAAAGTATTCAAACGGTGTAAATGGGAGACAATGGAATTGCAATATGGCAGGATGGGTGAAAAAGTAAATGTGACTGATGGAAAGACTTGGAAGTGGAGGACATTCGAAAGAGGAATATTTACAGGTTGGCTGATACAGTTAAGCAAAGAGATGGAGACACAAAATAGAGAAGGAACAGTGGATTATAAAATCAGTGAAAAAAAATCAAGGGATAAGGTTAAACGGTGTAGGAGAGGAAAACAGAGGTAGTGCTATTCTGACAAAACAGCAGTGAAAACAGTGCAGTCTGAGGAAGGAACTGGACTCCGTTGAAAGAAAGTACAACAGTGTAAGACCTTATCATAACATTAGATATTCTAATAAATCACTGTTGCAGTATTAGTGACATCTGGGGATGTCTCTTCACAACGCTAGTGTACATCCGGACAGTTTACAAACATTTGGGCTCCTTCCTCTCTCCCTGTTCATCCAACCTAAATCCTCAGCATGAAACTTACAGATGGTACCTCACAATTCAACCATAATCCATTCCAGAACAGTGGTTGAATTGCGAGACGCCATTTCCCATACATAAAGTATGGAAAATGGTTTAATTTGTTCCCAGTCCAAACAAAATTAAAAAATACCCTAAAAAAATTAAAAAAAAAATGTAGCTCACCATGATTTGAAGTGTAGCACATATCTTAAATGGAGGACAGGATGTGGAGGAGGGATGGAGGAGGAACTGAAACTATGGCTCACATGTCACATACAAATGTATTTGATGTTAAATCCATCTAAGAATGCAAGCTAACATGTTTTCAGACAAGCTAAAATGCATACTCCTTACATCACTGTGAGACAGCAGTTATGAAATGAACATCTGTTCTCTCTGATATGATTAATGTTTTGGTTAGCTCACTTTAATGTGATGTAAATTATAACTTAAAACATTTTACAACAGTTTCCTATCCAAACCCCTCAAAGAAATAACATTATAATTTAAAACATCTTACGACAGTTTCCTATCCACACCCAAAATTCCTATCCACAACCCCAAAAGAAATAACACAGAATACAGTGCATGCTGGCGTGTCTGTGTTATTTTTAAACAATCTCCAGGACTTTGCTGAGTGGGTCCCCTACCTGGCTCATTCATTCAGGTGAATCGGCATCATACACTTGTGCCCATTGTCTCTGCCCAGCCCCACCAGTGTCCATGCCAAAAACTGAATGAGTCACCACATTTACACTATTCACAGTGTTCACTTAGACTTTAGTTGTTGGAAAGGGAGTCTTCTTCATCCTGTCCTGCCTGTTCCCTCTGTTTTTTGACAGGTGTAGGTGGAAAAAAATGGTTCAGGGTGATTTATCTCTTCCTTTTTTTCAGGATGATCTTGAAGTGGTGCATGAGTGTGTTGTAAAACAAGTCAGTCATCCTACTGACGTCACCTGTGTTTGGGTGCCACTCCAAGACTGTAGCCTGTACCTTCTCCCAGTTGGATAAAAGTTCTTTAATGCAAGCTATTGGCATAGGTCTTTTTTCCCTGGCATCCTCATCTCATAAGAAATTTCCCTGTCTTTTCCTTCAAACTGCTCATTGCAAAGTGCAGCAAGTTCCTCCACTGTGAGCCCGTTGTCACTGTCTTGTAGCAGTTCCTCCACATTCGCCTCATCCACCTCCACTATGTCCATATGCTCTGCTGTGGAAAGGATGTCTTGCAACACTTCAACTGTTTCAGCATCTTCTGCTGCTTCATCCACAATTTCACCCTGGGAAAAGGAAGGCACCAGTTTCCTCCAGGGTGCATGAAGGGCTATCTGTGACACTCCATCCCAGGCACTTTTGATGAGTGATATGGCATGAAGAATGTTGAACTCAAGTCTTCCAGAATTCCTTCAGTGTTTTATCTGAAGAATGGGTCACATCAAAGAGCCTTGAGAAGAGTGCTTTTGTGTATGGCTTCTTGAAGTAGGTATTGACCTGTTGATCCTTAGTTTGAATGAGAGAAGTTGTTCTGGGAGGCAGGAACTAAACCTTGGTAAAATCACAGTCTATCTGAAGGATCTCCTCTAACCCTTATGGGTGGGGCAGAGGCATTTTCCAGAATCAGAAGAGCTTTCATTGTCAAATTGTTCTCTCAGGTACTTCGACACTTGCAGCAAACTCCTTGAAAATCCAAACTTTGAAAACTGACTGGTCTACCCAAGCGTTGATGTTTGATTTCCACATTACACGAAGTTTTGATTTTATAATCTTTTTTTCCAAAGCGTCTTGGGTTTTCTGAGTGCTACACCAGTAGAAGCTTCAGCTTAAAGTCTCCACTGGCGTTTGCTGCCAAGAGGAGTGTGAGCTATGTTTCATGGGCTTGTGACCTGGAAACCTAGCTTCTTCTTGTGTTATGCAAGTCCTATTTGGCAATCTCTTCCAGAAAAGTCCAGTTTCACCGCAATTAAAAATCTGTTCTGGCAGATAGCCTTCTCTCTATCAATTCTTCAAATTCCTTGACAATTTTCTGTGCACCTTCTTTGTCAGAACTAGCTGCCTCTCCTTGTCTCAAAACACTGTGGATGCCACTTCTTTTTTTAAATCTGTGGAACCATCTCTTACTTGCTTTAAATTTCTCTGTTTGCTTTAAACTACCCCCTGGAGTTTTTTTTTCTAGGTTTTCAAAGATGAGCTTAGCTTTCTCACATATCACGTTCTGAGTTATTGGACCTCCCTTCAGCTGCCTCTCCCGGATCCAAACAAGAAGTATCTTCTCCATATCTTCATGAATTGTTTTTCTGTGTTTGTCCACAATGTTTGTTACTCCTTTCGACATCTTAGCACCTATGATGCTGTCTCTATTTTTCTAAAATTTTGAGACGGAAGACATAGGCATGCTATACTGTTCTGCTATTCGTCCTATTTTACCTCCTCTCTCTATTTTTCATATGATTTCTTTCCTCTATTCAATGCTCAGCTACTTATTTTTCTTGCCAGTATCACTCTTCTTTGGCCCCATTTCTTCACTTCTTCGCAACACTTAAAAGAATCAACTGCACTACATAAATGCCACAACAGGAAACAACGAACAACTTTTCTGCCTCCTCAGGTTTAACTGCAAGACCGCAGTTGAACTGCGAGACACCTGGGCAGCCGAAAGCATGGTCGAATTGCAAAACAGTTGAGTTGTGAGGTGGGTGAATTGTGAGGTGCCACCTGTACATGCAGGCCCATAATGGAGGTACTGGTGCAAAAATCCTCACAGCTTTCTTGCCCCTAACAAAATAATTTTCTAAGCCTAATACTCAAGTAAGAGGGACTCAGATAAAGAGGAGCTATATTACATAAGCACCCACCTCAGCCAAAGGAAAACAAAATTATAAAGCACTGGGGAAGAAGAGAGGGTGCAAATACTGGAACAGTATCTGTTAGTACATTGTTATGGTAAGTTGTTCCATAACTGCACTATGTTCAATAGATCACTGTTTCAATACTGCTAACAACTGGTGAGATTTCCAAAGGTTTTATGTCAATTAGGATAAGTTTTGAGATACAGAGTTGGGGTCCAGTATCCTTTGTAAAATGGCTCTGGCAATACCAGCTGTAGCGTTAGATAAACCATCAGTCTTATAATGTTTAGTTAAGGGGTGAACAGATGACTCAGTTGCTGCTTTCAGAATGGATTTTCGTTGAATACAGACCTTTAAAATAAGCTCCTGAATGCTCTAGTAGGGCAAACTTTGACCTGACCCTGGACAGATTTCCCATAGAGAGTAACAAAAGAAAATGGGGAAAGAAATGCACCTGATGATGGTCTGTTTACAAACTGGGAAGACAATCTTTTTTCCATCAAAGGAAAAATAGGTCAGATTTTCTGAGGGCTTTTGTTTTGTCCAAAGAGAATATTACTGGTCTATGGACATCTAGTAAAGGAAGAATTCTTCTCTTCCTAATTTCAGGATTAGAAAAAACTGCTAGGGCGTCCTGGAATACAAGCAGACCAACAAATGTATAAATCTGAACGCTGTTTTATTTATAATAAATACTGTAGCGTTTTCGCTACTAAAAACAAAGTAGCTTCCTCAGAGAGAAACAGATAAAAGGCGCCAAAACCTTTTAAATAACAAAGAATCAATTACATCACTTCCTGTTCGGAAATAATAAAATAAATCAATAAAATAATATAAACAGTAAATCATTCCTGCACATAAGAATGCCTTTTCATTCATACTTGAAATCATGGAATCAGCATCAGTTGGAAGTTACAATATATCGCAAAATACAAAATACCTAAAAGTTAATATGTATATATAATAAATTTATAAAAATACATAAAACTTGTTAGAAAAAACTAAAAAGTCAAAAAATAGGTATTACATTTAATATTGCCATGTATTGTCTTTAATAACAATTACAATTTTTCTAAAGTAGTGCTTGACCCAGAACTAGTAGAATTTCTTTCTCTGGGCAATACTTTTGTTCCTTCGAACAATTATGACTTAGCGAAACTGCTTATTGATTTTAAGTGTCTTGTTAGAAAACTGAATTTGAAGTTACTGTTTGGTTCTGACAATAACAATTCAAACCATGCTTTGAGGTTATCTAGCACTTTCAATCCCCCCCCTTCACCACAGCTTACTTCTTTTTGAAAATATTTGTGAGCTGGATATTAGATACATGAGTTCTAATAATAAGTACAAGAGAATTCATTTGAACATCTCTAGAGAACAGGTAATGGCTCTGAACAACTTATGTCGTTCATCGGTCAGGGTCATTAAACCAGATAAAGGGGGAGGTTTAGTCATTTTTGAAAAATCCCAGTACATTGATAAAATGCTTTTGGTTCTGGATACTCCAGCCTATAGAACTTCATCGTTGAATGAAATGAATGGTGTTTTCAAAAGATTAAGAGGGTATCTAAGGGACCTTTACCTTTTAGGTAAAATTGATGTGGAAACATACAAATTTATTGATATAATTACACCAAAGGTCCCGATCATGTTCGGAATACCGAAAATCCACAAAAAATTGTCAGACCCTCCTATGAGGGCGTTAGTGGATGGGAGATGTTCAATGACATACCCTTGTTCAAAACTGATCGATTCGATCCTTTCTAAATATATAAAAACTGTACCAAGTATTTGCAAAGATTCTTGGTCTTTTTTGGATAACATCAATGGAATAAAATTTGACGATTCTTTTAATTTTTTAACAACTGATGTCGTAGATTTGTACACATCAATCCCTCACCAGGAAGCCATAGAATGGATTGGCCTTCTTTTGGAAGAATTAAAAGCTTCCAAAAATGAAATTGGCATTGTCACGGAGCTCCTTGACATTGTTTTGTCATCAAACTTTTTCATATTTGAAAAAGAGTACTATCTACAAGTACAGGGTGTAGCCATGGGCTCACCCTGTGGAGCCAGTGTTGCTAACATGTTTATGGCATACTGGGAAAGACAGTACATTTTTAAGAGACCAGAATTTATGGTTAACATTTGTTATTATACTAGGTTCCTAGACGATGTCTTTATTTTATTTAAAGGTGATGCTTCTATGGCCAGTTCATTTGTCCACTCATTAAACAATACCACAGCATTTTTAAAATTTACTTATGTTTTTTCACATGAGGAAATTGACTATCTTGATGTAAAATTAATCAAAAATACATCAATTCAGAAATTTGCCTCCAAAATCTACAGGAAGGCTACTTACTGCAATTCCTATTTGCACTTCACAAGTTTCCACCCGTTTAGACAAAAACGTGCAATAGTGAAAGGCCAATTGGTTAGGGCAGTGAGAATGTGTAGCCACCTGACAGATTTTCGAGTGGAGTGTGAATTTTTAAAAGAACTATTTTTAAATCGTGGTTATCCTATTACTATGATAGAAGAACTAACCTTAGAAGTGGAAAACAAGAGATTGAGAGGCTTTTACAAGGCCCTACTTAATGTTGACAGTGAAACACCTTTGTACTCTCAAGACAAGGTTGATTCTGGTTTGACTTTTAGTAGTCTGAATGATACAAATATTGAAATTAAAGATGAGGTTTCCTACCCTCTGCGCTTTGTGACTGTGTTCAATCATAATTCACAACAAATCATGAGTATTCTTCAAAACAATTGGCATTTAATTTCAAGTAATGCTTTTTTATTTGAAAAATTGGGTCCCTGCCCTAAAGTGGTTTATAAAAGAGGGGTTAACATAAAGGAACTTTTACAAAGGAATTTTGAATTAGAAAGCTTTACCAGACAGAAAGGTACATTTTGTTGTGGTGCTTGTAACTGGTGTAAGATGCTGAGAACAGGTAGTACTTTCCATGTCAGGAACACCAAATTTGAAATTAGATTCAAATTGAACTGTGAATCTAAATCTATAGTGTACATTGCTTTCTGTGTCTGTTGTCAGGTTTTTTACGTCGGGAAAACCGACAGAAAATTCCGTGAACGTATTTATCAACACGTTTACGCTATACGAAACAACAAATGTGAGAATGCATTAGCAAAACATATTTTTCATAACCCAGGACATAGTTTTCTTTTTATGGCAGTGGATCATATTCCACCAAGCTTACGAGGGGGTCCCATTTCTTTACTGCTAGAAATTCGTGAACTCGAATGGCAGTTGAAACTGGATGCATTTAATGCACCAGGACTAAATGAACATTGTAATATTTCATCTATTTTAAAATACAGAGCTTTTTTGAGGTAATTAAATACTTTGGTGGTCACGAGTAAGGGCCATTTTGAGTTTGTATTTTAATTCTAACCCTGTGGTTTCTTCATATTGGGTTATTTAGATTTGGAGATCGCTTCCTTTATAGAGTGTCCCTGGTTAGCTATCTCTTTGTCACATACTTTGGTTTTTTCGTTTATTTGTATTTTAATTAAAAGTAAATGTAATAATTAAATGTAATACCTATTTTTTGACTTTTTAGTTTTTTCTAGCAAGTTTTATGTATTTTTATAAATTTATTATATATACATATTAACTTTTAGGTATTTTGTATTTTGCGATATATTGTAACTTCCAACTGATGCTGATTCCATGATTTCAAGTATGAATGAAAAGGCATTCTTATGTGCAGGAATGATTTACTGTTTATATCATTTTATTGATTTATTTTATTATTTCCGAACAGGAAGTGATGTAATTGATTCTTTGTTATTTAAAAGGTTTTGGCGCCTTTTACCTGTTTCTCTCTGAGGAAGCTACTTTGTGTTTAGTAGCGAAAACGCTACAGTATTTATTATAAATAAAACAGCGTTCAGATTTATACATTTGTTGGCCTGCTTGTATTCCAGGACGCCCTAGCAGTTTTTTCTACAGTTTGTCTTTTCTTTCTCCATTAATTTCAGGATTAGGAAACAATGGAGGAAGAAGACTACACTAATTCAGAGACTTTTCAGTGGCCACCTTAGGCATAAACTGTGTTATTAGTTCTATGGGTTACCCTATCGCTATGAAAAAAAACTAAATGGAGGCATGCACATCAGGGACTGTAATTCTAATTCCCTTTTAGTAGAAGTCAGGGCCACTAACTTGTCTTCCAGGTATGGAATTTTAGAAATTCAGCTAAGGCTGGTTCAAAAGGAAGAAAGGTTAGTTTTTCTAGCACACAGTTCAAATCCCAAGGAGGAGGAATGGATTTTCTTGGGGGTCTGGTATGTAGGATGTCTTTCAAGAATTGTCTGACCTCATAATGTGAAGAAAGGGGGGGGGTCCATGAGTAAACAAACTGAAATGTCAGACAGATGCCCCTTGTTTGAGGTGGACGCAAGCTCCCAGTTGAGCAGCTCACACAGACATTGAAGGCTAACATGTGGACCCAGTTAATAAGGTTTCTGTAAACCGATGCAACACCAAACCAGAAATCTTTTCCATATGGAAATGTAAAATTGATTTGTAGCACATTTCCTTGCCTCCTTTATTACCTGCAGCACGTTCTCAGAGTAAACATGCCTGAAGGAATAGGGAAACTTCTCAACCAAGCTGTCAGATTCAGAGTTTTTACATCTACGTGAATGAGAGAGCCTTTTTGTTGTGTGAGCAAGTCCAGCTTGTAAAGTAACTTCTGGCTACTGCTCTTGGCTCTCTGAAAAAGAAGGAGGAAAACCAATGCTTCCTGGACCAGAAGGGGGTCATGTGCACAACTTCTGGACAGTCTTTCTGGATCTTCAGAAGACCTTTGGAATAAGTGGAAAAGAAGATAAGGCATATAAGAATGTCCCATTCCAACAGACTGATGATGCATTCATCTTCCATGTTTTCATGCATGCAACTGGAGCAGAACAGCCTGAGCTGTATGTTCAGAGTGAAGGGAAAGAGATCTGTCAGGGGAGTTCCCCACTGATGGACAATTTGAAGGAAGACGTTTTCGTCTGGCATACATTAGTGAGAGCCTGCCCTGGATCTGCTCAGGTAATCTGCCAATGAATTTATCTCTGATGAAATGTAAGTTGCTTATAGAAAGAGAGTGTGGTTAAGATTAATATACCAAGCTATCAAGGCAACCTGCAAAGATGTTCTCCTCTTGTCTGTTGATATACCATGACTGCTGTAATATCCATTAAGACTTGCACAGCTCCTGGGGGTCAGAGATTTGAGAGGATATGTAATACAAAGGTCAGGGCTTTCAACTCCTTTATGTGTATGTGCTTGCACCTGTCTTGCTTTGACCAGCTCCCCTTGGACATTAATGCCCACTGAAAGGGCTCCCCAGACCTGGTCAAACCCATCTGCTGAGAAGATCGATTAAAAATGGTAAGTCCTGTAATGTTTTCTGAAGTGAAATAGCCTGGCATCAAAAAGTCATCCAAGGATAAATGTAGATACCCTGGAATCTGCAGAATGATACCTCAGGGTTTCATGGGGTTTAAGGCGTTTTAAAAAAAAACTACTGGATGTTGCAGAATGACCAAAGGGCAAAGCAGTAAATTGAAAATGACATCCCAAAGCGAAAATCTTAAGATTTTTTTGGATTGGAAAGTGAAGGTAGACATCCTTCAGATCCAAGGTAATCAAATAAGTCTGGAGAAAAATCACAGGCAGTAAACTTTGTAGATATAACATTCTCAATGTTAGTATTTTCACAAATGTACCAAGAGTGAATAAGTACAAAATTGACATCCATTTCACCTTCTTTTCTTAGCACTAGAAAAAAACTGGAATAGAACCCCTTTCCTGTTTGGCTTGCGGAAGTCAGATTTTATGATTTCCCAATGAGAAAACCAGTGAGACTGGAAGAATTAGATGATGTTGCCTTGGGGGTACCCCTAGGAATACCTACTGGACCTGCAGAAGAATTCCAGATAAATTCTGTATATATTTTGGAAGATGGTCACTACTAGGTGTCTGTTATCTTTCTACAAAGGTGAAGAACTTTCATTCTAGTTAGAATTCTTGACATTTATGGTAAAAAGGATAATTTCTCTGGAGAAAAAGCTATTTGAAATTCTGCATGATCTTCCCCCATTCTTGCAATTTTTTAAAGTTTTTATTAAAAGTTGGTCTGAACAGATTATTTGTAACTGGGGGGAGCAAAAGTTTAGCCATAGCATCATCTAGCAAGGACTAGAGAGAAAGCCTGGAATTCCTCATAAGGACGGATCCTGTAGCTGCAGCTCTGGGACAGACACCAGCAGCATCACAGCCACGTTTTAGAGAATGTCTGGTTACCTGTGCAGCTGAATTAAGCATACTCCGCACAGCACTGTTATTGTCAGAACAAGGCAAGTCTGAAATTAGCCTATTTTTATTGTCAAAAATAACAAGTATCTCTTAGGTTGGGGGTTGGTAATTTATGGCATGGAAAGATGACGTGGAAAGGATGTATACTTTCTTTCTATACCAAAACATAGCCCTACTCTATCATTTGGTAATGCATTAGTAGGCAGCAACAGTTTGCAGGCCTTATCAGATTCTACTGATATCACAGTTGGGTCAGAAGAGAGATTTTCATGCAGATATTTACAAGAGTCTGACATTTTTTTTTTTTAGGTGCAGGCGTCTACGACTCAAATGCCAGCGATACAGACAGGAAAGTATCTTGCAAGCCATCTAACACAGGTGGAATTCCAGAAGACTTAGGGATGTCCACATTCAATAAGTCATAATATATTTTTCTAGATGTCAATAACTTGTTTTATTTCCCAGTTAAAATGCTGCATCACTTTAAAAACAGTGTCACCAAAAATATCTTTTCCAGGGGAGAGTTAGGAGACAGAGTGATGGCTTCAGATTCAAATCTTGTAGGAGAATGAATCTGAAAAGAATAAGCCACAGACTCAACATAGGAATATTAGATTCCTCATGTTCAGAAGAGGCACCTCTCTTCCTTTTCTGAGTAGTGGAAGGATGAGCAAACACTGAGGAAGCTTAAGAGACACTAAAGCTTTAAAAAACTCTTGGGAAAAGTGGAGTTGTACTACTCCTGTTGCTGATCTGTAGAAGTAACAGGAAAGGGAATATGTTTAGTGTTCTGTTTCCTCTGTTTTTGGAGTACCCAGAGCTATGTTGAGATGAGAAGCAGACTCCTGACATAGCTTCACAAATATCTCTGGTACACTCTCTCAAATAAGAATCTGTGGGACACATCTCAGATTCTCAGAAATAATCAGCTAAGGTTCCCCATTCGTAGCCTGGTCATCTGTCTGTTCAGTCAGAACACATGTGCTGGAGCTCTGTGTTTTGTTTCTGGAGGAGTCTTGACAGTGAGAATGGGAGTAGTAGTCAAGCAATCAGCAGGCTCATGATGGAACTCGACTGAGACATCAGACTCTGACTAGACAGAAACCACTGATTCCTTCACCTTCTTAAGCTTTTTATGTGGCTACTGAGTGATGTCCAAGAACACGGATTCAAAAGCCAACTTCTTTTGTGCTACATCATTAAGCTATTTGCTTACAAAGTATAAATTTAGAGAAGCTAAGCAAAATTTGATAGTTTTAGGGACAAAGGATTTACAAATAGAGTACTTCCTATAATTATTTTCGGGTTTCAAACAGGGCAAACTCTTAAGATAATTCTTAAACTGGCACTGCTAACCACAGTCAAATTTCCCTCTTCTATAGGACATTAAATTCAACAATTTTAGTCGAACATTTGATGACACTAGGAAGAGCCCCCGATGGGGGCACTTATTTGCTCTCACAAATTAAACTGTCATAGGCTATATGAATTAATAAATCCTTCGTTATAATAGAAAACACACACTTTATTCACATAAAATGCTCAGTACTCCGTTCACATAAAATACTTAGTACTCCATAAGTGCTTTTGTTTAAAATATGTTAAACTTCCTCAGACAATTAAAAATGCATTACATCACACCCTTTTATATGCATACTAATTACTTCATTGGACCCATTGTAAATTAATCAATCAATTATGCCCACTTTTTCACTTACTACTATTGTATTATTACAAATAGTGGATAAAAAAATTGTTTTAAAAAACAAAATGCATACTACTATAATAGGTTGGTACTGGGCTATCTGCCCGAAGGCATATATTAGCCAAGCCATGTTGTGCGGTATACACCGCACCTTTAGTAGTTCTCTAGACCCTTGTACTAGCAGCTAGTACCCTTGGCCCCTATCTAGTAGTGCTGTTGGTGTGATCCCCAGTGTGAACTTTCTATTACCCATCCACTCATCAAGGTTCCTCTTGAAGAGTGATAGTGAGGGGCTCTGTCTTATGTAGATCAGGACCCTGTTCCATAGTAAGGGAAGTCTCTGCAAAGGGAATCTATCCCTCCAGCATGTTCTGTTCATTGTTGTGTTGAGGTTTATATCCCTAGAGCGTGTAGCTCGAGTAGATTTGGTTTTGCTAAGATGGAGCATGTTCAACAATTCTGGATTGGACATGGCTCTGTACGTTAGACAGAGATCGCCTCTGAGAAAGCGGTATGCAACAGAGAACAGTCTTAGTTTTTTCAATCGTGCTGCATAGGGCAACTGTTTGAGGCCAGTAATCCTCTTGGTTAGGTACCTCTGCAGTCTCTCCAGCTGCTGGAGATGTCTAGCCAGGTACATTCCAATTGGTGCATTGTACTCAATAATGGGTCTGATGAGGGAAGAGTAGAGGGGCACCATTACATCCTTAGATCTTGATGCAAACCCTTTCGTGATCAGATGGGTCACATAGAAGGATTTTCTAACCACTTTGGCAACATGGTTATCAAAGGAAAGCTGACTATCTACTTGGGTCCCTAGATCCCTTATTTCTTCTTCAGATTTCAGGGGATTACCTACTATGTTGTAGTTTGCGGATACTCTGTTTTTTCCAAAGGGGATTACTACGCATTTTTTTGCATTTAGCTTGAGACAATGGCTTTGACACCATGCATCAGTCTCATGTAGGCCCTTCTGGAGGATCTCCATGTCGGCCGGAGACTCTATTATAGCACCCAGTTTCAAGTCGTCCACAAACTTAGTCAGCCACAGCCCTTCTGTGCTTGCCTGTACTTCTGAGAAGTATATGCTACTAGCCTCTAGCTTCTAGCTCTCCTAATGACTCTCTGGAATTTGATAGGGTTAATAAAATATCATCAGCAAAAAGCATTATTTTAGATATGTACTGATCATAAACTTCTATTTCTTTTATTCTTGGATTATTGCGTTTTATTTCTGCAAGTATTTCTATAGCCAAAGCAAATAAAATAGGAGAAAGAGGCATCCTTGTTTAGTACCTTTCGTTATATGGATAGATTCTGAGGGGAAAGGGCCTAATTTAATATAGGCTAAGTTATTAATATATATGTTTTTAGTGATAACATGAAGGGAGGAGGAAATTCAAATAATGCTAAAGTTTTAAATAGATATTCCCAGCTGAGGGAATCAAAGGCTTTTTCTATGTCTACATCTTCTTTATTCACATACTCTATAAGAGTAAGTATCCTTTTAATATTATCATGTGTGTGCCTGTTATATAAAAATCCGGTTTGATCATTATTACTTGTCTTTGAAAGTGGGATTTTCATTCTGTTAGCTAGGATTGACATGAATATTTTATAACCTTTGAAAAAATCTTGTGGTTTCACAGTATAACTCTCACTTCCTCACCACCTTCTTATAAGGCTCGCTGGGCTGAGACTGAAATGGGTCCAATAAGATCAGTGCTCTACTCTGATTAACAAAATTAAAACAAGTCTCCTAAAATCTGATACTAGCCACCACCAAATTGGCAATTACCTTATACTCTCACAGTTCTTCCTTTTCAGCTCCAATACATCATGTAGTCCTCTCAAAATGTTTTATATTAATTTCCCCCAAACTTTTCCTGTTTAGCTATCAATAGTAACAGTCCCAGTCTGGCATATATCTCCTCATAAATACAGTGCTGTAACCCACTCACCATTTCTGCATACATTTTTTACTCTCTGTAACCTATACCCAATGTACAAACGGCCTATACTTCATGTACAAACTAATGGCCTATAAAACATACAGAAGTTACAGATACATAATACAGTACATAAATCTAGGACTATCTGCGATCGAATGTTTCTTGGTCAATTAGCTGAATATCAACCAAAAACCATCAAAGCACAAAAATGGTCCTGGCTTCATGTAGGAAGCATGTTAAACCATTATAGAGAGATGATGCAATCGGCAAGAAAAGGAGATTAGTATTGCTGGAACTGAATTCATCCTCAATTCTTGGTGGGTACCTTCATGTGATTATACCAGTTTTCACAAAATCTCACCAAGACAACATTGATCTATATAATGTATAAAATAGGAGAGCCAAAAAACGAACCAAACCAATAAAATGTAATTCCAAATCCACCAAGCACAAATAAATCAAGGCTCCAGAAGTAAAAAATGCTTTAATAAGCACAGTAACGACACTCCACCACAAAGCCAGAAACTGTAGATTACAAGCAGGAACACTAAACACAATTGTGTTTAGTGTTCCTGCTTGTAATCTACAGTTTCTGGCTTTGTGGTGGAGTGTCGTTACTGTGCTTATTAAAGCATTTTTTTACTTCTGGAGCCTTGATTCATTTGTGCTTGGTGGATTTGGAACTACATTTTATCTATATAATGTATCTTATATAGCACACATCATGGACAGAGATAGGTTAAAACATAAAAGGACAGCTAGGTGCACAGGTCCCAGGAAAAAAGTGCCCAATTCTGGTGAAAGCACTGGTGCCAGGGCTGGAAAAAATGACAGTGTAGAATCCTCATGACATGGAAACATTCTTACAATAGGGTTAGGTCAGGTTCAGGGGGAGGATGGCCCTCCTGCTGCCGTAGGAAGCAGTAGTCCACAAAAAAATAAATAAATAAACACAAAAACTGACAGGCCAAAAAAAGAAAGAGCCATAAAGATGACAGAGAGGAATATTGAAGATGAGGAAGAAATTATGTATTGTTACTATTATGCAAGATGTCTAAATTTTCCAGACAGAAGATATTCAGAATGATTACGAGATAAATTAGAAAGAAAAATATTTGCACAAGAAAATTAATACAACAGATCCATGAAAAACATTAGATAGATGAAGAAACTTTGGGCCATCTGGAAAAAGAACTGATGATGGAAGTACAATGTGACGAAAAGAGATACTGCCAGCCCAGCTAGCTGGAATTTTGTAAATAATTATATGTCATTTGTGACATATAATTATATGTCATTTGTGAATATCAACATGATCTATACAAGATGCTTGTGTTACAAATGTATTAGATCTGTATGTTATATGTAAATCAAACTGGTCTGTACAGACATGTGTTAAAAAAGACATTTTGCAAAGTACTGAGTTGAAAGATGTATCCACAGTATGCCCTGCTGGAAGAGAACAGAAATGTACATACACTGTTGTAACTGTTTAAATGTATACATTTTAACAGTGGGAACTGGAACACAAGAGGTTAACTTCAGTCCAGCAAAACTTCAGAAAAATAGCTGAAATTAAATTACTTTATAGCTACAAAATAAAAGATGATATCTTTCAGTTTCAATGCAGCAAAACACAATATCTAAAACTAGGGAGCTTTCTGTATTGTCTCTAAGGTTAAATGATTACTACTCTTGAAATGTGAAAGAATGTAATTGTTTTATGACTTCCAGCATCTGCCAAATATCTGAAGTTTATGTATATTCACAGGTAGATGGAAAATACGGCCAACTTCCAGCAGTGGGGGTTTCACCCGGGATAGAGTCAGATGAAAGTCAGATGACATGAAATGACATCATTGTGCAAGCTATCCCAGCAGTAATATTTGAGATACTAATGTAAAAAGACTCTTAGAGAGATTCAGCATTCTATATTCTGTCTTGGCCCTGACAACAACTAAAGAAGACCCATTCACCACACATCTGCCTTGTTCTTAAGTAAGTTAACTAGGGTATAGCAATTCTCTTAGATTCAGTCAGGAATATAGTGAAGTATAGCTTAGATGTTTTTCTTTATTTATTTGAAACTGTCCTGCAATGTTTTAAATATTTTGTGTGATTTGAACTCTGATGTGAATTCCCTGTGAAAATATATAGATAGATAGATATATATATATATTATATATATATATATATATATATTATATATATATATATATATATATATATATACACACACACACACACACACACACACACACACACACTTGAGAAAGGCTGGCACAGGTTTACTAGCTATGCCCCCTATACAGGCAAAGGCCCCCAGAAATGGAAAATTTAACGAAACAAAAAAAATCAGAAAACAAAGGAGGAAAACAGAAAAGAGGATTAGCAATGGAGAAGTTAAATAAATAGAAACTGAAGTTATGGATCACCTGCAAAGTGAAGGATTTGGTGAAGAAAACCCAACATGGGTAATGTCACAGCATGATGGAAAAATGAATCCACAAACTAAGGAGAAACTTGTAATGGGAAGCATCTGATCACTTGCCATATGATGAGTTTCTGGAGCCTTCAGCAGGAAACCAGTACAAAAGTTCAGTTGGTGTTGCACACAAGGGAAGGAGCGGGAAACAGTGGCAACTCTGACATGGGCAATGTTGTGGAGTGATACGCCAATGAATTCCCATATGAAGGAGAGCTGAAGAGCACATGTCACAGAAAGATGTTCTGGAATTTTCTGTGCAATTCCTGAAGGAAACGGAGAGCAAAGAATGTGCTCTCAGTTTAGAAGAAAATGATCTAAGGGAAGAGCTGCTTGATTTAATAGAGATGAATAGCCATATTAATTATCTATTAAAGAAACAGACTGTTGTTGTTTGTCTTTCGGGTTTTTCCTGGCTAGGGGTCGCCACAGCGGTCCACTAATGATTGGCAGTAGATTTTCACGAACACCGAGGTGTCAGCTCGACGTTCAACCTTCAACGAAGGCACGCCCATTTACGCATGTCTTTGGAATGCCCACCCAACCGCTGGGAGAACATGCAGACTCCCAAGCACTCCCCGCACTCCAGCTGAGACTCGAACGGGAGAAACTCTTGCTGTGAGGCAACAACGCTACCGCTGCACCACTGCATAAAGAAAAAGACTACAGGAAGGAAACAAGACCCAAAACGTTAAAAGCCTGATAGAACAGATGAAAACATTAATCACAACTATTAACAGAAATTCATGTGATATAACAGAAGTAAATAAGATATACTAATATGCAGCTAAATTAGTAACGGATAAAGTCTTACGACAAAAACATAAAACAATAAGGAAAAGGAAGTGAAGAAATCAAAAGTCAACATGGACGCTTCTAGTACAGAGAAAACTATAAAGCAACTAAAAGAAGAAGTGTCACTGTTAGAAAGACAGATGTAGTAAAAGCAACATGCAGTATCAGAGCAGACCTGTATGCCATCCTAAAAACTACAGACCAATAACTTGCCTTCCAATGGTGTACCACCTAAATACTGGAATTAATGCAGATAGAATTTATAGTTATTTTTAAAAAAAAACTCAATCAAGGCAACACAGCAAATGGGTAGCAAAAGAAAGTTATAGGTACCAAAGGATCCATCCTGAACCCCTTTTTCCCCATTTTGCACACTGGGTTGGGGTGTCACTTCAGGAGCAGTGACAATCATCTTGAGCGAAGATTTACACCTCAGGGTGGCTAGCCCTGCTGTGGTAATTCACTCAGACAACTCACTCGCATACACACACGCTCACATACGGCCAATTTAGAGTGCCCAATCCACCTACTGCATGTCTTTGGAATGTGGGAGGAAGCCACAGCACCCCCGGTGGAAACACATGTGACCGCAGGGAGGACCAAAGGATCACTTTGTTGCTAAATAAACCCATAACAGAGAATTGTGAAAAAGGTGAGAATCCAAGTATGACATGGATAGATTACAAAAAAAATTTGTCAGCAGCCCACATTCACGGATAAAGAGTGCTTACAGACATAAAAGATACAGCCCACATTTATCAATTATATTACAGTGACCATGAAACAGTGGCAAACTACTCTGCAGTTAAGCCATAACAAATGGTAAATTATTATCCCATGGATAAAAATTCAAAGGTAAACATTCCAGGGTAATTCTTTGTCACTGTTGTTGTTTTGTCTTGCCCTTAACCCATCAAGCTGCTCATGTAACAGATTAAGTCAAAGTTACAATTTGACTACCGGATACCACCCTTGCTTAAAGACTTATCAGCTTTTTGTGGATGACTTAAAACTGTATAAGTTCATTGTGTGAGGAGTTGAAAGCACAACTGCAAGTGGTTAAAACATTCTCAGATGATACAAAAATATTATTTGTTCTTGATAAATGGGAAAATGCAACGTTTAAAGTAGGAAAGTTGCAGCGCTAAGAAAATGTCAAGTTGGGATAAGTCGTTGATATAAAGGAACCCGAGCAGAACGGAGTGTATAAATATTTGGTTATTGATGAAAGATTGACAATAAAATATGAAAACATGCAGAAAGCTATGTAAGGAATACTTCAGAAGACTAAAACGAATACCAAAAACAGTCCTGACATCTAGGAACGAAGTCCAAGTTATAAACCAATTTGCTCTTCCTTGTTATAACTTACAGTTTTGGTGCGACTGACTGGCCCCAAAAGGTATTGGATCAGTTAGACAGGAAAACAAGAAAAATGCTTGACACTAATCAAAGTATATATAAACATCAAGATTATACATTCCTCGCTCAGGAGGAGGTATGAGCCTCCTTGAAATCAATTACACGTATACATCTGCAGTCATGGGACTGCATATGTTATCGGTTGACTTCAACAACTACAAACACAGTGAAAGTTTTACAATGAAGACAGGAAGTCTAAGATGACCTCTCTGCTTAGTTTAGCAGAAGCCTTCCAGTGTCAAACAGGAATGGAAACCAAACCAGAAGTAGATAAAACTGAATGTGCCAAAAAATAAAATAAAGAATATAAGGAGAAGGATCAGATGAGAAGGAAAGAAATGTGGAAATGTACAGAGATCTCCTGGAACAAGGTCATGTTGACCAAGATTTGACACAGGAATAATTAAGATGCAGCAAGTTGAAACCAAAAGATAAGTGAATAATGGCATCCCAACATGTTGGTTGCAAAGTCCATTGAAAATGTGGGAGAAACAGACGCATGTTATGTAAAAAAAAAAAAAAAAAAGAATTGAAAACAGTCTTCTTGATGTGTGTGCTATACTGATGGCACAGGGCCTGTACACTGAAAGTCATAATAATGTAGCAAGACTGTGACATCGGGGATGGTGTAAACAAGACAATATAGACATAGTTGAGAAGCACTGCAAACATTAACCACAAAGAATTATAGAGCATGATGGCATGTACAGTGTACATCACATGGTATCACCTATTACCAACACTTCAAAAAACAGATGCGAGAAAACCAGACATAGTAGTGCACGGCGAAAAAAAAAAGACAAAAGTAGCACTGATCATGAAATGGCTATACCTAGTGATTACAGTATGTTATGCACAGAGACACAAAATCACAGAATACCAGGATTTGCAGGCAGAAATAAGAGCAGGAGAAATGAGACTGCTGTGGAAGAAAGATACACAGATAGTTCCAAAAGTAATAGGAGCAATGGGTCTTATAAAAAATTAATTTACAATGTTAGTTAGAATCTACAGTTTTAGTTATATGCTACAAATACATTTAACTGCATGTGAAATGCAGGAGGAGTCAATTCTGGGCATATTGCGGGTGCTGTGAAAAGCACATTGGCTGACATCAAAGACTGAAACAATAATAATTTATTGATCTTAAATTATACCCGGTCTTAGGAATGGGGCCAATTCCTGTCATGGTATAAGAAACCCAACAGCCTTGGAGAAATCACACAGTGAAAAACTCTATTTACAAAGTCTCAGTCCTGTGGGAATCAAGCAAAAAATTTGAAAACTGTTTACAGAAACATACACAAACACATTAAAACACAAACACAGACATATATAGGGGAAGTGGAAAATATCAACATGCATTAACATGAGGTTATGGCAAGCAAAAACCAAGCATAGAATCATAGACTGTACAAGGAAACTGGGCCATGTGTCCATTTACACTTTGCCAGTACCACCCTAAGACTTTACCTCTTTTTTTTTGAAGAGCGACAGGCCAGTGATACGGGGGGGGGGTGTAAATTTATGAATACCCATTCAACTGACTAATTCCTTCTTAAAGAAAGATAGTGTTTTATATTGCTTTATCTGAGCAGGAAGTTTGTTCCACATAAATGGTAGTTGTTGCATTGCAAATCTGTCTCTCCACTGTGATTTGATTATTTTCTGATGCATTTCAGACTTCTGGTTATAATGTCCACTAGACTGAGTTGTGGAGAAATAAAAAGTCTTGGATTACCAGATCGCTAATAGCCTGGAAGGCAAGGCACAGATGGAACTTGAGAAATCTATAGGGCACTGAATTCAGTGAAAAAGCCTCTATCCTCTTTCTTGGTAGCTCAGGTCCTTTAGGTCAGTGATCATTTTTGTCAGGAACCTTTGGGGTCTCTCTAATTGCTTGACATGTTTAGTAAGACACAGATAAAATAAATGGAGCAATATAGATGATGGGCCTTTCCAGTGCAGAATACAGGAAGAGGAGGACTTCTCTGGCTATAGAGGAAATACCCACTGTGATCAGCTTTGCCAGACACAAGTATTTCTTGACCACTGTTGCAGCATTATCATCAAAGGGTACGGAGTTATCTAACCATGTTTCAGGGTCTCTCACAACAGTTGTACTTTGGAGTGGGATGCCTTCAACATTATAAGCTAGGTAGAGGGTTTGCTTGCCAAATTCAATGACACTGCATTTTTTAGCATTTAGTCTGTTTCAGAGCACCAGCTATTTGCATGCATAATTCCATTTAGTAGCTTCTGCACATCAGAAGGGGATTTAAGTGTAGCACCAAGTTTACAATCATCTGCAAACTTGCTTAACCAGAGCTCCCATTTTTGATATGAAGATTAGAGACGTATATTCCAAACAGCAGAGGTCCCAGAAAGCACCCTGCAATTCATCACTATTTACTTTTATGCTCTGAGGGCATGCCCGAAATATCACTGTGTGGGTTCTGTTTCTCAGCCAATTAGTTATTCAACTAATTCAGGAGCAATCTGGAACACATTTAGCTTGTTGATAATGTTGGCCTGTGGTATGGTATCAAAGGCATTGGCAAGGTCAAGGTATGCTGTAGTATGACCACTAGTTACAGACGCACTACCCTCTCAAAAAAATCATCAGATTCATTATACAAGCTATATCCTTAAGAAAAACAAATAGTTGTGGGTCAAGTCTTAAGATTTTTTTATTGTAGTTTAGCATAATGGTTAAGGTCTTCACAGACAAAAGGTACAAGGTTTGATTCTAACATTGGGTTACTGGCTAGACTTAAAATGTTTTTTCAGGGCAGTTGGCCTAGTATTCTCCTATGAACCTATAAGGTATGTTATGACCTGTCTGAACCATCTTACAGATGAGGTTTGTTATCCTTGCAGGTCTGTAATTCACAGGATCTGTCGTGGGGCTGCCCTTGTGGAATGGCATCACATTTGTGCACCAAACCTCAGGGACAAATCCGATGGATAAGCTTGGGTTGAACAGTTGGAGGAGCAGGTCCACCAGCACGTGTTTGCTGCTATTCAGCAAGCAGCCTGTTATGTTATCAGATCCCATAGAAATATTATTTTGCGATGATAGAGAATTTGAAATCATTAGGTATATGTGGGTTTTGTACAGATGTCTCCGAGATGAAATCTGCAATGAATCTATTTGCAACATCTAGTGGATCAGAGCAGGTAATGCCATTATGAATAAGTTCAGAGCAATGCTGGGTGTTATATCACAACTTCCAGACATAAATAAAGAAATATTTATAGTTATCATTAGCTTCAGAGGGTCTATATTAGAACATCAAAGTATCACTACATCTAATGTTGTAATATCGAACCCTTTGCATTGAGCACTGAAAATAGCGAATCTGCAGAATATTGAATACTTTCCTAGGGAAAGTATTCGGTGGGCCGTTTCTGCAGTTTTGCTATTTCCTCGACTGTGGAGCGAAGGTTACGTATAAGGTAAGTGTGCGAACGAAGGTGAGTGTGTGATAGGGACTTTAGGGTTAGGCAGCAGGAAAGGTGAGTGTGCAATACGGACTTTAGGGTTAGGGAGCGGGTAAGGTGAGTGTGCGATAGGGACTTTAGGGTTAGGGAGTGGGTAAGGCGAGTCTGCGATAGGGACTTTAGGGTTAGAGAGCGGGTAAAGTGAGTGTGCGAAAAAATGGGTAAGGTGAGTGTGTGATAGGGATTTTAGGGTTAGGGAGCAGGTAAGGTGAGTGTGCGATAGGGACTTTAGGGTTAGGGAGCGGGTAAGGTGAGTGTGCAGTAGTTACATACCTTAGGGTTAGGGTTGGGTTAAGGTAAGTGGATACCTAAGTAGTGTATGTATGGTTTAGTGTAGGGTTTTGTGAAGTGTATGTGTGTGGATTATGTATTTTGGTGTGCTTGTGTTGTGTGTATGTTTGTTGGAATAGCAAATTTTTTTCCTGGGGAAAAAATTCACTGTTCTGAGTGTTTGATGTTATGGTGTTTCGAGTGAAATGGTTCGATATTAGAACATTCAATGTAGTAATATTTCGATGTTCTGATATAGACCCGCTTCAGATACGTTCATGAACTACATTTATGGGAAATTTTGTTTTCCTGTTGGTACTTTTCAGTACTTTGGATAACCTTTTGATGTTTACCTTGATGTACAGGTCTTTAGTTTTGCTATATATTATAATAAGCTTTTCTTTTTTTTTTTTTTTTTTGTAATATTTATGCATGTGGACCACAAGGTTGGCTTGCCCTTACCATCCCATTTTGTTTAGTGTTGGTAGGGACTTGGAGATTTATGCAACTTTCTAGCTGTGTGAAGAATTTATTTGCACATCTGTGTCCACATTTTGGGCTAACAGGTATAAGTGAACTTTGAAAATTCATCACAAAATAGTAGGAAGAGTACAGTTTTGTACCTACCATAAATGTAGATGTTCGAAGATCCACACTGCTGCAGTCCTAACACTTGGGTAGTCCGCTGTCCCAGTCGGCCCGAATAACAAAGTATAAGGCTGACGTCGGTCAAGGCGCATTTGACTGACATCAGAACGTCAGGGTACAAATGCGCATGACCGACGTCATATCCTCAGTCTTTTCTTGCCCCAGATGTCAGAAGACCCTAAAAAGATAAGGCCAAAACCAAAAAACACCAAAACACTCCTGTGCCTAAAATATGTACAATATATACAAATGTACAAAAAATAGAACCTCACCCACACAACCACCCCTAAACACAGAGGGGAAGGAGGGAGGGAAAATTGGACTGCAGCAATGTGGATCTTCGAACATCTACATTTATGGTAGGTACAAAACTGTACTATGTTCTTCATCTCACATTGCTGCAGTCCTAACACTTGGGTAGAATCCCAAAGCAGAGGTAAGGGAGGATGGCTAAGCTATAATGAAGCAGGAGCTGCCAAAATGCCCTGCAACACAGCAGTGGCAAAACCAGCCCTGGACTTAGAATAGAGAGGAAGGTGGTAATGCTTGGAGAAAGTATGCACTGAACTCCAAGTAGCTGCCTCCAAAATATCCTTAGTTGCCACCCCTTAGAAATGCTGTTGAAGTGGCAGTAGCCCTAGTGGAATGAGGCCTAATCCCAGCTGGAATCTCTTTGCCATGATGGGAGTAACAGAATGCAATGCAAAACCCAATCCACTTAGAAATAGTTTGTTTTGACACAGGCTTGCCCTGAGAACTCAAAGCAAAAGAAACAAACAACTGCTGAGACTGCCTAAAATCCCTAGTCCTGCTTAAATAATAACGCAACTGCCTGTGTACATCTAAAGTGTGCAAAATCTTTTCCCTATTTTGGGGATCTGCATAAAAAGTAGGCAAATGAATAGTTTGGTTTAAAGCCACACTAGAAACCACCTTAGGCATAAATGAAGGATTAGTACGTAATGATACCCTATCCTTATGAAAAATCAAAAAAGGCTCCACCGCCATAAGGGCCTGCAATTCAGAAACCCTTCATGCAGAAGTAATGGCCAACATAAAAACAGTCTTCCATGACAAGTATTTCAACTCAGCAGTAGCCGAGGCTCAAAGGTTGTAGAGTAAGTTTCTCCAACACAAAATTGAGGTCCCAAGCAGGAGTAGGAGCTCTTCGTGGGGTCTTATATTCTTTGCCCCTCTAAGAAATTGCTTGAACAAAGGATGAGAAAACAATGGTGGGTCACAATCATAGTGAGCTGAAATTGCTGCAGCATGAATCTTAATGGAAGAGAAAGACAAACCTTTGTCCAATAGCTCAGTAAGATATTGAAGAGCCACACTCAAATTAGGCTCAGAAACATCCAAATCCTTTGCTGCACTCCAAAATAAAAATCTCTTCCATTTTTCTGCATACACCTTACGTGTACTAGGTCTTCTGGCTTCCGTAATCACATTCAAAACTTGTTGAGGAAGTTGAGACCTGCTGTGGTTCAAAACAGAATATGCCAGGCTGTTAGATGAAGAGAGTGAAGCTTGACATTGAGTAGATGACCGTCCCTCTGAGACAAAAGGTGTGGAATCAAAGGTAAAGGCCATGGAGGCTTTCTTACCAGATTCCTCAGTAATGGGTCTTTTTACAAATGTCAGGTGCTGTAATAGCTGCCCGAATCAGGCAATCATCCAAATATGGGTAAATCTGAATATTTCTCTGCCTGCACAAAGCAATGGCAGGAGCTAGGCACTTTGTAAATACCCTGGGCACAGTAGATAAGCCAAAGGGCAGAGCAGAGAACTGATAGTGCCTGGAGCCTGCCCTGAAGGATAGAAATTTTCTGCAGGATTCCCTTATTGGGATGTGCAGGTAAGCTTCTTTTAAGTCTAGAGTTGCCAGCCAGGCATCCTTGGCTAGCATAGGAAGAAGCTGAAGAGTTAGCATTTTGAATTGTGGAACCACCAGAAAGGTGTTGAAAATACAAAGGTCCAGGACAGGATGCCAGGAGTTTTCTTTTCTGGGAACCAGGAACAGTCTTGAATAAAAACCTTGTCCCCTTTGTTCTGCTGGAACAGGTTGAATAGCCCTGATACTGAGGAGAGATAGCACTTGTTTTGGGGCCTCCGCCCACTGGTTTGGGGGAAGGTCTGGGCATCCACTTGGGGTTGGGAGTGAGTGGAAGTGGAATCTGTATCCTAGGGAAACTATTCTTAAAGCCCATTTGCCTTGGGTAATGAGTTCCCAGTTTTTTGCATGCAGGCCGAGCTTTCCTCCTAAGGTTAGCAAGTAGTTGAGAAAGGCTTGGTAGAGTTAAGTCATTGTGCCATTTTTCCATAGGGGGTGGCTTACTACTCCCCCCCCCCCCCCACTGCTTAAATGTGTGCACAGCCTGAGACTGAAGTCTTGGTGGTCTGCTGCTCCTGGGTTTGGACCGAGAAGGCCTAGAAGGGACTGGAAAGGACCAGTTCTTTGAAGGCCAATGCCTACTGAATCTAGGTGGCTGTAAGAAATCGTTAACAGTTTGCATAGATTTAGCTTTTTCCTCCATTCTTTTGAGGACTTCTGCTTTGTTGCCAAAAAGGCACTCTTGGTGTAAGGGTGCATCCAGTAATTTAGCTTTAACATGATCTGGCAAGTTTTGTTCCTTAAGCCAAGCATGCCTTCTAAGTACAGACCCAGTGACAGCAGCCCTGCAAGATGCTTTTAAAGCATCAAAACCACATTGCAAAGTATGTTTACCTACTTGGTCAGCAGAATGCATTAACTCTTGTAAATCTCTGTGTTCAGCACAGTCAGGAATCAACATCATTTTCTGTTTAATTAATCCCATAATATGCTGCTAATACTCTGGCATATGAAAATGGCAATTTAAAGCCCTAATGGCCAAAGTGGCAGAATTATATATCTTCTTAACCCATCTGTCTAAAGCTCTAGAATCTAAGGCTTCCTTACCAGACTCCTCAGTAATGGGTACCAGTGCTGCCGAGGCCAATCTGGAGCTATTAAAATCATCCTTGGCTTGTCTTGTCTGACCTTTAGAAGCACCTTTGGGAGAAGAGGCAGAGGTGGAAAAGCATACACATGAAGATTTTTCCAAATGAAAGAAAGAGCATCCACTTTCCAAGCTGTGTGATGAAACCTCTTTGTGCAAAACTTTGGCAGCTGGTGGTTTAGTGGAGAAGCGAACAGATCTATGTCTGGAGTTCCCCATGACACTGTCAATTTTTGAAATACATGAAGATCCAGTTTCCACTCGTGGGGATCCATGATTTGTCTGCTTAACACATCTGCTAAGGAGTTCTGTGCTCGGCAGAAACCTTGCCTGAAGAGTTAGTTGCAAGCTGACCGCAGTCTCCCATAAAATCATTGCTTGCCTGCACAATGGGTAAGAATGTGTTCCCCCTTGTTTGTTGATGTACCACATGACAGTTGTGTTGTCTGTTAGAATCAACACCTGCCCTGGAAGAAGTAACTCCTTGAAAGCCATTAATGCAAACTGGACTGCTAACATCTCTTTCATGTTGATATGTAGATGCTGTAGTCTGGCAGGCCACTTGTCTTGTATCCACTTTCCATTTAGATGAGCTCCCCAAGCAATGTCTGAGGCATCTGTCGTTAGAATCTGACTCGCCTCTGGCCGGGTCACAGAGAGTCCCTTGTTTAGGTGACATTCCTGAGCCCACCACAAAAATTCCTTTTGAATGCAAGGTATTATTTGAATGACAGTGTCCAAATCCTGGCAGTGCTGTGTCCATACATTTTGAGATACCATTGCAGCTTCCTCATATGCAGTTTGGCATTGGGAAGCACCAGAATACAAGATGCCATGAACCCTAAGGCTTGAAGGACTGTCCTTGCAGTCAGCCCGGACTGAAGAGATAGTTGATGGAAGTAACTGGAAAGATTCTTTTGTTTGTCCGGGGTTAAAAGGCCATCTGGGCTGCTGTATTCAGTCTCACACCCAGAAAGCACATGTCTTGAGAGGGTACTAGACTGGACTTTATTTCGTTCACAGAATACCCTAGGCATCTTAGCACTGCTATGACATAATCAAAATGCTGTAGAAGGTCTTCCTTTTCTTGAGCTAGAATCAGGCAGTCGTCCAAGTAAGGATAGATTTGAATTCCTTTTAGCCTGAAGTAAGCTATCACTGGAGCCAGAACCTTTGTGAATACTCTGGGCGCAGTGGATAAGCCAAAGGGCAATGCAGAGAACTGATAATGAGAATTTCCAGCTCGAAACGCAGATACTTCCTGCAACTTAGTCTTATAGGCACATGAAGGTAAGCTTCCTTGAGATCTAAAGTTACCATCCAGTGATCCTTGCCCAGCAGAGGTAAAAGCTGTTGTAACGTCAACATTTTGAACTTGGGAATGTCCAGATAAGTGTTGAGGATAGATAAATCCAAAATTGGCCTCCACGTGTTCCCCTTCTTCGGTACTAGGAACAGGCGAGAATAAAATCCTAGGCCCCTTTCTGGCACAGGAACTGGCTGAATGGCCCCTATGTGGAGCAACAGAGAAATTTGCTTGTGAGCCTCTTGTCTTTGTAGAGGAGGAATGTCTGGCATGCCTTTGAAAGGAGGCATGATATGGAAATAAAACCTGTAACCGTGGTGAATGATATCCAGAACCCATCTGTCTTGGGTAATTAAATCCCAATTTTCTTTGAAAAGAGACAGCCTTCCTCCCAAAGGTGCTGCCAGGCGAGAACGTACTGGCAGCTGAAAAGGCAGGTCATTGGGTCTGCTTACGAAAGGACTGACCCCTGCCCTCACCAGAAGTCTGAGCAGGGGAACTCCCTGTCCTAGGCCTAAAAGAACCTTGAGCTCTGCCCCTACCACGTCTAGACCTACCCCTAGACTGGGAATCATAAGCAGGATAAGTCCATCCCTTAGTAGGCCAATTTCTACTAAACTTGGAGGCTGCACCTGCAAAAATCCTTAACAGTTTGCATAGACTTAGCCTTGTCCTCCATTTTCTTTAAGACTGCTTCCACAGGCGAACCAAACAACACATCAGACTGCAAAGGAGCATCCAAAATCCTTGTTTTAACATGCTCAGCTAAATTCTGATCTCTCAACCAGGCATGCCTACGAAGAACAGAACCAGTGGCAGCCACCCTCGAGGAGGCCTGCACAGCATCAAAACCACATTGCAAGGAATGTTTACCTACCTGTTCAGACACATGAACTAAATCCTGCAACTCTTTACACTCAATACCTTCTGCCAGAGCATCCACCTTAGATTTCAATTGTGAAAGGAGATAATTCTGATATTTTAACATGTGAAACTGACAATTCAACGCCCTCATGGCTAAAGTGGAAGAAGTATACACTTTCTTTCCCCATCTATCCAAAGCCCTTGCCTCTTTATCAGGAGGAACAGGATTTTTAACAACAGAGGCCTTCACACCTTTAGGCCCCTGAGAGACAGTTTCGGGTCTGCCCTAGGACTCTTAAAAGATACTTATGAGCTTCAGGCACCCTATAGTACCTATCCGGTTTAACTGGGGCAGGAGGCAAAGAATCAGGATTGAGGGAAGCCTCTGCAAAACATCTTCTACCACATTCAGAACAGGAGGTATAGCTAAAGGCCTATGCTGGGGTAAAACAAGAATTCCCTAAGCCTCTTCCTGGAATCAGAGAAATCTTGACCTTCCCATTTAAAATGCTCCCTCATGGAATGCAGAGTCTCTGAAAATGAAAAATCCTCAGGAGGAGAAGCTGAAGGAGTAGAATCATCCACATCAGAATCAGAATAAGGAGGATACTCCTGCAAGTCTTCAGCCGAAGACTCAGAAGCCTCCGAACATTGCTCAAAACTCTCAAACTCAGGTTCCACCCTAGGCCTCTTATCAGGAGGGGGCATAGAACCTCTAATCATAGTAATCAAATCCTCTGCCATTTTAAGCATATGTTTCTTAGGCAAAGACCCTGAAGCACTAGGAGAAACCCCCACTGAAGTTAAACTTGGCCTGCCTCTCAAAGAAGCCTTGGAAACAGAAGGGGAGGCTCTAACCACCTTGGGAAGAGAGGGAAGAACAGCCACCTGAGAAGCCCCCTCAGCCTGGCCTACGTCCTGCGAGGATACATCCTGTAACAGTAAAGTCTCTCCCTGAGACTCCAAAGAAACACCTGGCAAAACCTCCGGCTCCACTGAGCCTTCTAAAGATCCGACGTCTGGGACTGTCGGTTCTTCCACTCTAGGCTTTGCTGCTTTGTCCTTGCGCTTTTTGGCCGAAGCGGGCGTCGGAGCCTCCGACGGCATTTTATAATTACAACGCTTCCCAAAAACTAACCTGGCACAGTCTAACCTTCTCTTAATAGTGCGTTTGTTAAATCTAGCACAAGAGCGGCATCCAACAACGTCGTGCTCAGGCCCTAAACAAGGTATACACAAAGTATGGTAATCCCTATGAGGTATCTGTTTCCCACAAGAAATACAGTTATTCACTTTTCTGACATCCGGTTAAATACTGAGGCAAGAAAAACAAAATATTCTAACGGGTACTTAGCCAACTTTGATTCGGTCTGAAACTGACTTCAGAAACTTTCAGAACGCCAACCTGCACTCGCAAAATTGCTTCTGCATCAGACCATGCGGCAAAAAAGACTGAGGATATGACGTCGGTCATGCGCATTAGTACCCTGACGTACTGACGTCAGTCTAATGCGCCCTGACCGACGTCAGCCATATACTTTGGTATTCGGGCCGACTGGACAGCGGACTACCCAATAGTTAGGACTGCAGCAATGTGGAATGAAGAACATTTTCTGTCTCTAATGGCCATGATGTGAGACAGCATGTCTGCTCTCCAAGGATGTGCATCTGCCATGTGACCGTGACTAAGTATGCATCCTGCAATAGGTCTGTGCCCTATACAGAATCAGTGTCAACACCGTGCACACTAAGTGTTGGGATAAGCTCTGGGTTCTACACAACCTTGTACTGGATGAAGCAGGTAATTGGAGAATGAATGAAGACTGATATAAAGTTAGTAAGGTTACCAAATGAAACTCTATACACCCTCAGAATACATTATAAAGTTCAAAGAATACCAGATTAGAAAGTGTCCATATATGAAAACAAGTACATATACAGAGAAAACAATCTCTTTATGAACGTTAGACACCGACACAGTTCTGATTAACTAAACAGGGTCAAAATATTAAAAGAATGAGTACAGGACAAATGTAAACGCCTTCAATTACCAGTACCCCAATACCCACAAACTAGTTTAGGTATATCACTACAGTGCCTTCCCGAAAGGAAAAACAGACATTGCTGAAGGTGCGTTACAAATGTCAGGAGCTCCCAGTGAACCAAAGCACAGAATTAAACATTTGTGCCCTATAAACTGGAAAAAAAGGTTTACATACTAAGAAGTGCTGAGGGATGCTTGGAGCAAGAAACTGGTCACAGAATAGCACATCCTTACTAACGGAGCCCTGGAAGTCAGTCTTCTTATAGAAGGAAGATAAGAGTCCACATTTTGGAATCTGTACAGTCAGGTGCTGGCAAGATAAGAAACTATGTAAGGTTAGCCATGTGGGCTTAGGTTATACAGCACAGAATTTCACCTTCTTGGAAATGCACTGTAATCCGGCACATTTGTTTAACATAGTAGCAATGTTATTCACTTACAGACGTTATATGTAGCTCAGCTGCATGGATAAAATACTTTTACCAACTGTGAAGGAAGCTTCAAGTATGAAACTGTTAAAATGCTGTAGCATACATCAAGCAGTCACCTTTCCCAAATGTCACTGCTTTCCAGCTGAAATGCAACAAATAATATGCTGCACTATGCATTTCTTCTCCTTGTTACCTGATCTCTCTGTTGCCTTACTGGCAAGAAAATTCAGCTGCTTTCTCAGATTTCACAACTTCTCCATATTTTATAACAGATAACATTTTCCAGTACAACTGGTAGCACACCATGTTTCTAAATGTTGTGAAGGTATCATCTTGTAAGGAAACAAGTACTCCTCTATTCAGGAAAGCTTTCAGCACTGTCAGATAACCTAGGATGTGTCACCATTACATAAAATTCAGACGGTCAGAAAGGTGCATGCCATGAGGCCTTAAGACCTACAGTGGCTGCATCCACTCTAAGAAACATTATGGTAACTAATGACTCTGTTATGAGGCATACAGATACTACCCTCACGAAGCTAGACAAGACCAGGGTTTCTGGAGCCAGGAAACAGGACATGTCAAGTGCTCTTAGATCACTCCATCCTAACAAATACAAATACAACTATAACCTGATGGTGGTCCACATCGAGGTAAATGACCATCAGCACTCCACCAAAGGGAAAATACAGAAGAATATGATGGTATTTTACTATGCACACGGCAAAGGCAGGAAAGGCCCTGGTTTTCAGTCATAGCTTGCCATCACCTAGAACTATGCCAAATTTCAAAGGCATGACTTTCAATGATTTACTAGCTAGCGGCATTCTAGGGTATACAATATGCATTTGTTTGGGTCATGATGACTGACCGACACCTCTGCTTTGCCGGGAATTATATGCACCTCTTCTACCAGGTGTTCTACATTCTGGTAGAAGCATTCCTTTCAATTAGGAGGTCTCCTTTAGGTACTCTGCCTACTTAACATTCTCACCTAACAAAATTCCAACTCAGGATACATTAAGGTGACGCCTACTCAATGAAATGCTAGAAACCTTAACAAAAAGAGGCCTGAATGTGAGACTCTCCTGTGACTTGCATGTGTAGTAATCGTGTTTCTGTTACTAAATGTATAATAACACAGACATGGTTTCATTGTGATGAATGCACCCACTCTGTTCTTGAGTTTAGTGGCTGTTATGCATTTGGACCTACAGACAGTAGCAGCTGGAGACATCAAAGCAAGAGGGGGCTGCCAGAAGCAGATGATGGGTAGAGCTAAGTGAAATGGGGTGAAGCTCAAGTCAATAACCATTACCTGTAATGAAACAACAGATGCGTCATTCATTTTCAACCACAGACTGTCTCAGTACGCACCCCACTCATTATAGCCACTTTACCAATTATATTTATCACAGATTTGACTGCAATAAACAAGAGAAGTCTTAGATGAAATGCAGTCTTTGACAAATAACTCCATGTTCACTGCACATTATTGCACACTAGATTTCAATGCACTTTCCATGTACCCCTGCCACATTTTCCCATCATTCTGGCCCTACACCATTCAGACAGATTACTTCTTTCTAGCTTTTTCACATGTTGTCTTAGTCTATAGCTTCTCCTGTTTTTAACACACCAACTGGCCATGATTCTACTGCAATAAGTTTGGGGGACGCAACCACATTAAGCTGGGGATCTGCGGGCTGCTACTTGCCCAGAAGTCATTGCATTCTAGATGCTCTGAGGTGCATCTTATAGCTTTATTACAGCCATTTGATTTAATTATAACCCAAACAAAAACTCACATACAAGGGGGAAAGTTCAGTATTATTTTTTTTTTCTTTCAAAGAAAAATAAATTATGTCTAAATCTTCCCGTTTAAAGCTAAGAAAAGCAGCAGTTCCATAACTAATTCAGAAAACAAATGAAAAGGTATATAAATCCTATCTGGGAAAGGTGCCTGCCTTATGTGTGTATGCTTCTTGGCATTAGATTGGTATGAAAGTAAAAGTACAGTTGACGAGAGGCATATATTGCACAGCTGTGGGTCTTAAAGAAAACAAATAACATTGATAAAACTCAACTGCAAACTCCACAGAGAAGGAATGATAGCCAAAACTCAACCAGAGAACAAAATAGTGAATCTACTTGATGTGACACTCTGCCAACGATCAGTTGCTCTCACACGAATCCTGCCCAGACTGCCACAGCCAGTCACTTACTGAATGTAATATGATGTCAGTGTGATGGAAAGTGAAAAAAAAAGTATGATCGCCTTGCTGCTTTTAAATACACTGCAACCCCTCTCCCACACACATTCATTCGTTTTTATACCAGGCAAGCCTAATACTCATCAATTACAGTCACTTTAATGTTACCTTTAAACAGTAAGCTTTAGACATATTTTTTCATTCATAAAAAATAAATTAAGACTAAACTTCCCCCTTATTTGTGAGTTTTTGTTTGGGTTATCGTAAATCAAAATGCTTAAAATGTCTCAAAACAGCCACACGCTGGTTTTAAACAAATGCGCACTCTCTCTGCAAAGTTAAAATAATGACTGCTTAAGTTGAACAAATGACAACAATGTCAATCACCTTCATCCACAGACAACACCTCTACCCAGCAATTAAAGCTCACTTTACTGACTGTATATACCGCAGATACCAGAATGTAATAAAATAAAAATAATTTTGGCAGCTGTAATTTATTTTAACTAAACACACACACACACACACACACACACACACACACACACACACACACACACACGACCATCAGTAATTTCAGCCAGTTGCATCACTGTGCTCAGGTGTTTGGCTGTATCAAATTAATGAATAAATACATAAAAAATGCCTCACAAGAATTTATCTTCTCATTTCACAGCTGTCAGAATAATGCGGAACAACCCCATATGTCTCAACCTTTTATCTCAACAGTCAAGGAAATTTTAAAAATTCCCTACAGACGACTCTGTCAGAAATACTGGCTAAGCAAATTGGTGCGATACAAAATCGGAATTGCCTAGACATAGTACGACCTTGCCGAGTTTAATTCTGGTGGCTACCAAAAAAGCAATACTAGAAAATGGAAAAGATCTAAACCAGCTAGAACTAGAGAATATAGTAACTGAGATAAAATAACTGGAAGTGGGATCTTTAGAAAAAGAGAGGAGCAAAGTACATGGAAAAATGGGAATTATGGGAAGAATACATGTAGAATAATGTTTTGGAAGAGAAATGAGGTTTAAGGGAAGACAGGAATTGAATGAGCTACGTAATGTTCGATTTACAATGACTTTATAAAGGATTATGTAATGTATAACATTTGCAAATGAAAATGTCAGTATGGTTTGTTTTCATTTATATAAATGTATGATTGTCTATGTCATAACTGATAATTCAATAAAGATGCTTCTTGTTTAAAAAAATGAATAAATACACAATTACTGTCTCATCTCGCTACTGTCAGAATAGTGTGCAGATCACTGCAAGCCTGCCCCCAGCCTACTTAAAACCTTGCAACATCTCTTCTCAAGAATCAAGAAGAAAGTAAAGAAATAATGGGGAAGTAGGACCAATATCAGGGACAGTTATTATTACATTTGCATACGTAGAAAGCAGACAGAATAACAGGCTTTCCATTTGCATGACTTTGCCTGAAGGCTGGTCTGAGGCTCAATTACCTGTCATTTAGTGACTGCAATGCAGTCCTCATTGATCTGCCAAACCACACGATTTACAAAACGGATCAAAATATGATTCAAAATCAGACAATTGAGAGTTTATATTTTTTATTTACTTATTTAACATTTGTTTATCGGGAAAGTCCGACTGGGCAAAATTGCCCATTTTTGGCAGAGGCCCAGGGAGAAAAGCTCCACATATTAACAACATAACAGTCAGTATTTAAACAACAGTGAAACAATCAGAGACATTATAGCAATAAATCACATAACATATTACAGTTCAAGTCAGTAAAAAGGCTAACAAGATCACTTAGTAACACATATTTTGATAGTTACACTTAGTATCAAGAAATCATTCAGTGGAACAGTGTCTCAGAGATACAACAGCTTAATACACAATGGAGTAGTGTCTCAGATATACCTGTTTGGTACTGTAAATTATGCTTGATGTTATTATACTTATAATCACATGGGATCAGTAAGCAAACAGAAATATACTGAAAGTGGAGAGTAAGGAGAGAGAGGGTGGGGATGGGAGTAAGTAAGGTATCCAGTAAGCATAGCGATATAGTGAAAGTGGAGAGTAAGGAGAGAGAGGGTGGGGATGGGAGTAAGTAAGGTATTCAGTAAGCATAGCGATATAGTGAAAGTGGAGAGTAAGGAGAGAGAGGGTGGGGATGGGAGTAAGTAAGGTATTCAGTAAGCATAGCGATATAGTGAAAGTGGAGAGTAAGGAGAGAGAGGGTGGGGATGGGAGTAAGTAAGGTATTCAGTAAGCATAGCGATATAGTGAAAGTGGAGAGTAAGGAGAGAGAGGGTGGGGATGGGAGTAAGTAAGGTATTCAGTAAGCATAGCGATATAGTGAAAGTGGAGAGTAAGGAGAGAGAGGGTGGGGATGGGAGTAAGTAAGGTATCCAGTAAGCATAGCGATATAGTGAAAGTGGAGAGTAAGGAGAGAGAGGGTGGGGATGGGAGTAAGTAAAGTATCCAGTAAGTATACAGATACAGTGAAAGGGAACAGGGAGAGAGAGGGTGAGGAGGGGAGTAAGTAAAGTATCCAGTAAGTATACAGATACACTGAAAGGGAACAGGGAGAGAGAGGGTGAGGAGGGGAGAAAGTAAAGTATCCAGTAAGTATACAGATACAGTGAAAGGGAACAGGGAGAGAGAGGGTGAGGAGGGGAGAAAGTAAAGTATCCAGTAAGTATACAGATACAGTGAAAGAGAAGAACAGGGAGAGAGAGGGTGAGGAGGGGAGTAAGTAAGGTATCCAGTAAGTATACAGATACAATGAAAGGGAACAGGGAGAGAGAGGGTGAGGAGGGGAGAAAGTAAAGTATCCAGTAAGTATACAGATACAGTGAAAGGGAACAGGGAGAGAGAGGGTGAGGAGGGGAGTAAGTAAGGTATCCAGTAAGTATACAGATACAGTGAAAGAGAAGAACAGGGAGAGAGAGGGTGAGGAGGGGAGTAAGTAAAGTATCCAGTAAGTATACAGATACAGTGAAAGAGAAGAACAGGGAGAGAGAGGGTGAGGAGGGGAGTAAGTAAGGTATCCAGTAAGTATACAGATACAATGAAAGGGAAGAATAGGAAGAGAGAGGGTGAGGAGGGGAGTAAGTAAAGTATCCAGTAAGTATACAGATACAGTGAAAGGGAAGAACAGGGAGAGAGAGGGTGAGGAGGGGAGTAAGTAAAGTATCCAGTAAGTATACAGATACAGTGAAAGGGAACAGGGAGAGAGAGGGTGAGGAGGGGAGTAAGTAAGGTATCCAGTAAGTATACAGATACAGTGAAAGGGAAGAACAGGGAGAGAGAGGGTGAGGAGGGGAGTAAGTAAAGTATCCAGTAAGTATACAGATACAGTGAAAGGGAACAGGGAGAGAGAGGGTGAGGAGGGAGTAAGTAAGGTATCCAGTAAGTATACAGATACAGTGAAAGGGAAGAACAGGGAGAGAGAGGGTGAGGAGGGGAGTAAGTAAAGTATCCAGTAAGTATACAGATACAGTGAAAGGGAACAGGGAGAGAGAGGGTGAGGAGGGGAGTAAGTAAAGTATCCAGTAAGTATACAGATACAGTGAAAGGGAACAGGGAGAGAGAGGGTGAGGAGGGGAGTAAGTAAAGTATCCAGTAAGTATACAGATACAGTTAAAGGGAAGAACAGGGAGAGAGAGGGTGAGGAGGGGAGTAAGTAAAGTATCCAGTAAGTATACAGATACAGTGAAAGGGAAGAACAGGGAGAGAGAGGGTGAGGAGGGGAGTAAGTAAAGTATCCAGTAAGTATACAGATACAGTGAAAGGGAAGAACAGGGAGAGAGAGGGTGAGGAGGGGAGTAAGTAAAGTATCCAGTAAGTATACAGATACAGTGAAAGGGAACAGGGAGAGAGAGGGTGAGGAGGGGAGTAAGTAAAGTATCCAGTAAGTATACAGATACAGTTAAAGGGAAGAACAGGGAGAGAGAGGGTGAGGAGGGGAGTAAGTAAGGTATCCAGTAAGTATACAGATACAGTGAAAGGGAAGAACAGGGAGAGAGGGTGAGGAGGGGAGTAAGTAAAGTATCCAGTAAGTATACAGATACAGTGAAAGGGAACAGGGAGAGAGAGGGTGAGGAGGGGAGTAAGTAAAGTATCCAGTAAGTATACAGATACAGTTAAAGGGAAGAACAGGGAGAGAGAGGGTGAGGAGGGGAGTAAGTAAAGTATCCAGTAAGTATACAGATACAGTGAAAGGGAAGAACAGGGAGAGAGAGGGTGAGGAGGGGAGTAAGGTATTCAGTAAGTATAAAGATACAGTGAAAGTGGAGAGTATGGAGGAGAGGGTGAGGATGGGAGTAAGTAAGGTATTCAGTAAGTATAAAGATACAGTGAAAGGGAACAGGGAGAGAGAGGGTGAGGAGGGGAGTAAGTAAAGTATCCAGTAAGTATACAGATACAGTGAAAGGGAAGAACAGGGAGAGAGAGGGTGAGGAGGGGAGTAAGTAAAGTATCCAGTAAGTATACAGATACAGTGAAAGGGAAGAATAGGGAGAGAGAGGGTGAGGAGGGGAGTAAGTAAAGTATCCAGTAAGTATACAGATACAGTGAAAGGGAAGAACAGGGAGAGAGAGGGTGAGGAGGGGAGTAAGTAAGGTATCCAGTAAGTATACAGATACAGTGAAAGAGAAGAACAGGGAGAGAGAGGGTGAGGAGGAGAGTAAGTAAAGTATCCAGTAAGTATACAGATACAGTGAAAGGGAAGAACAGGGAGAGAGAGGGTGAGGAGGGGAGTAAGTAAGGTATCCAGTAAGTATACAGATACAGTGAAAGGGAAGAACAGGGAGAGAGAGGGTGAGGAGGGGAGTAAGTAAAGTATCCAGTAAGTATACAGATACAGTGAAAGGGAAGAACAGGGAGAGAGAGGGTGAGGAGGGGAGTAAGTAAAGTATCCAGTAAGTATACAGATACAGTGAAAGGGAAGAACAGGGAGAGAGGGTGAGGAGGGGAGTAAGTAAAGTATCCAGTAAGTATACAGATACAGTGAAAGGGAAGAACAGGGAGAGAGAGGGTGAGGAGGGGAGAAATGGGTTCAGCCTGGTGAGGAGCAGGATCATAACCAGTTGGTGGGGCTTTAGCAGTTTTTTGAAGTGCATTACGTTTTCTGTGTTTAGTATGTTCTGGGGGGGGGGGGGTTCCCATAATTTAGTTACGCAGTTAGTATACAGTGAGTCTCCAAAACTGCTGTTGGGTTTTAACTTCGTGTAGTAATTTTTTTGAGGATCGTAGAGTCCTGCTATTGATGTGGGACATTTGTCGGGTAGGTAAACTATGGAATGGGTTATGGTAAGTTGGTTTAGGGTTAGTAGTTTGGGCAGCTCTAGCCATTTGAATTGTTTCAGAGCAAGACAATAATGGGTTCTGTGAGGGAGGTTAGCGTCAAATCTGGCGGTCTTACGGAAGCACAATTCAAGTTTGCTGAAGTCTGACTTTTTGAGGTTAGTAAATAAAGGAGAACTGTAGAGTAAAGTGGATAATAGGTGGGTCCATAATAGGTGGATCCTGGCAATAGCTTGTCTGGAAGAGTTTGTTAAGAAAGGCTTTATTCTGTAAAGGGAACCTAATTTAATATGGGCCTTTTTGATGGCATGAGATCTGTTTGTCAGATTTTAACTTATCATCTAAAATGATACCCAGTAGCTTGGTTTCTGAGGTGGGTTTAATTGGATGAGGTGATTGCAAAGTCATGGTTGTATATGCTCAAGTTGCTAGAACTGCAGGTTTAGCATTAACATCCACTTTCTGAAGGAGATGAAGTCTGAAACTCAAAACATCTGTCATAAGAAACAGACCAAAAATACCAGGCAGAAATCTGGACATTCTGCAAAAAGAGGTATGCTACAATCCCCACTGAATTGCCAGACCTCATATTATACAAAAAGCAGCCAAAATATTATGCAAAACCAGGTTAAGAGATATAAATATAGCTGATTATTACAAAATTAAAAAAAACACAGAAAGTAAGCATTTTCATCTTTTTCTAATCACTAAAAAGATCAAGTTTTCATCGATCTCTAACTTATAAAATACATCCTCTTATAGTCTTCTAAAAGTAATGTGATTTGTCACAACTTCACATAAAACTTTTCTGTTGCTTAATTAAAACGCATTTGCTTATTTCTATGTTTTTTGTTTTATAAACGGTTATATTTATAGCTGTGTCAGAGCTCTTATATCCAGTAGCAGTAGAACAAAGAACCACTGGAAAACACAAGCTGCTAGCCCAGACCAAGAGCACTTTAATGAAACTCAAGTAAAAGCACTTTTGCCTTCAGGCTTCTTCAGGCTTAGTACAGAAATGTTGTATCAACAAACTCATTTATATAGTGTTGTCATAATTAATTACACATGATCTTACATCCACTATACCGCTCGACCTCTTAGAGTAAGAAATCTGGACAAAGCCATACATAAAAATAGGGACATTTTTTACATATTGCTCTTACAAACATAGAAAGTTGAATAACAGGTTTTGCATTAGCATGAATCTTCTAAAGGGTATGAAGTCTGAAACTCAAGCGACTGTCATTATTTTCTAACTTCAACCATTAATGATTTGTCACTAATTTCTAGAGAAAACTACAATTTTATGAAAACCGGACCAAAAATATGAGGCACAAATCTGGACATTCTGCGAAAATCTGTACAGTTGAGAGGTATGACCACAGATATGTTTGTATATAAAGGCTGTGGTATTTGTCCAACTTGGAGTAGCTCTCTCTTTGCATTTAAGCTACTGCATTCATAAGGACCAAAGAAATGTCTGCTGAGTTTCAAATAAAAGTTGGGAAAACTTTGCTGCTCACAAATTTCAGAAAATAGCAGATTCCAACAAGCATGGGACATTTTGATAAGTCTTCATCTTCCTCATCTACTGTGGGCACAAATTAGGGCCTCTGTACAGTGAGAGTTCCTTGATCCTCTGAATAGGGTAGGTTCTTGACACCATGTCTAATGGCCAGTAAAGGGTAGCATATTCAATTAAGGAACATGAAAGTTAAGGCGAACCATTAGTTCTGCCACTAGCAGGCAATCAAGTTAGCTTTAATTGCTGGGTACAGGAGTAGTCTGTGGACAAAATTGAATGACAATGGATCCAAAGTTAAATTAAGGAAATGAGAATAACTCAAGCAGCCCACTGTATCCAAAAAGACCGTTAAGGACTCTATAATGATATTCCTTATTATATGCTACAAGTAAGAAATGGCAAAACTTGATATTTAAAATATACTTGCATTGTATCAGAAATGTAGAAACATTATGGACAGGGTGTACTTTAGTTTAGGAATCATAAGGTTGACATCTAGTGTTTTTCTGGCTTCCGATGTGAACTTGGACAATTTAAAAGACAGTTTCAGCGATTAAGAACTCTTAAGACAGTGATTGCTATATTTTATTAAAAAGGACACGGCTGATTCAGCAACATAGGACCTGCAAAATTCAGTAAGTGTATCTAAGATCTTGATAGGTCCAGCATTTTTAAGCCTGTGGGGATAACGGATGCTATTATGGCGGTCTTTGTAAGGTTAATGGACAGTTTGCTTGATTCAGCCACTGCAACTAAGCAGAAATACTTTTACTGATCATTCTGTAAGATGTATTACTGTCAGCTCTTATTTACTTATTCATTCATATTTGTTAACCAAAGTAGAACACTGATCCATATGAACATACTTCAAGTCTAGCCTAGGAAAGAAAAAAAGTATAAATCAAACACACAAAGAATCCAAAGTTAAATTAAGCAAATGAGAATAACTCAAACAACTCACTGTATCCAAAAGGAATTGGGCTGTGTAAGAATTTGAAAGTTTTTTCCAAGGCAATTAAGTGGTTTTATTATCATAATTATGTTAGTCACAATACTGTTTGACTGGTATTATGCAAATGTCATTGCATTTACACGAACCAATGTTATACATATTTTGTACAGAGTCTATATAGTTGTTAGGTTTGGCATCTGTTTTTATTTCTCCTGTGTTTTTATTATTACATGCTTACAATGTTTAAGTGTTTGCTTTATTTCATGTTTGAACATTTTTTTCAATAAAAATATTTTAGGGAAAAAGCAACTGGGCTATGTACTGCACTCTGCTGTTACAAAATAAGTTTTTGTTAAGGTAACTCAGATGAAAGGAGTGGAGTTAAGCAGCACGCAGTACAATTCAAAGTACTGAAAATATGCAAGACAAAGTGTATGGTGTAAGATACAGAAGTAAAAAGATTTTAGCTGTTATAAGCTGTAATTTAGCAGGGATGTAAGTAATGTTCAGTCTAGGGAGAACAGGCAGAATATTAATAAGAAAGAGTTAAAAGACAAAACTTTCCGACAGACCACTGAAGAACAAATGCTTAAAAATAAAAAAATAATCAGATTACAATTTACTCAATTAACCTCAAACACACTCAGCTAAATCCCATCCAAAAGCTCAACAGAAATGCTATTTGCCAATGACACTATAGCCTTACCTCACACGTCATGTAAGTTTCATTTTTCCTGAAAAACTATTTGTTTCCACAATCCTATATACTCATCTCACTTTGTCTAAACCATCTACCATAAAACCTTTCTCACCTGACACAATCTCCTCATACCTTCCCAGATTCTATACATCTGAACGTTGTCTGTATCCATACATTTTTAATACCTTCCTGAAAGTCCTCACAAAAATGTTTCATAAAAGAAATACACATTATTGGCAATTACCATAATGACAGCTCTGCAAGATAGTCGTCTATCTTCAGCAACCTCTGGGACTTTGGCTCAGCAGAGAAATCTTCCCAAGGATGATGGCATGCTCCCCCTCCTTTCAGTCAAACACAGAGCAATCATTTCTCTCTAGTCCTTATGCCATTCCTGAGGAAACAAGGAAAAGTAAAGAGAACAGCAAAATAAGGGGGTGGAGGGGTGGAATATGTAACTGAAGATTCTTACAGGTCTGTTATGATAAGTGCCCACAATTTGTTGTATCAGATAAAAAGGGGTCTACATTCAGTAACCTCTAGTACAGAAAATGGTAGCAAAGAAGTGCCACCATCTCTCCTAGTAGCAGAACGGAAGAATTGACACACTTCCTACCACAACTTCAAAAAGGCCTTCATCATCTTCTTCTTGTCTATTTCTATTTTAGCAGAGTGACAATGGAAGGTCTTAAAATATCTGGAGGATGACAGTTTGGAAGCTAACATTTTACAGATGATCACATCAAACAGAAGATACACTGCCTTTTCTTTTTAAAATATGTGAACGAGATTCAACACTTAATGACAGTCTAGAAACACCGGATGGGGAAGAATGGCCTACTCAATTTTTTTCAGACTGAGGAGAAAATTAATTAGAACCATCCTGTGTTTTCTATATAGAGAACCAGACAGGACAGAGTAATGCTCTATCTTTTTTAGACAGGAAAAGAAAGTTATTTAGAACTATTCTGATTTTTCTACATTACTGTTTTTTTTCTCTCTTGCCCTAAATTTCTGAAAGTCAAGAAACATGGAGTTGGTCCTTGGGAATGAGACTGGCTGAAGCTTAAGTCCACCCTCAGAGCAACATTTACAACTTTTCTAAATTAGCTTTCACTTCCAGTACTTAATCATCTAGGGATTGAAAAAAAAAGCACAAATGTCATAATTTTTATTAAAGCGTGCCTTAACTAAGCAAATAATGAAAATGTCTGTCTGTCCTGATGTGGAATCTTGTGGCCACACTTGGCATAACTGCCTCAGGTTTCAACAAATGATAGCATTCCAAAAGTACAGCTCTAAACAACACCACCACCAGTTACAAAAGCTTAAAATGGTACAGCAATGTAAAGGCCAACAATGCATGACTGCAAAAACAGAGAATACAGCAAAACAGATTTGTGTATTTGTTTACTTTTCTATTTTTATACAGAATTAAGTAAATGCAGCACAAGAAATGCTACTCAAAGAAAATATGTGATAAAACTTGATAAACATACATCAAGGCCTAACAGAAAAGAAAATATAAACTATGAGAAAAGGTTAAACATCGGAAATTTCTGATCTCCCTGTATAGTGTAGTACAGGGGAAAGGACAGTGAATCTAAATATTGAGGGGAAAAAAAAAATAAAAATTCAAAAGTTTTTAGCCGCTCTATAGCATAAAGGGATAAAGACCTGACTACAGCTGAAACAACAAGTTTCATTAGCATGTTGGGTGCAAACAGAAGCTAGACAGAGAACATGGGAATGAATGGCCACTGGTGTCTCAACCATCTGGGGAATAAAAGTGGCTTGGCTTGACACACAGGGTATCACCTAGCTGAAGCACTGGTTGTTACCCAGCAGAGCCTGTGTAGTCACTGTGGAGAGCACCAGTAAGCCAAGGAGAATTCAGTATGTGGAGGGATGCTTCCTCTCAGGGGAATGCAATAGCGGGTTTGGCACAGCCACTGATGAGGAGAGACAAAGGTGCTCAAAATTGTTAGAAGGGAAGCAGCTCCGCAGGATCAGCAAGCTTACCCACTCCTTACTACCAAACTCTAGCTGGAGAACTGACTGGGACTCCTGGGTGGGAATAAATGTACTGTATAGCTCTTCCCAGTCTGGGGGTGCCCAGTTCCTGATGCCCAGAATGAATGGGCTGACTAAATGTCAGCAGAGGATCCATCGGGCTAGGTCCTGGGAAGCGAAAAACATTTCAGAAGTTTTTCACACAAAAACACAATTACAAAAGAAAAGTAGCCTGGGGTCATTTATCTCTAATATAAGCATGAAAACTAGCAACAGATCTGCAAAAGAAACTAGATGGTACAGCATTTTAGGTAAGAGGGGGGGGACAAGGTGCCCAATAAAGTTTTAGATGTCAAGCCGACAGAAAGCCTACAGTTTCACTGCTACTGGCTGACAAGGACAGACCACTTCATACCAATATACTAGAGGACACATTATGGAATCCATCATCCATATTACAGTGGGTTAATATGTTTTTGTTTAGCTGTCAGACTGAACATAAAAAAGAGGATTGAGACTTCCCTCAGTTTAGATATATAGATGCTGATTGATTTGCTTCCTAGCATGTAAAATCATGCACCACCGTAGTAGGCATGTACTAGATTCATGGAAGCAAGAGAAGCGCTCACATGGACGAACTAAATCTCCAACGGGAAACAAAAGGCTCTTCGAGATCATGTGGGCTTGGGTAGCAAAGTCCACTGTGCACAAATAGATCCAAGTTCTTACATACTGACATGTCTGCAACAGGCATCACGACCTGTGCAATACACACAAACTGCAATTTGTCATTCTAATTTCTGGATATTTAAACTTTGTTGGAATTTGGTGAGACAGTGTAATATCCCATGAAAGCTGGAGAGTTCAAAGTACATTCTACAGCCTCATCCATTATCATACTATCTGTTACTTCAGTACCAGTGAGCAGTAACTGAATCACTACATTAACATATAAACCCCAACTGCCTGCATTACCCACTGGACTATAAAGTTGCATGCCTTTACAGGTTATAATAGGACTCTTTCAAGTCCCACAATCTCAGCAGATTCTATTACACGTCTGGCATTCACTCTACACACTAGTTCTAATTAGGTAGCTGTTGTTATCAGTAACTGGCCAATGTTATTTTTCCATGTGGTTTTCAGTACTTGACCTGCAGCTGTCATACTTCGTTTAGTAGATCACCACTCTGACATCTGCCTGCAAATTCAGACAAGCACAGTTTACAGTGCCTGCAGACTATGACCACCTTAAGAGTGCTACTTATCATTTCTCCTGACCTTTGGCTACAGTATCTTCATTCTCTATCAAGATTTATTCCAACCAAGCCTCATCATGGTGTAGAAGAATAGACAGATAAAGCCCTAACTAAGGAGCAGGCAACCCTGATTCAATTAGCAGGCCAAGTGTTTGAGGCGCTGGCAGGAGGGATGGACTTGACCATTTGTGAAGGGAAGGGAAACATTCATCTAAAGCACTTTCTGAGGGGAGGTGGGGCCACACAGGAAAGTATTTCTCAGACTTAGCAGATGAATACAGAAATGGAGAAAAGTACAGTTTTGTACCTACCATAAATGTAGATGTTCGAGTGCCAATACAGCTGCAGTCAAAACAGATGGGTTCTCCTGCCATCAGGCGGGTCCTCGGTCGGCCGAATTCCAAAGTCTAGGTCCGGCGTCGGTTGTCGTCGCTTCTTCCCTGACGTCAGTGCGACAGGGGTATAAAAGAACCAGCCGACGCCATTTTCTTCAGTTTTTCTGGCCCCAGATGTCAGGTGCCCCCAGAAAGAAGGCAATACATAAAATTATGTAATAATGGAATGCAATATAATCAAAGACCAGTAATTGCAAGCAAATACACCATAAAAGAAGACCCCTAGAGGGGAAGGAGGGAGGGAAACCTGGACTGCAGCTGTATTAGCACTCTAACATCTACATTTATGGTAGGTACAAAACTGTACTATGTTCATCGTGCATACAGCTGCAGTCATAACAGATGGGTAGAATCCCAAAGCTAAGAAAGGGGTGGTAGGCACTAGGTGGAGCTAGGAAGAGCCAAAATGCCCTGCAAGACTGCAGTGGCAAAGCCTGCTCTAGATTTGGAGTATAATGGTAGGTTGTAGTGCTTAGAGAAGGTATGCACAGAACTCCAAGTGGCTGCTTCTAAAATATCCTTGGTAGGAACTCCTCTGAGGAAGGCTGCAGAGGTGGCTGTGGCCCTGGTAGAATGAGTTCTAATGCCTGTAGATACAGTTTTGCCATGAAAGGAATAGCAAAAGTGTATGCAGTGGGCTATCCATTTTGGGATAGTCTGTTTGGATATTGACTTTCCTTGAACTCCTACCGCATAGGCCACAAAAAGCTGTTCTGATTTTCTGAAAGGTTTTGTTCTGTCCAAATAATAACGCAGTTGTCTGTGGATGTCCAAGGAATGCAGTAATCTCTCCCCTTTGTTTTGAGGATTAGGATAAAAGATAGGTAAATGTATGGCCTGATTTAAAGCTACCCTGGATACCACTTTAGGCATAAAGGACGGGTTGGTACGTAATGAAACTCTGTCCTGATGGAAGATGATAAAAGGCTGGACAGCCATAAGAGCCTGTAGTTCTGAAACTCTACGAGCTGAAGTGATAGCCAGAAGGAAAGCTGTTTTCCAGGACAAATATTGTAAATCTGATGAGGTAGCTGGCTCAAAAGGAGGCAAAGTCAGTTTTTCCAGAATGAAATTAAGATCCCAAGCAGGTATTGGTTGTTTTCTTGGAGGTCTTAAATTCTTAGCCCCTCTGAGGAACTGTCTTAATATAGGGTGAGAGAATAAAGGTGGATCAGTGTTGTATTCTGCAGAAATGGCTGAGGCATGGATTTTGATGGAGGAGAACGAAAGTCCACAGCTTAGCAGTTCAGCCAAATATTGTAGTATTTGAGGTAAATTCAGTTTTCCAGGGCACTGGCCCTTTTTCTCATTCCAAACACAAAAACGTTTCCATTTTGCAGAGTAAGCTTTTCTAGTTGATGGCCTTCTGGCCTCCAAAATGACATCCTGCACCTCCTTGGAGAGCAGGGCCTGCTGCAATGCTAAGGAATCTTCCATGCGGCTAGATTGAGTGTTTTCAGCTGACTGTGAAGAAAACAGAGTCAGAAGAAGAGGCATTAGAGGCAGGGTCCATGGTGGGGAATGCGTCAGGCTCCTCAGGAGTGGGTACCAGTGTTGCCTTGGCCAGTCTGGAGAAATGAGGATCATCTTTGGTCTGTCTGCTCTGGTGTTCAATAGGACTTTGGGCAGCAGAGGAAGAGGTGGGAAGGCATAAACTGTCATTGATGTCCAACTGAAAGAGAGAGCGTCCACTCTCCAGGCCTTTGGATGGAAGATCCTTGAGCAGAATTTTGTCAATTGATGGTTTTTGTGGAAGGCAAAGAGATCTATGTCTGGCCTTCCCCATTCTTGGATTATTTCTGTAAAAACTTTTGGATGCAACTTCCATTCATATGGATCTGTCATATTCCTGCTTAGGTTGTCTGCCAGCGTGTTTTCCTTGCCTGGCAAGTACTGTGCTTGTAGTTCCATTTGTAAGTCCATGGCCATGTTCCAAAGTGACATGGCCAGTCTGCATAGGGGATAAGAATGTGTTCCTCCCTGCTTGTTTATGTACCACATAACTGTGGTGTTGTCTGTTCTTATCAATAGCTGACCTGGTTGTAGAAGGTCCTTGAAAGCTGTAATAGCATTTATCACTGCTAGCATTTCTTTTTGATTGATGTGAAGGTGCTTTTCTTTTTGGGTTCATTTGCCCTGTCTGTCATGTGCGCCACCCAGGCGTAGTCCGAGGCGTCTGTTGTGATGACTTGATTTGCTTGAGGCTTGCTGAATGGAAGACCTGTGTTTGTTTGGCATGCTTGAGCCCACCACAGAAATTCCTTTTGCAGACATGGAATTAGTGGTATTATTATTTCCAAACTGTGGCTGTGTTGAGACCATCCCCGGGATTCATGAAGCTCGGCACAAGGCCGGCGTAAGGCCTGCGCCGGCGGTGCATGGAATATCCGGCGCAGTAGCGCCATATACATATTAATGAGAGTGCACCGGAATCACAGACACGTGCGTAGTGTACGTGAGCGAGCCCAGGTAGGATGCGTCTGGAGGCGTGTCTAAGCCGGCAGGAGGTGAGCAACCTAATGTGCTGACAGCCACGGTCCGCCCACAATAGTAATGGCAGCAGCCAGGTCCCGTGCAGAATGAAGCGCGCGTACAGTGCATAACATAGTCCCGTTCCAAATTAGCGGAGAAGCAAATAGAAGCCACCAAGGCATAAGTGTACCCGTTCAAGGAGCAAAGGATACGCATAAGACCGCCTCCGTCCCGCAATGCACTGTCAGTGTTTACACTCAGAGAAGGTGTACAGCCGCATGTCAGCGCGCCGCACCGACATAGGAGCAGCGACTAAGGTCACCACCTGTCCCACTTTGTTTGGGGCAGTCTCTCCATGGACAGTTGTGTCCCGAAAAAGCGTATTAGAAATGGCTGATGTGCTACGAGTGTAGGACACAATGATATCCCGTATGTAATGTAATGGTAGCATGAATTGGTTATTTCTGTAACAGAAATACCGAAATGACACAATAAACAGAATAAGCAAGGAAATTGCCACAATAATAAGCAAATTATTTAGGCAAACAAGTGAATTTCTATGCTATATAGTGACCGTTTGTATGTGTCGGCCTGTAAAGGCAGATGTGAGTCCCGGAAATATCCCAGATCGGAAAATGGAAAAGGTGGAAACCCCAGCAGCGACATGGGCATGGTCACCAGGGTTACCTGCTGTCCCAAAGTGCCATGGACAGTCCCTGATTGGACAGTCGTGTCCCTGCAACAATCGTAAAAATGGAAATTGACCTGCGAGCCCCGGCCCCGCAAATTCCCATGATATACATGTAAATAGTAGCATAAAACATATACATTACGGTATGGAACACAGACATGGCATAAGAAAATAAATAAGGAACCCAAGCGCTAACAGAATAGGCTCATAGTATGGCAAACAAGTGCAGTTCTGTCTACTGCACTAGCCCTGGGTATGTGTTGTCCTGCAAATATGGAAGTGTCCACATAACATGCCCCACTATGGGCATTGGAAAAGGTGCCAACCATAATGGTCACAAGCAGTAGTGACAGTACATAGCCGGGTAGCTGTGCCGACATAACAACAGTAAGGAAGCAAGATACCCCAAACACAGGCAAACATGTGCATAGCAACATATCCCAGACCCAGCAACATCTCTGTTGCATACACTGGATGGTGTATGATGAAGTGTAATATCCAGAAGCAGAACCCATGCATTCGGATGTACTACACAATAGCCTCATTGTACATGTCAGTCACACCCATGTATACCCCTGCACCCAAACCTGCTAGCATCCGTGTGCAGCTATACAACCACACACAATGTGCATACCTGAACTGTGGTAAGATGTTTGTGTTAGGCAATGCCACAGCGGGCAAATCGTACCCCACATGTCAGCAACCCACCGCAGGTACAGATATGTAAATGGCTGCATGTGAATGTGTCAGCAGAATGTGTACATCCGGCATGTAGTATGTACCCGTCCAAACCATCTAGGTTTGCATACGACACGGTGCACATAAGTGTACACATGTGGACAAGTCGGGTCGTTGGACCACCGCATCGCCGATTATCTTTGCAGTGAAGTCGATCACATATAGCGGAACAGGTGCCTAACACACAGGACATCCTAACAGGGTGCTACTGGCAAAGAAGGCGAAACTGGGACATCACATGTGGAGATTAGCGTGGCTGGACGGACAAATACACACGGTCAAGGTAAAGGATGGAACAACATGCATATGGCTGGATGGATGTTGTTAAGTAAAATATATAGAAACACATATGAAGTTCCAGTTTACACTCGAAATACTATATAATGTATTGAATTGTACCGTACAATATGGCAGCAGAACTAAGCCTGCATGTAATTGGTGAAGCTAAGCTGTACTGTGATGGAATTCTGAACCTGGCAGTAAGCAGGACAGCAGGCTCATGTCTGTCATCATTAATTATTTGCTGGGTTACAGAACAATAAATGTATGTACATGCATAACAGCACTCCTTCCCCAGAGGAGGATGGCCTTGTGAGCTCAATGGAAGATAGCAGTACAACTCCCTACCAGACAGACAAAGCAACGTATCAAGAAATTAACTGTCCACTGTATCGTAACAGTCTAGGGTCCTTGAAACAGCTACAATCACAAAAGGATACTGTAATGTACAAGGTGCCTTGCAAGGCTGTGTTATTCCCATGAGAAAACAATTTAAGTTCCCATGATGTACACAGTCTGGGGTTGTTGTTCCGATAATAAAGTGGCAATACCTCCCAATCGTGACCTCTGGGTATGGTATGAAAGTGGTTGTTAACCTGCAACATTGGATGTATAGCATTGGTTTCTGGTGTCGGAAGACATGGTTCCTGTAGCACAACACAGTATGGGTAGTCAAGCACACATACACGATTGCTGAACACACAGCATCAGTGAAACCCAATGCTCACAAGGACACAGTCCGACAAGCTCTACACTTTACATATGCACAGTGGTGTCCATTGTAGGACCCAAAAATTGTGGAAAGAACCAAATTATGTCTTATTTCAATGCGTACCTGAAATCAGTGTCGTCACAGGTACACATATGCACCGCAAGAGTGTTTAATGTTGCTGATAGCTATGCATGTAATGCAGCACAGATGCACAGCAATACCCAGGGTACCGGGTCCATAGAACTGCGCCCACATCACAGTCCCGCACATATGACGGATGTGTAATGGGTACTGTCAATTGTTGCAGTCAAGGGATTCTGGGTATGTAGACTCTGTGCGCGGTGTTGTTTCGCAGGCAATCCTTTCTCCGCCCGTGGGAGGATGTGTCGCGTATCACCTGCCTTACTCTCCGCTAATAATGCAAACCATACTCCGGAGAATGCTAAATGTAGGTGTGTAATGTGTACAGCCCTATACTACTGTCCAGTAGGCAATTGTCATGGATGGACACCCGTATGGCCAGAATGGCACCCACAACTGCAAACCGGGTAAATGACATAGCAGCGGGAAGGCATAACACAGGAAATACACATAGGGACTACAGTTGACATTCCACATACAAAGCAGGACCGTCGTGCCAACACCGGCGTACACAGCACTCAATCTGCCAGCAACAGACTGAGGAGCACCGCTACCGTGCAAGCGTAACAGATGTGCGACCTGTGGAACACATACTAATGGCACACACACAGCGTCAAGTAGGATATGTAAACTATGGCTTTCCCACCTATGAAGACAACATGGTTAAATGAATGCATAGGTAAGCAACATGTTCTGGTGGTGTTATAGTGGAAATACAGTGCCGGATATGTCCCATTGGGCCGTCTGCGGTTTAAATGGAGCATTTGCTAACCAGCATCTTTGGATGTATGTAATTTGTCCACAGTAGTAAATCACCTGGTTATGTAGCACCATGTGGAATGGGTAGTCCAACAGACATCCGCGATTTCTGAACACACAGTATCAGTGAAACCCACTGCTCACAAGGACACAGTCCGACAAGCTCTACACTTTACATATGCACAGTGGTGTCCAATGTAGGACCCAAAATTTGTCTAAAGACAGGAATGCCGCCTTCTTTCAACACTTAAGTGAACTCATTGTCGTCACAGGTACACATATGCACATAGCGTGTTTAATGTTGCTGATAGCTGTCCATGTAATGCAGCACAGATGCACAGAAATACCCAGGGTACCGGGTCCATAGCACTGCATCCACATCACACTTCCGCACACATGACGGATGTGTAATGGGTACTGTCAATTGTTGCGGTCAAGGGATTCTGGGTATGTAGACTCTGTGCTCGGTGTTGTTTCAGGCAATCCTTCCTCCCGCCCTGTGGGAGGGATGTGTCTTGTAGCACCTGCCTTACTCTCCGCTAATAATGCAAACCATACTCCGGAGAATGCTAAATGTAGGTGTGGAATGTGTACAGCCCTATACTAGTGTCCAGTAGGCAATTGTCATGGATGGACACCCGTATGGCCAGGATGGCACCCACAACTGCAAACCGGGTAAATGACATAGCAGCGGTAAGGCATGACACAGGAAATACACATAGGGACCACAGTTGACATTCCACATACAGAGCGGACTGTCGTGCCAACACCGGCGTACACAGCACTCAGTCTGCCAGCAACAGACTGAGGAGCACCCGCTACCGTACAGCGGAACAGATGTACGACCTGTGGAACACATACTAATGGCACACACACAGCGTCAAGTAGGATATGTAAGCTATCGCCTTCCCACCTATGAAGACAACATGGTTAAATGAATGCATAGGTAAGCAACATGTTGCGGTGGTGTTATGTTCGAAATACAGTCGCGGATATGTCCCATTGGGATGTCTGCGGTTTATATGAAGCAGTTGGTAACCAGCATCTTTGGATGTATGTCATTTGTTCACAGTACTAAATCAGCTGGTTATGTAGCACCATGTGGAATGGGTAGTCAAACAGACATCCGCGATTCCTGAACACACAGTATCAGTGAAATCCACTGCTCACAAGGACACAGTCCGACAAGCTCTACACTTTACATATGCACAGTGGTGTCCATTGTAGGACCCAAAAATTTGTCTAAAGACAGCTCTTCCGCCTTATTTAATCACCTAACGGAACTCATTGTAGTCACAGGTACACATATGCACATAGCGTGTTTAATGTTGCTGATAGCTGTCCATGTAAGGCAGCACAGATGCACAGAAATACCCAGGGTACGGGCTCCATAGAACTGCATCCACATCACACTTCCGCACACATGACGGATGTGTAATGGGTACTGTCAATTGTTGCGGTCAAGGGATTCTGGGTATGTAGACTCTGTGCTCGGTGTTGTTTCGCAGGCAATCCTTCCTCCCGCCCTGTGGGAGGGATGTGTCGTAGCACCTGCCTTACTCTCCGCTAATAATGCAAACCATACTCCGGAGAATGCTAAATGTAGGTGTGGAATGTGTACAGCCCTATACTAGTGTCCAGTAGGCAATTGTCATGGATGGACACCCGTATGGCCAGGATGGCACCCACAACTGCAAACCGGGTAAATGACATAGCAGCGGTAAGGCATGACACAGGAAATACACATAGGGACCACAGTTGACATTCCACATACAAAGCGGACTGTCGTGCCAACACCGGCGTACACAGCACTCAGTCTGCCAGCAACAGACTGAGGAGCACCCGCTACCGTACAGCGGAACAGATGTGCGACCTGTGGAACACATACTAATGGCACACACACAGCGTCACGTAGGATGTATAAACTATGGCATTCCCACCTACGAAGACAACATGGTTAAATGAATGCATAGGTAAGCAACATGTTCCCGGTGGTGTTATATTGGAAATATAGTGCCGGATATGTCCCATTGGGATGTCTGAGGTTTATATGAAGCAGTTGGTAACCAGCATCTTTGGATGTATGTCATTTGTTCACAGTACTAACTCAGCTGGTTATGTAGCACCATGTGGAATGGGTAGTCAAACAGACATCCGCGATTGGGGAACATACACCAGCAGTGAAAAGCACTGGGCAGGTGGACACAGTCCAGCAACATCTAACTTGACATATGCACATCGGTGTCCATTGTAGGACCCAAAAATTCTGTTCAGAGAATGCCTGCTAGCTTCCTGCATTACTCATGTGACCTAATTGTCGTCACCACGTCACAGGTACACATAGGCGCATAGCGTGTTCAATGTTGATGATAGCTGTCCATGAACTGCAGCACACATGCACAGAAATACCCAGGGTATCGGGTCCATTCAGCTGCGTCCACATCACACTGCAGCACACATGAAGGATGTGTAATGGGTACTGTCCACTGTTGCAGTCAAGGGAGTCTGGGTATGTAGAATCTGGCCTCGGTGTTGTTTAGCAGGCAATCCTTTGTCCCGCCCGTGGGAGGGGCGTGTCGTAACACATGCGTCACTCTCCGCTAATAATGCACACCATACTCCGGGAATGCAAAATGCAGGTGTGAAATGTGTACAGCCCTATACCAGTGTATAGTAGGCAATTCACATGGATGGACAAGCGTATGACTAAGATGGCACACATAAATGCAAACCGGTGGCATTACACTGCCGTAGTAAGGCATTACACAAGTCATACACATAGGGACTACAGTTGACATTCCCCATACAAGAAACACAGACAACCAGCCGATGAAGTCCAAAGCAAAGGCGAGGTACTGTAGGGACCGTCAGTGACCAACCAGAGCACACCAAGAATTAAAGGCAGTCACCATAGTCTATTGGAGCCCGCCGTCTGCTTCATAAGCAGACTTATTCAGACTACATACAATGCAGTCCAACCTACTACATTTACAAGCATTAATTGGTTGGTACATTAGATGTGCTAGGTACTAATTACATGCCTTAAAGGCAGACAAGCGAACAAACCTTACTTGGGTTACACATCCCACACAGTGAGGACATCAGACATTGCTTGAAGGTACAGTCTTCATCGGAAAATGGAAATATATGTACATATATGAAACATGAACCAACATAAAATGTTTTCCAAATGTCTGACTGTGTAAGCTACATATATATGTCCTACGGATTGTGCCAATATATTAACAGAACTGCAGACACCTAGTAATATGAATGAACCATAATATATACACATAAACCGTATGATTATGACTACTGTAAAATAGACCAACGAAATGTAAAGATTCACAATGTGCTAATGTAACATTCATTTAGAAGGTTACTTAAATAAATCAATTCAGACATCCATGTGTAAATACTAACAGAAGGCCAGCGAGGTGCTTGCCCTCACATGTACTGGGATGTCGTTCCACAGCATAGTGAGTGTCTGGGTGATGAATCCGTCCCAACAACACGTTCGATTAATGACAGTGTCAAGGTGTCGTCAGCTGCCCTTGTGGTTCTGAGGATCTACCTTATTTACGTGAAGCATAGTCATCAGATCTGGGTTCGACTTAGCCGTGCATGCCAGGCACGGGTCACCTCTGGGCAAGTGGTATGCAACTGTATACAGCTGGAATTCTTTCAGTCGGTCAGTATAACACATATACCTGAGACCCTGCATCCGTTTGTCGAAGAACTGTTGGTGCCTTTCCAGCTGCTGCAGGTGTTGGGTCAGATACATTCTGAACGGGGCATTGTACCCAATCATAGGTCTATTGGTGATGAGTACAAGGGGACAATGACCTCCCTGATCTAGATGTGAATCCCTTCATGATGATGTGGGCAATGTGGAAGGTCTACCTAACTATGTTAGCAACATGTGTGTCTAACGATCGGTTAACAACAACACGTGTCCCCAGATCACTGGTAACCCCCTCCGTGCTCAGTGGACTGCCACCTATATGGTAGCTCGGGGTAACCTTGTTCATCCCGAAGGGTATGCCTATGCATTTCCTGGCATTTAGCTGTAGGACATGTCTCTGGTACCACTTATCCACATCTGTGAGGCACTCCTGAAGGATATCTGTGTCAGATGTGTGTCTGACTTTGGCATCCGGTTTGCAGTCGTATGCAAACATTGTCACCCATAACCCCCTGTGTATGCGTGTACATTGGAAGCGTAGATGCTGGAAATAGTGGACCCAGGACTGAGCCCCATGGGACACCACCTGTGACTGGCTGTGAGTATGACATGGCGCCAGCAACTATGGCCATGTGTGTTCTGTGACTTAGCCCGTTTGCAACCCATATGGCGATGTATGGATTTACATTCAAGATGGCGGGTTTATCAGGTATACCCGAGGGGTATTGTGTCGAAGGCCTCTGCGGGTTGAGGTAGGCTGTATGGACTGCTTTACCCTCAGCAATGGCCTTGGTGACTGATTCTACAAAGTGAAACACGTGTAAAGGGCATGATCTGACTATGACCAAGCTAAACTGGGTTGTATCCAAAGTATGCGGGTCCCCTATGTCTTTATCTATGTGTCCCATTATGATCCATCTCCATGGCTTTGCAGATAAGGCTTGTCAAACTAATGGTATGGTAATAACCAGGGTCAGTGGAGGCACCATCTATGTGGAGTGTGACTACAGTCGCCCTGTGCTACTACTCAGGTTCGTATCCTGAGGTGAGGCTAGGATTACACAGCTGTCCTAAGTGTGGGTTAAATTCCCCATAGAGTTCCTGGAGTGCACAGCTGGGACACCATGTGGACCCATGGATGCTGTGTTGACTGCCTTGGGGCTGGATGTGGGTAATGCTGGACATACCCACGGCAGCCGTGCCACGTTCGAGTCCGATGCCCAAGGGACCACACACATAGCCGGCCTTAGGCATAGGCCAAGTAGGTAGCCGTCTAGGGTGTTGCTCTACTCGGGGCACCTTTCCAGACTCTATTTGGTGTAGGTAGACCAGGAGGGTAGCGGGTGATGTATCGGTGGCAACTTCTGCCTAGGTCACCACTTACCCTAAGGCCACTCTTCCCGTGGGTAATACAGCAGTACCCACACCCAGGCGGGTCATCGCTAGGGTCATTGCTAGTATGGCACATCATCTACGTAAGGAAGGAAACCATATATCCCCAGACATAATGGCACAGCATAATGCCTGTTCGCCGGCCAAAGGCAGACATCGTCACCAGCGTCGGTGCGGGCGTACTGCAGCGAGATGTCCGTTAACAATGCCGACAATGTGTCGCTTTGTGAAACAAACTCCACTGAGACATTCAATAATAGACAGCGACGGACAACCCGATGTCCTCGTGTCTGAGCTATTCAACCTGTTACGCCATGTTAAATGTGTGTAGCACAGCGGAACCGGGCCAAACAAAGCAGCGGACATGTCTGTGGCTCAGTGAAAGTCGTCACGCAATGTTAAACCCTTGTAATATTGCGACACAGGCCATACATACGGAGGGTTAGTAATGGAAGTAGGTTAGTTCGATCAGACCGTGTGCAATTAGTATACTTGAGATCTACAGCGGATACACCGGCCAATCGGCGCACACGGTTAAGACTAATTGGGGGCGTGACATGGTACCATGGACACGGACAAAAGCGTGCCCATGTGACTCATCTAACATTCGTACAGGGTCAGGGCGGTCCCGTACAGTGGGCGGCCAAGACCAAACCCAAAGCACCACAGCAACACCCTGACAATCGAAGGCCTGTATGCATATGGGATATAAGCAGCTGTCATCTGAACAGCCCTGTGGTGACGACGTATCCATCCTCGGGCAGGGGCGGGGGGGAATTAGGAATGTTCAACATGCAGTACCGCACCTTTCCCAGCAGGAGAAGGGATGCCGGTGACGTGCGTGTGTGCGGGGGGGGGGTGATATGTAAATGTACATAGGTACCAAGGGTATGCATATTAATGACAACGAACAGCTAACGTGCACTGGTCACAGTAAGCGTCAAACGTGACTGCAGGCACGTTGGAATTATGACTATAGAACATATAGATGTGCGTGTGCGTAAAGCGTCCATGCTGCAAAGACTGTTACATATATAAAGCTGTAAGTGCTTTCTGCACCGTCCGTCAACGGATCAGACATATGTTACGGAATAGTCACAAGTAGCATAAAACACGTAACCACACAGACACTGTAAACATATATAAGCGGACTACGGATATGCGTAATGCGGCGTCGCGTAACCCACAATCCGGACATGCGGTATGCGTGTGCGTGTGTGATCCAGTGGAACCAGGGAAGGTTACGGATGTCTCCTCCACACGTTTACATTCATAATTGTCAAATATATGCTTAAATAGTACTTATTGATTCCATGCTTTGTTATCGTAATGCTACTATTATACACATCGATATACAATAACCTGATCAACACACTACATTCTAAGGTGCACTCTCACCAATTATCAACTATGTGTCCGGATACTGATTGTATTTACCAATATTGTATATATATTAACACATTGTTGCCGTATTATTGTTTCCATGAAGTAAGGCATGCAACACTGATATGTATATGTCACGTTATAATCAAGACTTGGAGCACTGTCCACCTAACTATGAGCAGGTTTATTGATTATTAAGCTTTAAACCGACTCTGAAGGAAGTGTATTAGGGGCGGCTATGTCATGAAATCCGTACTCCGGCGGTGCCCCATGTTAGTAGTTGAGAGAGCTCAGTATCCTTTCACTGTGGAGTCTATCGTATTTGACAGTGTCTGTTTCTGCCGATATATGTTCCATAATGTCGTTTATGAAGATGGGCAGGGCCTTAAGGTTTGCTGTATTTACGCATACTGGCGCGTGGATATAGATAGGCCATGTCATACAAGCGATGGGTAGTCAAGCAGACATCCACGACTGGGGAACATACAGCGGCAGTCAATACCACTGGCCAGATGGGGACAGTCAAACACGTTCTACACTTTACAAATGCACATCGGTGTCCATTGTAGGACTCCAAAAATTCTGACTGTTTTGCCAGTATCGTCAAGATCAGCCAATCAGGTACAAACCGTGACTACGGCACAGCTAGACATATGCACCACCAGCGTGTTTAAGGTTGATGATACCTGCCCATGACATGCAGGACATATGAACAGAGGTCCCCAGACTGCCGTGTCCATACATGTGCGTCCATATCCCAGTTCCGCACACATGAAGGATGTGTCATGCGTACCGTGGGGGTTGCAGCCCTGGTATCCTGGGTATGCAAAATGGGGCTCGGTGTTGTTTGGCTGATAATCCGTTGTCCGCCCGTGGGAGGGCTGCGGGTACAGGGCGTGCCTTAGTCCCCAGTAAGGATGCAAAGCATCCATAGGGTAATGCTAAAGGCATGTGTGAAATGTGTTCAGCCCTACATCAGTGTCCAGTAGGCATTTCCCAAGGATGGACAAGCGTCACGGACAAGATGGCACCCATAATAGCAAGCCTGGTGGAATCACACAGCCGTAGTAGGGCATGACACAGGACATAAAGATGGAAACAGCAGTACATACACCCGTAGACATCCATCCTGCCATGCGAATCCCAGCGTACACAGCAGCGAAGGTGCTATCAAGTATGTGGGGATCACCGCCTCCACTCTGCGGAACATACCTGCGACCTGTGGAACACATATTAATGGCACACCAACAACGTCAACTAGGAAGGTCATACTATCGCTAAAATATGGAGTTCACACACATAACCGACATACTGTCATGAATAAATAGGTTCTACATGTACCGGCTGTGTTATACTGACAATACAGTGGCGGATAGTTCACAATGGTACCTGTGAGGATTATGTAAAGCAGTTGCCAACCTGCAGGACTACAGTAACACCCTATGGGTAAATTGTGGAAGGACACGGGTTACGTAGCACTACATAATATGGGTAGGCGGACAGACATCCGGGAATGGGGAACATCTGGCGACAGTCAAACCCACTGGCGAATGGACACAGTCCAACATGTCCTAAACTTTACATATGCACATCGGTGTCCATTGCAGGACCCAAAATTACTCCTTAAGTGAGTGTGAGCAACATAGTGTGAACCGGAAGAGGTGACAGCCGTGACTACGGCACAGGTAGATATATGCACCACAGGTGTCTTCAAGGGTGATGACAGCCGTCCATGAAATGCAGGACATATGAATAGGACTCCCCAGGCTGCTGCATCCATACACGTACTTCCACATCCCATTTCCGCACACATGAAGGGTGTGCAAGGGTACTGTCGGCGGTTGCAGACATGGGATCGTGGGTATGCAAATATGGGTGTCGGTGTGGATTGGCAGATGATTCATCGTCCGCCCGTGCGGGGCGTGGCCATGGCATATCGTTACTCCGCAATACTAATACCGATCATCCACGGAAATGGAGAATGCAGCTGTGAAATGTTGACAGCCCGATACTAGTGTCCAGTAGGCAGTTCCCATGGATGGACAAGCGTCACGGCCAAGATGGCACCCATAGCTGCAAACCTGGGGAATCCCACAGCTGTTGCAAGGCATAACCCAGGAATACAGATCACGGTGTACAGTACACACTCCCCATTCAAAGAAAGACCGCTGGGCAGATACCGGCGTACACAACACTCCATGTGCCAGCACATCTATGGGGATCCTGCGCTTCCATACAGTGGAACAGATGGGTCACCTGTGTAAAGATACCAATGGCACAATCTCCACGTCTGCTGGGAATGACATAGGATGGTCAAACTATGGCGTTGACACCAAAGAAAGACATCCTTCGGTGAATTAATAGGATTGATGTCAATACACCATGGCAAACACCCAATGAACAGGGAAGACTTGCTGGCACCCTATGGCCACAAACCATGTCACACATAGGTAGATGGAACAGTCAACATAAACATTTCGTCCACGACAGGTCGCATATGGTATCCAAAGGTACTTCATAGACATGTATGCGCTATCACCCGTTGGCCCGTGAGACTTACACATAACATGGAAGTATCCAGGCTTTAAATGTCCACCCTTACACTTCCATTTGTCACTTTCTATGCGAGCAATGGAGATGTAGCCACAGCATAGAAAGCAGGGACGTACTGCTAACGAAACACACACATGTCAACACCACAGAAAGCATACTCTGAACACACCTATTCCATGGTAGTGTGCTATGGAACACAAACAAACCGGAAACCTGCAGCAAGAATAGTCCCGTGGTTCGACACAACACAAGTCTTCGTAACATTTGAACAGTTCATTAAAACATGCACAGCGTTTTCGTTGTTTCCTAGCGATGTGCAGGAAATATGCTATGTCTAAGAATGTTCACAAAGAACAATGTGAGTATTAACATGATTTTAAATATCACACTGTTGATTGTGAACACTTTAACAATTTGCTTATTCAGTTGTATGGTGAAAGCAGCGGAAACACACACACACGGAAGGGACGGGAGATGAACCTACGCCTATTTACATGAACTCAGTACAGTATGAATCATTTACACAAGCGCTACCGAGTTAACTGGCGTGGCGCTGTCAGAGGCATACATGTAGGCTGCTGGCGTCACCCATAAGACAATATTTGGAAATAGCCAAGGCATGTGTTGCGGGCGTCTAAAAGCATAATCAGTCGCAGAGGCAGCTGGTAACACACACACAGACACACACACATGGAAGGGACGGGGGCGAACCTCGACTATCTACATGAACACACTACTGTATGAAGCATTTACAGAGCAGCTACGAGTTTGCTAAACAGGCGCTGTCACAGGCATACTTGTAGGCTGCTGGCGTCACCATAAGACAATAGTTGGCAATAGCCAAGGCATGTGTTGCGGGCGTCTAAAAGCATAATCAGTCGCAGAGGCAGCTGGAAACACACACACACACACACACGGAAGGGGCGGGGGCGAACCTACGACTATCTACATGAACACACTACTGTATGAAGCATTTACAGAGCAGCTACCGAGTTTGCTAAACAGGCGCTGTCACAGGCATACTTGTAGGCTGCTGGCGTCACCGCAAGACAATAGTTGGCAATAGCCAAGGCATGTGTTGCGGGCGTCTAAAAGCATAATCAGTCGCAGAGGCAGCTGGAAACACACACACACACACACACACACGGAAGGGGCGGGGGCGAACCTCGACTATCTACATGAACACACTACTGTATGAAGCATTTACAGAGCAGCTACCGAGTTTGCTAAACAGGCGCTGTCACAGGCATACTTGTAGGCTGCTGGCGTCACCGCCAAGACAATAGTTGGCAATAGCCAAGGCATGTGTTGCGGGCGTCTAAAAGCATAATCAGTCGCAGAGGCAGCTGGAAACACACACACATACACACACGGAAGGGGCGGGGGCGAACCTACGACTATCTACATGAACACACTACTGTATGAAGCATTTACAGAGCAGCTACCGAGTTTGCTAAACAGGCGCTGTCACAGGCATACTTGTAGGCTGCTGGCGTCACCCGCAAGACAATAGTTGGCAATAGCCAAGGCATGTGTTGCGGGCGTCTAAAAGCATAATCAGTCGCAGAGGCAGCTGGAAACACACACACACACACACACACGGAAGGGACGGGGGCGAACCTCGACTATCTACATGAACACACTACTGTATGAAGCATTTACAGAGCAGCTACCGAGTTTGCTAAACAGGCGCTGTCACAGGCATACTTGTAGGCTGCTGGCGTCACCCGCATAAGACAATAGTTGGCAATAGCCAAGGCATGTGTTGCGGGCGTCTAAAAGCATAATCAGTCGCAGAGGCAGCTGGAAACACACACACACACGGAAGGGCGGGGGCGAACCTCGACTATCTACATGAACACACTACTGTATGAAGCATTTACAGAGCAGCTACCGAGTTTGCTAAACAGCGCTGTCACAGGCATACTTGTAGGCTGCTGGCGTCAGCCGCCATAAGACAATAGTTGGCAATAGCCAAGGCATGTGTTGCGGGCGTCTAAAAGCATAATCAGTCGCAGAGGCGGCTGGAAACACACACACACACAGAGACACACACACACGGAAGGGGCGGGGGCGAACCTCGACTATCTACATGAACACACTACTGTATGAAGCATTTACAGAGCAGCTACGAGTTTGCTGAACAGGCGCTGTCACAGGCATACTTGTAGGCTGCTGGCGTCACCGCAAGACAATAGTTGGCAATAGCCAAGGCATGTGTTGCGGGCGTCTAAAAGCATAATCAGTCGCAGAGGCAGCTGGAAACACACACACACACACAGACACACAGACACACACACACACACACACACACACACACACACACACACACGGAAGGGGCGGGGGCGAACCTCGCCTATCTACATGAACACACTACAGTATGAAGCATTTACAGAGCAGCTACCGAGTTTACTGAGCAGGCGCTGTCAGGAGAGCATACCCCTCGTGAGTGGTATCATTTGCAGAGGCAATGCGCCCGATCGGGTGTTCGGACAGAGTCCGCACTCACGCGGTCTGTTACCATCCCAAGGTCGCCGTACACTAACACGTTAGTGCTGCAGTCGAGAATAACAAGTAACTACTGATCAGTACATCACTGCATACTGGGCATGCTCAGACACTTAGACTTGGCACAGGGCAGACATGCATACACATGTTGCGACGGCATGGGTGGCGTAATGTGGACCGTCGTGTGTGTCCAGCCACACAACAGAAACCTGGCCATGCCACAGACGTGGCCGTTGCGTGGGGGATACAGGCATGCACCCGGGGTATAACTGCAGACGGCCGCGGTGTGCACTGTGCTGTGTGTCTATCTACACAGCTGCCTACTGGGCATGCTCAGACACTTAGAGTCGGCACAGATCAGACATGCATACACATGGTGCGACGGCATGGGTGGCGGAATCACGGACCATCCTGTGTGTCCGGCCACACAACAGTAACCGGTCATGCCACAGACGTTGTTGTTGCTGCGGGGAATATGTAGGTGCAATTAACCATGTGTAGGACTGGCCTACAGTTTGTTGCATGCTACAGACAACCCTCCCAAACACAGGATACCTTCACAGATGTCCTGAGGACACTGGTGAGTGGGCATGCTCTCACAACAGCACCGTATTGGGTGACATGAACCACCCATACATAGCCTGGGAACATTACCCATGGCACAACACAGTGCGCCAGCAGTCCCAGGTGTTCACACACCTGGCCACTGTTAAACAGCCATGCACCATACATACCAGGGGGGGGGATGTCTGACAGTTCTGCCCATCACGCATGGTGAGGATATGCCCCACACAGGATGTACAGCCCTCAATGGTGATGCAAGACCGTATAGTGGATCCACTGGTCATCCACTCACTGTAACCAACACCAGCATGGGTGACCTCAGTGATGACCTCTCCACAGAAAACCACACACATCATATGACCGGTGTGGTACCCTACAAGTCCTCCATGCCAATGTTGAACAGAGGCCAGACCGGCAAACGCCTAGCGAATGCCTTCCCCGACCACCCACATGCATGTCTGCAACAGGCAAACATGATGACATCAGGACCTTGTCCACCACAGGTAGGCACATGGTGTGGTGGACCGCAGCCACTGACTACCTGTACATCAACAGTTGGAGCTACTACATGGCAGGGCAATGACAGTACCAGGAAAACCATCACCCATTCATACCGGCGTCACCATACGGCCCCACATACCATCATCCAGGTCCGCTCGTGGGAGTGGTACTGCAGAGGGCACATGAGACAACCACAGGGCCTTCCCTAACTGTGGTAAGGACATGGTTGGGGGCACACAGACTTGCCTGGAAATGGTCCAGAATGGTACAACAGTCACTGCACCCACAGACATTGTCTGCATACCACAGGACATGTTCCATGCATACATCCCCCCCCCAACAGGGAACATATCCATCCCACCAGAGTGTATCCTCCCAAACATGTCATATGGCCTGGGTGATCCCATATCTCTATGGCGTTTGACCGTCAGCAATGGGCACCGATGGTTTCCCTGGCTGTGTGCTACCCATCCTCTTTAAGGCCCTCGGCCCACACATGCGACCACTGTGTCATGTTAGCCTTACTATGGGCTATGTCCCCAATGGATGCCATATGGCATCTGTGGTCCCACTATGCCAGGGTAGTGCTCCTATGGACTGTCAACAGCCACACCCTATACGCTTGACAAGTGTTGTCTGCAAAGCTGTGTGGAGGTCCATACAGGTGGTCATGGTTACAGATAGCGGTGTACAGCCAATGCGGAACATACCCACAACTACATAGTCAAGGCGGATCCTGCCTCCCGAACCTGCTCGTCCAGTCTGGAGTGTTCACCAAGGCCATTGATGGGGATCGTGGGTTTGCACACAGTACCATGACCTGGTGGGGCGTTCAGAGCACACTACACATGGGACCCATGGAAGGCTCGCCAGCATACATGTGGGGACATATGTCACCCGATGCTTCTCACACAGGTTGGAGGTCACACCACACAGGGTTGGTGCTCAAGGTGCCTTGTCACACTCATATCTGGACCCAGTGGAGGCCCACAGGGCTCACTCCTGTGCCCCCTGCCATATGGCATCCGACCTTCAATGTGCATGCAATCATAGGGGATTGTAGCAGACAAGGTATGCAGATGACTACGCACCGGCCAACATACCCAACACCCCATGTTACACGAACATCCACCTAGGCGTCATAGACATGGATGACTGGTGCCAGAGCCATGGCCTGCTACCAAATGCCAGAGAAGGTGCAGCCCTACCCAGTGTGAAGAACATGTTAGTCCCAATGTCACATGTAGGTGATGCGCCATTAAAGATGGTGGACATGTTCAGGAAATGGCTACCACACCTGTCGGCAACCTCTGTCAACACACACAATGGCAATGTGGGTGTGAAGACATTCCATTGTGGCCTCCTGGTCTGGATGGAATGGCAACCACATCAGGGTGTTCATTGTACCCCTGTACACATCACACACCAGTGCAATGACTGCGTACAATGGCACATGTGGCCTGTAGCTAACCTGGCGCCTGCAGCACTTTCGGAAGGACATAAGCGTTCCACAAGGCGGGGATGGCGGTGCTGGGACATGTGTCACAAGGTGCCGGCCAAGGGGACACCGGCTGTGGATCTTCACAGCACAGCTGCTCCGTGGTGATCTGTGCCTGACATACACGGCCATGTCTGACCTGGGTGACATGGGCACATTCCACCTCCCAGGCCCCATGCAAACCACGGGCACAGAAGCGACTGTCAGACACCTCAACTCAAAGATGAGGGGAGCGTGCTGCGGGAACAGGGTAGCGGCCAGACACCCCCTACAACACGGGGAGGAGTGCCAGGCCATGTGAAGGAAAGGCCCTGACTGCCTTTGTCCAGGACTGCTAATGACGTGTGGATGTGTGGCGATAGTTATCGCCAGTCAACCTCTGTGTGTCACTGCTAGACCAGGGACTGGGGACTGATGGATATGGCATCCCCATCCTGAGGGGTGTTAGATGCCACACACAGTCATGCTAGGTCCACACATGTCGTAGGGCACATATCCTGTCACGTTCATGTGTGCCTATGTACCTATGTAGGGGTCCATGGCGGATGTGGGTAACTGTGCTATGGTGATTTTGCCAGACATGCCTGTGGGTACCCCACGACTACCGTGGGGAACTAATTACAGTGCTCCCAGTAGGCGCGTGCAAGTACACCATCAGTATCATGCGGGTTAACTGCACCGACATGGTGCTACACATGTAACCACCACACATACTGTGTACACATATCAATGAATGCTGCACCTGTCCTGCATGGTATGTCTGCTGCATGATGTCCGTGCACAACACACATCACATACACACCTGTCACCAGCCATACACACACACCACAACATACACAGCACGTACTATGCGGACACAGGTATCACATACACCTCTCACTATCGTGTCCACCCTGTGCATCATAATATGTTAGCTTAACCGTGCATTGATGGTGTGGCTCACAGTTATCGCGGCAGAGACTTAATCATATGCACAGGGTGATATGTGTGCCACAGGCATGGGCTGTACCAATGGATGACATCATGTGTGTGTGTAAGGGCCAGTGCATTGAGTGGGCATGACTATGTAGATTGCATGTGGGTGTGGTGGAGCCCTACAGTTGTGTCTGCTGTGTGTGGGTGTGTGTGTACACAGTTCAGTCATCTGTGATGCCTACACGGGGTATGCTTGGCAGCCCCTGACTGTACAGTGCAGGTGTTACGGCTCACTGTGTCTGCGGCGGAAGTGACCAGCGCCTGCCTGGGGTCGCCGCAGACGCGACCGGGTGGAGGTACAGACTGTCCACTCTCCGATGTCACATGTCCGCTGGAAGCGTGCCCGACGGGGCCGTCCAGGGCCGCGTCCACGTGGCCTGCTCTGTCCTGGTGTGGATGGTGTAGTAGCAGCTGCAGTGCTACTGCTACCATCACTGTCTGTGTGGGCATGGGAGGTGGCGCGCACCGCTGACCTGCAGCAGGTGGTGTTGCTGGCACCGCCCGCGTGCCCTATGCCTCACCCCTACCTGGTGTTCCTGCACGGACTGCGCCGCGCTCAAGGATGGCCAAGCCTCGGTCGATGAGACCAGCCATATCGCCCAATCTCCTATCCAGAACATCGGCAAGATGCTGTTGTGCATTGGCCAATGCCTGGATGCTGTCATTTAGGGTGCGGATTGCGGACCTCTGCAGCCTCTGCCCGTCCTGGTTCTGCCGTTCGGCGCGTGCCTGCGCCGCCATTACAGTCTGGAACATGCGTCTGGTTATACCAGCTGCTGCACCCTGTGCGGCAGGTGTATGTCTAGCGGTGCTCCCCTACAGGCAGCACCTGCCACATGCCTGCGTGGCACTGCACCAGTCCTTACACTGGCAACATCGTGTGTACCCACACCTTCTGCAGCCACCACACATTCCTGCTCGGGGACAACAGCAGCCGACTGACCGTCATCTATGGGCAGCGGTGTTGGGGTATGTGTCGGCATCTGAACCGTGTGCAGGGATGAAAGGGGCGTATGTGTGATGTTCTCCAGTGGCACAGACTCTGCCTGTGACGACCCTGCCTGTGCCTCATGCACATGCTCATCACCACTAGTATCTGTGGGGACACTAGCATCAGATTGACCGCGGGAGGAGCGCACCTACAGCACCTGTCAATACAAAGACATACCATCGGTTACAATACAGACACACACAGACACACACACACACACACACACACACACACACACACACACACACACACACACACACACACACACACACACACACACACACACACACACACACACACACAGCATGCATGTGATAATGCAGGTGGCATGCAGCATTCACACAACACAGACCAGTGAATGCAGACCAGACATTCATAGTGGCAGTATGTACACTGCCCTGGTGGGGACAGTACAACAGGCAGGTGTCATTTAGTAGGCATGCAGTACACACATTCATGGTAGTTTGCATGCATCAGCGTGATACACCGTGTGGCTGCGGGCAAGTTGAGAGTACACATGGCTGCCAACACTATGTAATGTACACACGCAAACATGTGCAATATCATGTGGACATGTGAAGATGGTGTCCCACCGCATGCACCACATCACGATGGCTGTCATGGTGCAGTGTTATGTGTACAGTGTACAGATACAATGTATGTGTAACAGTGATGTCTGTGCAGGTGCGTTGCTGTGAGCTGTGTGCATAGCTGTGCGGTGTGTGGTGCGGGCTCTGTGCCACTGCACAGTAGCAGGACACAGCTATGTGTCTGTGCGATCGCGTGACCTGGACGCATTACATTGCCATGTCTGTAAGTCAGTTCAGCTGCTCAGCAGCACATATATAGTGGACATTGGAGGCACCTGTAGTAGCTGTGGAGAGGAATTTCATGTCACTGGTGTACTACATCAGATGTCCAGGGGTCCACTACATTGATGAACCCACTATGTGTGTACAGGGTGCAATGGTGAGTACCCACTGTGGATGTGCTGTGTGGCAACATGCCTGTAGGTATCAACCATGGCCTTGTCTGTCTGACTCATTGACAATTGTGTGTGGTAGACATTGTGCACACGGCCCTGTGGTGGCCCATGTGACATACACCCATACTAGTGTGGCGTGTCACATTCTCTCTGGATATGCTGACAGTGTGTATGTCTGCTATGTTGTGCATAGGTCATATCATGGTGTGACAATGCTGCAGCCAGACATCCACGTGCATGGGACATGGCATGCGCCATGTCTGGCGTGTGCACCGATGCAGGGGCATGGGTCACATTGGTAACACCTGTGCTCTGGCCAGATCACAGCTCACTCTGTGGTACTGTGTCCATACTGCACTGGCATACCAATGCATACTACACATGCAGCCATTGTGTAACACCTACACCATTGTATGCATAGCTGAATGCACGTAACACACCAATTGGTTGTGTGGTGTCATACCACTCTGATAGCAGGTGTATCTACTGTACGTGGGTGGTGTGTCTGTCGGGTGGTGCGAGCTGTATACCGTGCCGGGGGCACACACAGGTGAGCATGTCATGCCTAGACACATGGGGAATATCAATACAGCAGAACATGCGTTTGACTGGCAACAGACTTACCTGCAACAGACCCTTGTCCTTGCGACCGCCAGGCGTACCTGTAAAGGCATTACACAAAGGTATACACATTAGCCATTACTATCTCCACGGTCAGCACTGTGCATGACACATCATGCATGTGTGTGGTTGCATGTGCTATGCACATGTCTGCTAACACAACATAGCATACAATGGTTTGCATCTTGTGTGGCCATATACCTGGCATGTATTGCTATATCATGTGTTGTACTATGACACCCACACCCACGTCGCCTATCATACAAACATGCAACACTGACTTACCATGCGGCTCCAGGCTCATAGCTCGGGAGACACCCACCTCCACGATGGGCGCAAGTGGTTCTGCGTGTTGTTCCGTGGGTGTCCCCAGACTGGCCAGGAGCTCCTCCGTAGCTGTGAGTGGGGGCTGTGTTGGTGGCCCACCACCTGTCCCACGTTGTTGCCTGGCGATTGCAGCGGCACGCTGTCTTGCATGCGGATCAGGTCTGTGCAGTGCCTGCGGTTGTTGGTAGCTGCGGTTGGTTCCGCCCGCTGTTCACCCTCCTGCACAACTCCTCCCACATCTTCTGCCGTCCTTGTGCCTGCTGTGGCACATGGCTAAACAGGGCGTTGTAGTTACTCTGGAGGTATGGTATGATGACCTCCTCCTCCTGTCGGCTAAATGGTGGAAGCCGGGACCGTGGCATTATCTGGAAGACATAATGATGGTGGCACGTCACATTCACACTGCTGTGCTGGCATACTGTTTGAAATACATTGCTATGACATATGCGACATCTGCACAGTGATCTGTGAAGGGCATCGTGGCGGTGACACAGCCGATGTTGTGGCTTCACACCATTGAGCACTGGGTGTCACATCATATCTGTGTGCCACCCCATCACACTGTGCACGCACCATGTAGATGTTAGCCTGCCATGGACATGTGTACCTGGCTGCACCTATGTCCATATCAGTTGGCATATGTCCCCATGTGGCGTCTGTGCTACTGTTCACCTGTGCGCTGTGTATATGTCAGTACACATCACGTCTGTGTCCATTGTGAGCGTCAGCAGCGGCACTGTACACATACACATGGACACCTGCACATGCATGTGTTGTGCCATGTACTTCCACACAGCACTGTACGGTGCTGGACAACTTGCCCCAGCTCACCTGTGTTACGTATGTGATAGACATGGAGCAATGTGTAACCATGACACATTAGCAGGAAAGGCCATGCATAGCATGTACGCACACATTGTGCAGAGCATCACACAGCACCTGTAACATGACAGGGTGCATCGCCACCACATTACTACTGTGTATGGTTGATAGTGAGAGTGCCTTTTGTCCATTGCACCATGTGGGACTGTGATAGCTCATGCAGCCTTGCTGGTCATCTCTGCATGATATGGCAGGGTATGCCACATACATGGCAATGGGTGTGACCCACCCAGGGGCTGGCGGTATTGGCAGGGTGGCTGTCCATTGCTTTTGTCATAGCTGTGTGAATATGGACATTCAACATGTTTATCACCATGGTGTGGACACTGTCCTCCAGCGAGGTATGCTGTGCGCGGCTTGTTGAGGGTGTGTGTGGTGCATGCAGGTATCACACATCCATGCATACACTGTAGCCCTGGCAGGTGCTATGTGCTGGGATGTTGATCGACACAGTGCTGTATGTGTACACACACCGCTATCCCATGCACATGGATATCTGCCTGAACTGATGTGGGTAACACATATGTGTACATACATTGCCGCTGCCACCCACATGTCTGCTGCTGCACTACACACCGCCATCCCTCCCTGTGTGAATGTGGTGTTGGCCTCAGCAGAGGTATCCATGTATGGGGACATGGATGTTCACATAGCAGGCCCACTGATGGTATCGTCGATCTGACCATACACATATGATGCACCCTCACACATACAACCCATTCATATTGTTGTTCACAATGGTGACACGGCTATATTGCTATGCGGAGCCATTCACAGACATACATACACAGAGGCATGCACGCCCATCTGTGTCATTGGCGGACTATTGGTGTGGTTTGGCACCTAGCGTGTTTGACTGCAGGTGGCGCCAGACCTACTGTGCACATGTCTACATGGTAGGCCTGTTCTCGGTAGGCATCTGTGATGTGCTGTGCACATCTCATACCTGCACATTTGGTTGTTGTCCATCGGTCCACAGGCCAGTGGTGGGACATACAGGGATGTTGCTGAACATATGTACATGCGACCCTGTACAACTGTGGCGCTAGCCTCTCAGATGCTCATGTGTCGTGGACGTGAACACCGTACACACACATGTGGTTGTGGGCCGCCGTCCATACCCATCTCCACCTGTGGGTTGCTATCATCCCACACACTCCTTGTACTGTATGTTCAGGCTATGCAGCTATGTGGGGCTTGTGTGCATACAATACGATACTATGTGCCTTTGCACCCATCACGAACATTGTCACACAGGTACACCGGCAGCCATACACATTGCAGATTGTTGTCAGCATGTCACATGTGGTACACACCTAACACATCTCCTGCGGGACATGGTAATCTGTATGGGCATGTCCAGTAGTGACATACCACAGCTACCCCTACATGGCGGCTATGCAGGACATGTCTGTGTACATCTACTGTGACATATACACAAGCAATGCCCCCTACCTACATCACATGGTACTACCTGTGGAGTATGTGTGTCTGCATCCATGCTATGGCCATAGATGACAATTGTACATCTATATGTGCAACATACCTCAGTGGGGGTTGTCATGAGCACATGTTCCATGTGTCAATGCATTGTTTGTGTCTGTTGGGCAGTCATTGTTGTGCATGGTTTACATGGCTGACATAGTGTACTGTGTCTGATTCCAGGTACTTCATTGGGCTACCAGCATTGTACATTTCTACAGCACATTCCAGCCATCATGTAGCCAGCTTAGATGACAGTGGGAGGTGTTCCGCCATGTGCACATATGTCACACGGTACAAGGGTGACTGACACACATTGTCGGGACTGGGTTCTGACTGCTGTGGATGTGTGTACCGGTGTTGACAACCATGACTGCACCAGATGGTGTCTTCTGGATGTGTGACATTCACAACAAACACCCACATTCACATAGCAGCACATCGTCCACGACAATTGACATTCCTGCCTGAACACTGTATACGGTATGTTTGTATGACCACTGCATATATCACTGGTGGCCACCAGCATGGCTGCCTACAACAGCAGTGTGTATCCTGTGCAAACATGGGTTACACCAGTCACACCACACCTGTGCCAGCTGGCCCTGTAGTGGGTGACAGTGCAGTTCCATTCATCATGTAACAGTATACATCGTGCACCAGTATGTTGCAGACATGTGAGCGGCTGTGCTACTCAACATATGCACACATGACACATCACCTGGTACACCGTGTCTGCCTTGCCACCTGCTATTGTGACCACCCTGTGATGACATTATGCGGCCCACATGGGCGTGGACATGTGATGGCTCAATGGTGAATTAACCGTCCAGGTGTGTGTCTAGCCAGGTGTCCAGTAGCCACTGGTCTGCATGCAGGGATAGTCTACATTGGCCTACTCTGTCACTGGGACTGTTGACTATGGTCATACTGTTGTTATGCAGGCATGTGCTGTTTGTCCAGTCTGATAGTCGTGTTGAACCACACTACCGTGGCACACATGGCGTGTGGACATCTGGCTAAGGTGTGCAGCCCACATGTACATCTTCTCATGCTATGCTGCCTGTGCAGCGGTGTCACATGTCTGTCTCTGGCAGGGCTGTCACAGGTAGGCACAGCATGCAGTGATGTGTGACAATGCTTACACCCTCCACTGTGCTGTACACTAGCACTGCACACACAGTACAGCACACATGTCATTTATCTCACGGTGCCTGGGACCTGCCTCCATGCCCTACACGGCACACCTGCCAGTCCAGATTGTACACAGATCATACCTCCCAGTCACATACCTGGACTGCAACACACACAGGTGGGTGGTTCCCACACCACACCGTGATTTACACACATACTGTATTTTCCCATGACACATTGCATCATAGGTAGTCCATGTTCAGATACCCATGTTTGTGGCCACTACGCACATTGTGACGCGACAGTGCAGACACTGTACACCACAGGTTACATGCCAGTCGGGTTGGCATGCTGTACATTGCACCTGGGACAGTTGCTACTGCTATGTATTGCCAGCAACACGACCTTCCCTAGTATGGACTCCCACGTACCCACACATGCTTGGCCATGCAGTACGCATAGCTGGGTGACACATTACACGACACATACCATACCTACACTACCCTCAGCATGCACCAAACCTCCATGTGTCTGTATGCTAGGCCTACACACCTCCCCCCTCTGTTTGCTGAACATCCATGCTTACCATCCCTGCTAGCCACACCCTAAGCACACAACCATAGCAGCATGCATGGTACATACACACTACAGCGGTATTACTGACATCCACTGACAGAGGTAGTTGAGGGCATGGCACCCGTCCGATGGACAGTCTATGTGCCTATGCCAACAGTGATCACAGTGCACTTCTGCTACATTTACACACTGGTAGGGACCATGCTATTCCACACTGAGACATGGTGGTGCTGGCATTTTCACAGGCATACAGTGGTATTCCTGTTCCATGCACACGTGCTGTATGGGCACATGTGCAGGCTGTTGCACGGTAGTTTTGTTCACCTGTGTGTTGTGTGTCACTTGACAGTCATGGTGTGTCCTGCTGGTGCATGACATACTCCACAGCTAGCTACCTACACATGACTGCCAGACATTGCAGTGTGGGCCCTCACGCGGTGTGGTGGTATGTCTCTGCTGTTTGACTACATCCACATTCAATGCAGCATACCACGGTCATGCAGGCATTGGCGACACAGATGTTGCTGGCATCCTGCCTGCCAATGGGGTACCTACCAACAATACACACTCTCACTCACTACAGGGTTCCAATCCTTGGCTGGACATTGTATTAACCCTGTGGACACATACATAGTACTGGCATGCACATGTTATGTCTGGGAACACAGTCCCAATGTCACCTCCAACCGCGGTGGTTGTTGTATCCCGCCAACCTGGCTGTTACATGTCTCTGCAGCAGCACCGTCAGTGACTGCTAGCCCATTCATGTCGTTGTGCACCCTGACCACCACACTACCACATCTATCACACTACACATGGATGGTACTGCATTGCACGTATGGGGCTGCATCTCTACACCCATGACTGGGCCATTCAGTATGGCACTGGGCCACATCTTGACATACATGCTTCACACACTCATTGACTACCTGCATGCCTTTCCTGGCACCCTTGTTGGGCTTCTGTGCGCCACAGCACACCACATCCCATGCTGGCCACCTGTCATATTATTGCATGGGTGGTTGGGGTGGTACAGAGGGTATCACATCAGACATGATCCGCTCTTTGCCCTTCAGCACCATTCCACTTTATGCTATTGACAGTGTACACATCCAGCATCACATGGTACCCTATGTATCGGCATGTTACGCCATGTGCCTTCTGTACAGTTCACACAGTGGTGCAGGCATATCATGCTGACTACAACATTTCAGGGGCGTGTGGCATTGCCGTTCCTCAGACATGTGGCCCCTCATGCTCAGTATTTGCATCGTACACTACCTGCTGTCACACAGTACTGTACATGCCTACATATACCACTTCTACATACCTGGCAGCATTCTAGCTCATCCTACTCATGTTGCTGACACCCATACAGGTGTCAGTGTGGCAGATATATCATGTAGATATCATTGCATCAGTTACATCACACATAGTGCATACACATCACCTTTGCATACTGACAGTCATGCGGTGTGTATCACATGGATACTGTCCCTATACAGGCATATCACGTTGTACATGGTTGATGTACACACACATACCCCACATGGTGCTGTGGTTGCCATATTCCACCATAAGCGTGGGTACACATGTGCAGGACTACACATTTCTGGACCGTATGTCTAGCTGATACCTTGGGTGCCCTTGTACCTGTGCCATACACACATGTAACCGCAGGCCGTGTTACAATAACACATGTGTGGTGTACCTTACACAATGGATACAACGTTACATGTCTCAGTATAGTCATGCTGTGCTCTCTACCCAGCTCAGACAGTTTACATATGCAAATGACAGTCATGTAACACATCTGTGCTCACCTGCATGCCACTAACACAGGGGTGTAATGTACTCTGCCATGGGCCATGTTCTCCACAGTACTGATGCATGTAGTACTCCTACATGGCGTTTGCTGTGGGCAGGGGGGGAGGAGCAGTCCTGCATGTGTGCACACATGCCACATTGCTCAGCCCGGGCGTCTGTGTGACATCCACAGACTGGACACACACCATGCTGTGGGACATAGGTCCTGTGCACATCCCACAGGGGCACACTGTGTCACTAGTCATGTGATAGCTGCCTTGCTGGTAGGGTGACACAGACCCATGGTACCACCACAGCGGACGTACTGTATAGACATGACAGTTGACATCCAGTTCTGCCGTTCAGTGGACACTACCATGGGGGGGGGTGTCAGTACTGTGTACATTGCACATGTGTTTACACACGGCCCTGCTGGACATCATTGTGGCACACATTGCACCTGCTATGGAGGGGTTGGACATGGGCACGTGGTGTTACCGCCATTTGGTACCTATTGTGCGACTACATTGACCCATATGTGCAGGCCATACATATCTTGTGTATGTATATAACATTACGCCATCGCTCCATCATGCATGCTATGCCTGTGATACTGTCTATGATTTGTGAACATATCCATCATGCCAGCTTTGCATTACACATAATTGACATAGTCGCCCCTACTGCGTGGGATAGGTGCACGTCGTGCGCACATTCCGTATGACATCGGCGGTATATGCCCATGCACATGTGTGCTGTGACACTATACATAAATGTCCTATCTGCTGCTGTGGCACTTCAGTGTTGGATATCCACTGCCAGCATCGGCGTGGGTGGTGGCATTGTTCTGTGTTTGCAACCCCTATGGCAGACCTGGGGTAGGGTTACCACCTGTGCCACTTTGCAAGGGACAGTCCCTCCTTGGGCAGTTGTGTCCTGACAAAATTTATCACAAATGGCAAATGTCCTGAGATTGTGGGACATCACTATATCCCATTCTTATGTAAGAGTTGCATAACATACTTATTTATGTATGTACATTCCTAACTGTTACAAGACACACAATAAGCAACTGAACTGCTACAAGACTACACTTTTCTTTATGCATTAGAGTAGAGTTCTAACCTTTGTACTGACCATGGGTATGTGTCCACCTGTAACATCTGAAGTGTGTCCGGACGATTTCCCACTTTGGCCTTTTGAAAGGGTGGCAAGCCGGCGCTGGGGTTATCCGGGGTGTTTACATGTTGTGCCACTGCTGTGCACCGTTGTCCACAGTTGTTGGTATGCTGCGGCGTTTTAGCATTACATATCAACCTTAGCCTCTCTCTGCCTGATGGACAGGTATCTTTACCTACACACACTGTTCACATACTGTACAGATTAGGTCATACGTATCGTCGTTACACACCAGTACATGTCGTGGGTTCGACATACCTTTCCGACCTTTTGTTCTGAGTTCGTCTCTATTCCCTTGTTTCTCTTTCTCTAGTTTGTATGAGTTCGGTATGAACATACGGTTTGAATATCCAGGGAGTCTTCCTTATATTAAATCGTAAGCCTGATGCATGTGGGTTAATCAGGCCAATAGCTGTTCCTCGGTGTGTACTTATGCGCATATCAGCGGTGATCCCCTTCCTTTCGTTCTGGCGTCGGCACTAGGCCATGGTTCTTTCCTCGTGTGGCGTTGGTTATTTACAATACCTTCGTGAGGATGGTATGTATTGTATCATGTTTGTGTGACTGCATCCGCTATGTGTGGTGTCGGGTACATTTCGCTGTGGTGTTAGCCGTGGATTGTGTGTGTTGGGTATGGTATTGTGTTCGACATGTGGGTCCCGTGTCCTGGCGGCGTCTGTCGATGGCGTTGTGCATTCAAATGTGTTACATGGCTGTTATTTTCCTGTACATAGCGAATGCATGGATGCATGAGCCGCTGCTAGTGTTTCCCAGGAGCTTGTTGTGGGTATGCGCTGTCATTCACTGCCTGTATGTGTTTGCTACGGTTTTAGCTGTTATCCCTTTGATATGTGCAATGGGGTATATCTGCGGATGTGGGTGGCCAGTGCAGGGTGTGAGTCTTGCATTTATACATACCAGATATGCTTGTGTGTGTGCTCCATCCCTGCTTGGGGAGCTGCGGGTTACCTGTCTGTTGTTCGGGAATGTTTGTTTTGTTGATGTCGTCTGCTGTCGGTATCGCCTGCATGTGTGCTTCCCGCACCTATTCCTCCTTCACATCGGTTATATATCTGCGGATGTTAGTCCGTGCCTACCATCCATTGGCATTTTGTCGCTGATAGTTCACGGTGATTGTGGTCCTATACTTGGGGCGGACTGTATGCTACGGTAGCCTCCTATTAGTGTGCAGCTTGCTTACGTCACGGTAGTAGAACACACAGCGGTATTTACAGGATCGTAGTTGTTCACGATCGGTGCGGGATGGCACATTCGTATTTTCGCCCGTACATGCCTGATGCTGTGTAGCGTTGCCGACGGACCGTGTGGAGTCTGCGTTATGGCCGCCATACCTACGGTCGTGGTTTGTACATCGTCCTTTGCATCTCCTGTTTGCTATGGCCCTGTGGTACACTTTGGGACATTTCGCTTTGCATCATTTTACGCCATGCGTGCATAGCCACTGAGGAGATGTCAGTACTACTTTGTGGGTACTGCTGTACATCGCCTATGGTTCCTGTACTGTATGCCTCGCCTGTTATTACACTCCGCCTGTGACATGTCACCTTCATACACAGTTTACACTGGCACACACATTACACACACACAGCGGAACACACGACAACCTCACCTCACACATACACATATTGCCGCCATGGCTGTCAACCTTCTATTTCCGAGTGGGAACACACACAGTAGTAATGTGAAACACATGGGCATAATGTGGAACACATAGTAATGGCATAGTGACAACTTCAGCTAAGTAGGTCATAGGTTGATTATGATATGCTGATTTACTTACAGTGAAGAACCTTTACTAACTTACTATGAGTACATTCTATTTACCAGGATGTCATTTATATACATTCCTAACAATGGATGTTTGAGAGACATTTTCAATGTGGAACTTGGAGGAACTGCGAGGAACATGAACTGTTTTACACCCCAAATGAGGTGCGTTCCTCATAATGTCGTACACTTCACTGGTATGCTTTCGCTTTTCGCACCGACGGTTGAACACAATACCTCGTTGGCGCATCGCCGGTGGCGGCGTGTATCTCCGCACTCATGTCCTATGGATATGACACGCACATATGTAGGGTTGCCACCTTTTCAAATGGCCAAAGTGGGACATTTTTAGTAGAAACGTCAGATTTTGCATGCCAACACATACCCACGGCCAGTACAAAGGACAGCGATTCACTTTTTGACGGAATACAAAGCTGTAGCATTACAGTTGCTTATTCTGTTTATTATCATATTTAGATGTTTCTTCTACAAAATAACTGTTTTCTGCAACTAATAAAGTAATTATGGGAAATGGTTTTGTCCTACAATCTCAGGACATTTGCCATTTTGTCAATGTTTTTGCAGGACACAACTGCCCAAAGGTGGACTGTCCCTCTGGCGTGGGACAGGTGGTGACCCTACACATATCCCGTTACTGTACCGTGGACTGGTGACCATCCCGACAGCGGATATGTATTGATGCAGGTTAACATTTCCATGGCTGGCGTTACCTGCCCTGCCCACCCTCCAGGATGATCGGGTTGTCGGTCACTATGTTTAATATGTGGTGATTTCGCGTCTTACTTATCTGTGAACTTGCATCCCTGGGTTCCATATTACCCTGTTGTACTTTCTATCTGTGTATGCGTACATATATTTCTACATGTGTACTGATATGTATTTCCGTATCTGTGTATGCACATGCGTACATGTGTGGTCGACTTGCGGCGATAGTGGCAGCATATGGCTACGCCGTGTGCTGTTGAACCGCGTGCGTTGAGGTGTTGGCGTTCCATGCTCTGCTGGCTATTGGGTGTGCAGTGTTTGGCGGTGCCTTTGTTGGAGTCACACATCGTCCGCACATCACGGTACACATTACGGGCGGACATGTTTGTGTGGCGTCCATTTTACTGTGTGTGCAGGTCAGGAGGTGTCAGTCCATGGGGCCTACACTGTCAAAGTATGTGCTATCGTTCCCTCTTTGCCAGGCGTAGGCATATTGGATGCGCCTCTGTCTACCTACTGGGGCTGGCTCAGTGTGTCCGTGGCGCCGCGCCCTGTGCCTGTGCTTGCCCTGGCAGTTGTGGCGGGCTTGGTGGCCCTCGGCATTATGTCCCTGCAGCAGCTGTTTCCGCAGAATCATATTGTGTAGCATACAACATACTATGAATATGTGGGCACTTGTGCCTGGAGAGTACTGCAAGGCTCCACGGATGTATCCAAGCACGGAACCGTGATTTCAAGATCGAACACACGCTCTATGATTATTCTCGTTTGTGCGTGTGCCTCATTATGGCGTTCTTGCATGTGTGTGTGTGCATTTCTGATGGGTGTCATCAACCACGGCTCCAGTCGTAGCCAGCATCCCCACAAGGTGACCTTGTGTGATGTCCCCACTGGCGAATACCTGATACAGCTGTGAGGCATGCCAGATATGGGAGTCGTGGTAGCTTCCAGGGCTGCCAGCACACACATCCATGATAATGCCCTGCGCATTGCACCCGACCTGGCAATTGATGGAGGGTATCCCTTGCGGTTTATGTAGCGTCTACCCTGCTCCCCAGGTGGTGACTTGATTTCTATGTGCGTACAGTCTATCGCACCCAGGACCTCCGGGTATTGTGCCACCACGGTGGAAGCGGCGCATATTGCTAGCCAACTCCTCCTGAGATGTGGGGAACTTTATGTGCTCATGGGCATGTGGTAACATGGCATCCAGGAACTGGTGTAGTACCCTGGATGCTGATGCCTGTGAGATGCCCATTATGTCCCGGTGGGCCTTTGAAAGGTACCTGTAGCCAGTATTCGCAAGCTCACACATACCTTTGTGTCCACTGGGATGGGCTCCCCTCTGTTGTCTCTTGTTCTCAGGCGCGGCCGGCACAGCTCCACTATTTGCTGTAACGTGTCCCTGTCCACCCTGTAGCACTCTACTATCTCCAGGTCTCGCAGCCCTGGTAGGTCACCCTTGGTCTGAACACTCTCCTTCTCCTGTGAGGCCTCACGGTGGTTGTCGGCACCACCCTCCGCAACTCCGTCTGTCTCTGCCACATACCTATGCATCACGGCCACGGCGGCACCCAGCATATACATGTTAAAAGTTCCCGTCTGTTTACACCCTACGGTGCGGCGTTTGGGAAGTCGCGCTGTGTGTTGTGCGCATTCCCATTTATTACTGTTGTGCTGTATACCGGTGAAGTCATTGGGTGTGTCTGTGCGGCCCTATCCATGGATTATTTCCGTGGTTTTACGCTTGCAGCTGCAGCGGTACTGCCTGTAGTGTTACATTACAGTTGCCTGCATTGCCTTCGCCTGGCATCTTACATTACTGCATCCTGCAGGCACATGGCATATGATGCATTTTATCTGCAGCCGCGGTTATGCTACCTCTGTACTTGGCTGTGCTATTTCGGTTCTTTGCGCGTTGCATTTCTACTACATCCCAGATTATCTTTGCTCTCATATGCCTCCCCTTTCCCGTTCTGCAGGAGTCTGCATGCAGACTTATCAGCTGCCGGCGTTTGCCCTTCCTGCATTGATTGGTGTTAATTGCTCGTTACGGATACATTTACACTGCTTCCGCATTTCCTCGTATTCTCCGCATTACCTTCCTATATCCCTGGTTGTTGTCGGTGAGGCCGTCACATGACTGTTTTCGGGAACGTAGTCATCCTCGTGCACATGCATTTGTATGCGCATTCTGTACTGTCAGCGCATCTATTTCCTAACACGCCAGTCCTGATGCTGTGATGTGCATTGTACAGCCCAGATTTGCTGTCCTCAATATCCTTCCTCCTACAGTGGCACACCCCTGTGTGGTTGACATGTATCTCGTGTAGGCCACTCCTCGGTGTCGTACCGCTACGCCGTTTGCTCCATCCTTACGCTGGCGCCGTTTTTGCGATTCACTATTATCTGCCTCATTTGCATGGAATTGACTACTAATACCTGGTTACTGGCGCGGACACCGCCTCCACTCCTTGACAACCATTGCGCTGGGGTTGCAGCTTTACATACATACTATGGTGTGTGGTGGCTGTGCAGCTGATTTGTGTTCTAATGCTCTTTTCGGACATTATCATATTATTTCATTGCTTTACAACTTCTGTGCACACATCCCGGGGGTCTGCTGTTCTTTCTACGTGCGTGCCATTTATGTCATTTTTACATTTTGTGCATATTTTCTTTGGACATTCTCGGTGCCTTTCCACATTGGCATATTGCACCTATATGATACCTGACTTTGACAGCCTTCCGTTACTCCTCCGGTATGTTTGGGTAAATGTAAACCGTTTTTTGGTTTACATTGCCGTGCTTACGCCTCGCCTGCGCCACGTGGATCGCTATTTGCCCTCATTTGCATGGTGCAATACCGCACACAGTGTGTTTTGCATACCTACGCCGAGGCGGGGCGGTCCGGCGCACGCCGGTAGTGCACGTGGAATTCATTCATACCTGAATCGCTAAGCAGCCATATTTGGCGTTATAACGCCGACGCTATGCTGGCGCCTGGCGCAAGGTTCATGAATCCCGGGGCATATGTTTTTTAGGTACCATTCTAGTTTTCTCATATGCAGCTTTGCACATGGGATTAGGAAGATGCAAGATGCCATGAATCCCAGAGCCTGCAGGATTTTCCCTGGGTGTTTGTGTCCAAATTGGCACCCAGGAAAATTATCTTCCGAGAGGGTATTAGCCTTGATTTCTCTTTGTTGACTGTGTATCCTAGAGAGTTTAATAACATTATTACATAAGCCAGATGTTTCAGAAGAATGTGCTTGCTGTCCGCTTGGATCAGGCAGTCGTCCAAATAAGGGTATATTTGTATCCCTTGAAGTCTGCAGTAGGCAATTACTGATGCCAGGCATTTCGTGAATACTCTGGGCGCAGTAGATAAACCAAAGGGCAATGCAGAGAATTGATAATGGGTTGAACCTGCAAGAAATCTGAGGTATCTTCTGCAATTTTGTCTGATTGGGACATGCAGGTATGCCTCCTTGAGGTCCAATGTTACCAGCCAAGACCCCTTGCCCAGCATGGGAAGAAGTTGCTGTAGAGTGAGCATCTTGAATTTTGGTGCAGTAGGAATGTGTTTAGGATGGAAAGATCCAAAATAGGTCTCCAATCTTTTCCCTTCCTTGGCACCAGAAATAGCCTGGAATAAAAACCTTGACCTTGTTAGGTGTAGGTACCTCTTGAATAGCTTTCATGTTTATAAGATCTGAAATTTGCTTTTGTGCCTCTGCCCTTTGATTGTGTGGCAGGTTTGGCATGCCTTTCATTTTTGGAAGGGTATGAAAATGGAATTTGTAGCTTGTGTTTATAATGTTCAGGATCCATTTGTCCTTTGTGACAATATGCCAATTTTTTGAGAATAGTGCCAGCTTTCCTCCTAAGGGGGCTGCCATTTGAGACCTGGTTGGCATGCAAAGGGGAAAGTCATTGGTTTTGCTTTCTGAAAGATTGCGAGTTGTCCTCACCACCTCTTTGTGTAGGAGCTTGCCATTGTCTGCCTCTGTCTGAGCCTTGTGTTTGTCCTCTGCCCCTCGGGTGCCTGTATCTGCCTCTTTGGGGTCTGTCTGTGGCAGGAAAGGACCAGGTTTTGGAAGGCCAATTTCTACTAAAACGTGGGGGTTGAACCTGCAGAAATTCTTTCACAGTTTGCATTGATTTAGCCTTTTCCTCCATTTTCCGTAATACTTCCTCAGCATTTGCCCCAAATAGTACATCCTTTTGAAGAGGTGTCTAGTAATTTAGCTTTGACATGATCAGGCAAGGCTTGTTCCTTGAGCCAGGCATGCCTATGTATGACTGAGCCTGTAACAGCAGCTCTACATGAGGCCTCTAGAGCATCAAAACCACATTGTAAGGTATGTTTACCCACTTGTTCTGCACTATGCATCAAATCCTGCAACTCCTTCATGTCTGGTTGTTCAGGTTGTGACATTTTACTTTTCAATTGAGATAACAGAAACTGTTGGTATTTTAGCATATGAAACTGACAGTTTAAGGCCCTCATGGATAAGGTAGCCGAGGTATATACCTTTTTCCCCCACCTTTCTAAGGATCTGGAATCTCTCTCGGAAGGCAATGGGTTTTTGGCAATGGAGGCCTTAACTCCCTTGGGCCCCTGTGAGATGGTTTCTAGGTCAGCAGCATGGCTTTTGTATAGAAATTGGTGTGAGTCAGGAAAGTACAGTTTTGTACCTACCATAAATGTAGATGTTCGAGTGCTAATACAGCTGCAGTAATCACAGATGGGTTTTCAGCCATCAGGCGGTCCCTCGGTCGGCCGAATTCCAAAGTCCTGGTCCGGCATCGGTTGTCGTCGCTTACTCTTCTGACGTCAGTAAGGCCAGAGTATATAAGACACAGCCGACGCCATGTTCTTCAGTCTTTCTTGCCCCAGATGTCAGGTGCCCCCAAAAGGAAGGCAATACATAAATAAGGCTTATCTACATATGCAGGCAATGCAATGTAATGCAAAATCAGTGTAAGCAAGCAAATAAAACATAGCAGGATAACCCAGTCAGGTGGTATGAAGAGGTTGTTAGGCCCCATGCCTTTACCAAGTGGGGAAGGAGGGAGGGAAACCTGTACTGCAGCTGTATTAGCACTCGAACATCTACATTTATGGTAGGTACAAAACTGTACTATGTTCATCGTGCATACAGCTGCAGTAATCACAGATGGGTAGAGTCCCAAAGCTATGCATAGGGTGGTAGGTACTATGAGGAACTGGGTTGAGCCAGAATGCCCTGCAAAACAGCAGTGGCAAAGCCTACTCTTGTTCTGGAATATAAGGGTAGGTGGTAGTGTTTTGTGAAGGTATGTACAGAACTCCAAGTGGCTGCCTCCAAAATATCCTTAGTAGGAACGCCTCTGAGGAAGGCTGTAGAGGTGGCTGTGGCCCTGGTGGAGTGAGATCTGATACCAGTAGGGACAGATTTCCCATGATAGGAATAACAAAACCGTATGCAGTGGCCAATCCACTTGGAAATGGTCTGCTTGGTAACTGGTTTCCCTTGAGCCCCTACGGCACAGGACACAAAGTTGTTCTGATTTCCTGAAGGACTTTGTTCTGCCCAAATAATAGCGTAGCTGCCTATGGATGTCTAAAGTGTGAAGCAGCCTCTCCCCTTTGTTTTGAGGGTTAGGATAAAAGGTAGGTAGGTGTATGGCTTGATTTAAGGCTACCCTGGATACCACTTTTGGCATAAAAGATGGGTTGATGCAAGGGAAACCCTGTCCTGATGGAAGATGAGGAAGGGCTGCACCGCCATGAGGGCCTGTAGTTCAGAAACCCTACAAGCTGAAGTGATGGCCAGAAGGAAAGCTGTTTTCCAGGACAAATGTTGCAGATCTGTTGAGGCAGCAGGTTCAAAGGGAGGCAATGTTAATTTTTCTAGTATGTAATTAAGGTCCCAGGCTGGTATTGGTTGCTTCCTTAGAGGTCTTATATTCTTAGCCCCTCTGAGGAACTGTCGTAAGAGTGGGTGAGAGAATAAAGGAGGATCCATGTTGAATTCTGCAGAAAAGGCTGAGGCATGTATTTTTCTGGAAGAAAATGAAAGTCCACTGTTCAGCAGTTCAGCTAGGTACTGTAAAACCTGAGGCAAGTTCAATTTTCTAGGGTCCTGGCCTCTTTTCTCATTCCAACAGCAAAACCGCTTCCATTTTGCAGAGTAAGCTTTTCTAGTAGATGGTCTTCTGGCCTCCAAAATGACATCCTGCACCTCCTTGGAGAGTAGGGACTGTTGTGGTGTCAAGGAATTTTCCATGCAGCGAGGTTGAGTGTTTTCAGCTGACTGTGAAGAGTTTTGTAGCTGTTCTGAGTCAGTAGGAGAGGCATTAGAGGCAGGGACCAGGGAGGAGTATGTGTTAGGCTCCTCAGGAGTGGATACCAGTGTTGCCTTAGCCAATCTGGAGCAATCAGTATCATCCTCGGTTTGTCTGTTCTTGCTTTCAAAAGCACCTTGGACAGAAGGGGCAGAGGTGGGAATGCATAAACTGTCCATGCTGTCCAACTGAATGAAAGGGCGTCCACTTTCCAGGCCTTTGGATGAAAGGTCCTTGAACAAAACTTTTTCAGTTGATGGTTCCTGTGGGAGGCAAAAAGATCTATGTCTGGCCTCCCCCACGCTTGGATTATCTCTGTAAACACCTGAGGATGTAACTTCCATTCGTGTGGATCTGTCATATTTCTGCTTAGAGTGTCTGCCAGTGTGTTTTCCAGTCCTGGCAAGTACTGTGCTTGAAGTTCGATTTGTCTTTCCAGAGCCAAGTTCCAAAGAGTCATGGCTAGTCTGCACAAGGGGTATGAATGTGTTCCTCCTTGTTTGTTTATGTACCACATTACTGTGGTGTTGTCTGTTCTTATCAGTAATTGTCCTGGATGCAGGAAGTCCTTGAAAGCTGTAATTGCATTTATCACTGCTAGCATTTCTTTTTGATTGATGTGAAGGTGCTTTTCCTTTTGGGACCATCTGCCCTGAATGCACCTGTCCTTCACGTGCGCCCCCCAGGTGTAATCTGAGGCGTCTCTGGTTATGACTTGTTTTGCTTGAGGCTTGCAGAATGGAAGGCCTGTGTTTACTTGACATGCTTGGGCCCACCATAGAAATTCCTTTTGCAAACATGGAATTATTGGTATAATTGCTTCCAAACTGTGACTGTGTTGAGACCATAGATTTTTTAGGTACCATTGAAGTTTCCTCATATGCAGCTTTGCACATGGGATTAGAAGAATGCAAGATGCCATGAATCCCAGAGCCTGCAGGATTTTCCTTGCAGTAAGCCTGGTACTTTTTGCTAGTGTTTTGAAGTACTGAGATAGTTGCCCTTGTTTTTCTGGCATAAGATATGCCATCTGGGTGTTGTGTCCAAGTTGGCACCCAGGAAGGTTATTTTCTGAGATGGTGTTAGTCTTGATTTCTCCTTGTTGATGGTATATCCCAGAGAAAGCAGTAACCGTGTCACATAAGCCAGATGTTCCAGTAGTATCGTTTGCTGTCCGCTTGGATCAGGCAGTCGTCCAGATAAGGGTAAATTTGTATCCCTTGAAGTCTGCAGTAGGCAATCACTGATGCCAGGCACTTTGTGAATACTCTGGGCGCAGTAGATAAGCCAAAGGGCAATGCAGAGAATTGATAGTGGATTTAACCTGCAAGAAATCTGAGGTATCTTCTGCAGCTTTGTCTGATTGGGACATGCAGGTATGCCTCCTTGAGGTCCAATGTTACCAGCCAAAACTCCTTGCCCAGCATGGGAAGAAGTTGCTGTAATGTGAGCATCTTGAATTTTGGCACGAGTAGGAATGTGTTTAGGATGGATAAGTCCAAAATGGGTCTCCAGTCGGTTCCTTTTCTTGGTACCAGAAAAAGTCTTGAATAAAAACCTTGACCTTGTTGGGGTGTAGGTACCTTTTGTATAGCTCTCATGTTTAGGAGCTTTGAAATTTGCAGTTGTGCCTCTGCCCTTTGATTTTGTGGCAGGTTTGGCATGCCTCTCATTTTGGAAGAGTGTGAAATTGAAATTTGTAGCCTCTGTTTATAATGTCCAGTATCCATTTGTCTGTTGTGACAATATGCCAATTGCTTGCAAATAATGCTAGTTTCCCTCCCAAAGGTGCTGTCAGCTGAGACTTGCTTGGCATGGAAATGAGGGAGTCATTGGGTTTGCTTCCTGTATTGTTGTGCACTGTCTTCACCACCTCTTGGTGCTGGAGATTGCCATTGTCTGCCTCTATATGATCCTTGTGATTGCCCTCTGCCCCTTGTGCGTCTATATCTGCCTCTTTGGGGCTTGTCAGTGGCTGGAAAGGACCAGTTTTTTGAAGGCCAATTTCTGCTAAAACGTGGTGGTTGGACCTGTAAGAAAGCCTTGACAGTTTGCATAGATTTGGCTTTTTCTTCCATTTTCCGTAGTATCTCCTCAGCATTAGTACCAAATAGTACATCCTTTTGTAAAGGAGCATCAAGAAGTTTAGCTTTCACATGATCAGGTAAATTTTGTTCCCTAAGCCAGGCATGCCTGCGAATGACTGATCCTGTGGCAGCCGCTCTACTGGAGGCCTCTAGGGCATCATAACCACATTGTAAGGTGTGTTTACCCACTTGCTCTGCACTATGCATCATATCCTGTAACTCCTTTAAATCTGGTTGTTCAGGTTGAGACATTTTGTTCCTTAATTGTGATAACAGGAACTGCTGATATTTAATCATATGAAACTGACAGTTTAAGGCCCTCATGGCTAGGGTGGCCGAGGTATATACCTTCTTACCCCACCTTTCTAGAGATCTGGATTCCCTTTCTGCAGGAAGTGGATTCTTGGCAGTGGAGGCCTTCAATCCCTTGGGGCCTTGTGAAATGGTTTCAGGGTCAGCATTATGGCCTTTGTAGAGAAATTGGTGAGAGCTGGGTACTCTAATACCTATCAGGTTTTACTGGTGCAGGAGGCAGAGAATCAGGGTTAAGGCAAGCCTCCGAATAGACATCATCCAGTACATCCAAAACAGGGGGTATAGCCAGAGGTCTGTGCTGAGGTAACCAAAGAAATTCCCTAAGTCTTTTCTTGGAATCTGAAAAGTCTTGGCCTTCCCAATGGAAGTGTTCCCAAGTGTGCAAGGTTTCCCCAAAAGAAAAATCCTCAGGAGGGGATACAGAAGGAATGGACTGTTCTGCATCCGAATCCTCAAAAGGGGAGTAAGAGTGTTCCTCTGCATCAGAATGTTCTGATAAAATGGATCCCTGATCAGAAGAGGGAGATTCTTCCTCCACTCAGGGTCTCTTGTCAGGAGGGGGCTGAGAACCTCTGATAAGAGTAATTAAATCCTCAGCCATTTTAAGCATCTGTTTCTTAGGCATGGGTCCAGGAGATGGGCCCTGTGCAACAGGCCTCGTGGGATGCCTGGCTGCTTTGGATTTAGTAAAAGCCTTTATTGAAAAAGAAGATGAGGGCCTAAATACACCATGGGTGGAGGTGGACCTGTCCACATTAGTAGGCTCGACAATAGCAGGGGCTTCGGTTGTAGTCTGGGAAAGGACCGAGGTCCCAGCGGTCTCGGGTACAGAGAACACCGCCAAAGGAGTGTCGTCGGTAGTCAAGGACTGCAAAGGCGTCTCGCTGAGAACCGGACCACGTGTAGCCTGTTTTGGCGTGGTGTCGGCGGGGACCGCGGGTCTCGCGTGTCGGTCCTTTTCCTTGCGTTTTTTGGACAAAACGGTAGTTGGAGTGTCCGACGACATCTTATAATCAAAAGCTTTACCAAAGTAGTGTTGGGCGAACTCCGCCCGACGCTTGATAGTGCGTTTATTGAAGGTAGCGCCAGCGACAGCCCGAGACGTCGTGGTCTGGGCCCAAACAAGGTATGCAACGGGAATGGAAATCCTTATGCGGTATTTGTTTCCCACAAGAAATACAATTATTAACTTTTTCTGACATCGGTCTGAGGCAAGAAAAGTTTCCCCAACGGGGTACTTAGCTTTTAAGAAGACTTCGGTTCCAATTTTTTTCGTAATTCAGGAGCTGGCCGACCGGCACTTGCGAACTGCTTCTGCTTCGGGCACCGCGTGGCAAAAAAGACTGAAGAACATGGCGTCGGCTGTGTCTTATATACTCTGGCCTTACTGACGTCAGAAGAGTAAGCGACGACAACCGACGCCGGACCAGGACTTTGGAATTCGGCCGACCGAGGGACCGCCTGACGGCTGAAAACCCATCTGTGATTACTGCAGCTGTATGCACGATGAACATCCCTGTAGTACCTGTCAGGCTTAACTGGAGCTGGAGGAAGAGAGTCCGGGTTAAGGCAGGCCTCCGAGTAAACATCATCTAGGATGTCCAGGACAGGAGGTATAGCCAGAGGCCTGTGCTGGGGTAACAAAAGAAATTCCCTGAGCCTTTTCTTGGAATCTGAATAATCATGGCCTTCCCAATGGAAGTGTTCCCTTAAGGTATGCAGAGTTTCACCAAATGAGTAATCCTCAGGGGGGGATACAGAAGGAATAGATTCCTCTGCATCAGAGTCTTCAAAAGGGGAGTAAGACTGTTCCTGATAATCAGAGTGCTCTGAAATAATGGAGCCCTGATCAGAGGAGGAATCTTCCTCCACTCTGGGTCTTTTGTCCGGAGGTGGCTGAGAACCTCTGATTAGAGTAATTAAATCCTCAGCCATTTTAAGCATCTGTTTCTTAGGCATGGGGCCTGGAGATGGGCCCTGTGTAGCTGGTCTCTTAGGGTGCATGGTAGCTTTAGACTTGGTGAAAGCCTTGATGGAGAAAGAAGAGGAAGGTCTGAAGACACCTTGAGTGGAGGTGGACCTGTCCACATTCTGTGTTTCAACGCCAAGCGTGGCTTCGGTATCTGTAGTCAGGGTGTGGGCCGAGGAGCCTGTGACCTCGGGTACAGGAGACACCGCCAAAGATGTGTCGTCGGTAATCAGGGGCTGTGTAGGCGCCTCGCTGAGAACCGGACCACGTGTAGTCGGCTTTGGCGTGGTGTCGGTAGAGGCTGTGGGCCTCGAGTGTCGGTCCTTGTCTTTGCGTTTTTTAGACAAAACTGGAGTCGGAGTATCCGACGACATAGTATAGTTAAATGCTTTCCCAAAATAATGCTGGGCGAACTCCGCCCGACGCTTAATAGTGCGTTTGTTGAATGTAGCACAAAAGCGACAGACCGAGACGTCGTGGTCTGGGCCTAAACAAGGTATACAGAGGGTATGGAAATCCTTATGCGGTATTTGCTTCCCACAAGAAATACAATTATTAACTTTGTCTGACATCGGTCTGAGGCAAGAAAAAGTTTCCCCAACGGGGTACTTAGCTTTTAAGAAGACTTTGGTTCCAAATTTTTCGTAATCTCAGGAGCTGGCCGACCGGCACTTGCGAACTGCTTCTGCTTCGGGCACCGCGCAGCAAGAAAGACTGAAGAAAATGGTGTCGGCTGGTTCTTTTATACCCCTGTCGCACTGACGTCAGGGAAGAAGCGACAACCGACGCCGGACCTAGACTTTGGAATTTGGCTGACCGAGGACCCGCCTGACGGCAGGAAAACCCATCTGTTATGACTGCAGCTGTATGCACGATGAACATCAAGGCAACTCATTAATAACCTCCCTCCGCAGAAACAGTCACTGGCCTCTAAGATCTACACCAGTCACAGCTCTGTATCAGAGAAAGTCTGGGGATGGAACTAGGAGGAGCTGGAAGATCTGGTCAGGGACAAAGGCACTGGGATGTCCAGAAAGCATAAAGCAAAAATAAGGAGGTGGAATCATCCCAACTTCTCGCTGAAAGTTCAGTGAATTCAACTTCCAGACGGCTCTACAGTAGCTTATGTAGGGCTATTTGCTGAAGGCAACCATTATGTTCCAATCCACTATTTTATCTTAGCTCTGTTACTAAGCACATCACTAGTCCAGACCAAAGCATCAATGCAAGAATTACCTCATTGTTTGGACTACCACATGCTCACTTTTCCTGCCAAAAAGTCTTTAATCCCACTGCAAGTACTCACACTTTGCAGTACTACTTCTGGACTATTTGGTGGCTTCCAATCCATGGCAGCTTTTACACCCACTCCTATTGTGGCTATGCAGATATTATCCAGTTCCTTCTGCTAATATTATCCAGTTCCTTCTAGTACTTTTCCCAATGTATGCTGCCTAAATCATCATCATCTTCACTCATTGTACACTCGAGCTAACAGTCTCATTCTTTAGTCCCAATCTGCTTCCGTCTTTCTAATGCTAACTCCTATGGGATCCCAGCAGCCTGTCACAGACACAATGGCACACTACACTACAGTACACAATATCCCTAATTTACTTACAGACACTCCTTCAAAATAAGCAGAAAATTTAGGATGGACTCAGTCCCCTCTGATTTCATTTTCTGTCTTTGTCTGCTCTTTTTGCGTTTAACACTGCCTGGAGTATAAACTTCACAGACTGCTTCCATGCTACTACCTTATTAACTGTAAACAATTCAAGATCGGCGTTTGACTTACTCGACACTCAATTATATTAATCCAATAACTAGAGCCTGCACATCCCTCCTATTCCCATCACATAGACAAAGCAGGCTTTATGAACTATATTATCTGTATTTCACATTCCTCCACAGCTTTCTATATCTGCAATTGACTTTCATACAAAAGATACACTACTTTTCATCAGAACCAAGTTGCCCTACATTTTTCATTTTGTTTTACTTTAATTAAATGCCACTATTTTGACAGTACACTACTTGGAGCACCTCACGCTTACAACACTTCCCCAAATTAATCTCACATTTGGCCTATGACTGCTCATCTGTAATAGCACCCTGAATCTGCTGCGTTACTCTCACAAGTCCACCACCTCATTTCTATTGACTCTAGTCAATAATGCAGCTTCTGGTTTTCCAAGCTGTAATTTTCTCAGATATACTAACATGTATCCAGTACAGGTGATTGCTGTACTCTGTGCACACCATTACTAGCATCATATCGTGCCATGCAACACATATTAATATCATATATATAGCAAAGTTTTTATGGTCAGTTACTTACAGTGACTGATGCTTACCTTCCCCCATCTTGAGTAAATTTAATATTTTCGCCTAAACTTGTATGAAATGGTTTCATTTCTTAACATTTAAAGTTTCTAGTTTCAATAGTTCAGCCACAAATGTTACACCTGGTAGGTCTCCACCTGCAGATGTTTCAGTTTTTCACTGACTGAAACACAAAACAACAAAGGTATGCCAACACACTCATTTTTTATGGTCTGCATGAATTCAGTGTCCAAGATGCTGCTATGGTGATGCCATGCTACAAGGAGTGGAAAATATGTTCAGATCAAACATGCACAACCTACATATTTAGGTACTTTCACCTATTGAAATCCCCAATTGCAGGCTGGTGTACAAGTGTGAGTGAACTATACCAGGGGCATATTTCATTCCCTACACTACAAACTCAGCGAGTACAGTTCCTTCTAAATAAACAGCAGCCATCACAATACAGCCATCAGGATCTTGTTTTCAGTTCTTGTCAGCATCTGGCCTCCCTCCCTCCCTCTTCAAATCAAGTGAGATTTTTACTAATTGATACCTACTTCCACAGTTCATTAGCTTCTTTAACTTAGGGTTGCATCTTCCACTGAAAGGTACGAGCGCCCCCTCTCCAACAAGTTACTTTACTCATTACAACCTTACAGACACAGTCCCAGAAACATGATAATGCTCAGCTTTTTAATTTTTTTTAATCTGATTTCTGACTATCCACGGCCTCCTTAAAATAGCACCTGAAACTGTATGGCTCATTCAATTTTATGCATAAAAAAATTAGTCAATGCTGTGCAGCTGTGGTCAAATTTTATGAAAACATTGTACAGCTATTTTCAACAATTGTCTGAATCCAGGTGTTATTGTTTAGTGCCAGGAATTTATCTTTTCCTGATAAACACACTGCTAACCCTCATGTATGAATGTTTATTTTTAGTTTTGGGCATTAGTTAACTCTGGAGTTAGTTGCACGTTAACTGCTACCTTCAAATCTTACTATGTTGGGGAAGCTAAATGACAGCTGGAAACACTATGACACTGTTTGATACACTTAACTAGACATTATAAAGTATGTTACTACAACAGAAGTGTAAAACTTAAACAGCCACCTGAACACGGGGCTGTAATGTTTTGTGAACTAAGCCTTGTTATTCTAAGTTTGGAGTAGTGTTTAACAAAATCACAGCTTCTCTTAACATTAGATAAAATGAGCTCTCCATGCCTATAAAATGTAGGCTTCACATTTTCTGAATTTTGATGTTATACACAGTCTTTATTTATAAAACCACCAAAGTGCTATTACAGTCACAGAGAGACTTCCAAAATTGTTTTTGATAGAAAATTTGGAATAGAATTTATTAACGCTCTTCACATTGACATACAGAAACATGCGTTTTCGTCCCTCTCCACCAGGACTTCATCAGACAACTATTTAATAAAACCTTGCCAATTTGATGAATAATAGCACTTTGGTGGTTTTATAGTCGTTGGTGTGCTACGCTCCATCCTTTTCTGTGATTACAGTCTTTATTTATATTACAATACAGTCAGGGCTGGCAAGTAAAAATCAACTGCCAATCATAAGCGGACCGGAGTTCCACTGTGGCGACCCCTAACCAGGAAAAGCCAAAAGACACAACAACAACAGTCATTATTCATGGGGTGGCAATTTGTGGGCCACTGACCCTGCGTTGTGTAAATTACAGTTAATTATTTCTTTTTCTGTTAACTCTCCTACACACGCACACACATGCACGCACAGACACACAGACACACACACACAGACACACACACACACACACACACACACACACACACAAAAGTGCGCACGCACATGCTGTAAAAACTTAAAATGTTGATATGCACATCTACTTTTAATAATTTCTGCCTTGTAGCACCTTGCTTATTCCAAATACAGTTGTAATTTCTATAATTTTCTGTTGAGTATTCAGAAATCTTTAACTCCTCTCTCAAAGTACTTCTGGCAATCTGCATTTCCTATCTTGCTCACTCAGCATCATTACTTCATGCTCTTTGAAATTATGTAATTCACTATTCTTCTCAATATTCCCTTTTTTGCCCTGAACTGCTTCCCTGCCATCTGAAGACTAAATCTTCAACCACCTTCAGTTTACAACTCCTTGCTCTGTTACCTACACCCCTCAGTACTGCTTCAAACCACCAGTGCAGCACTCTTTTATTATATCATTCATCCTTGGCTGTACATCAGAAGTACGAGACCCTTAACTGCAAGTTCAGCAACTTTGTGTAATAAACAGCAACTGTAGTCCAAACCCTGGAAACCTCAAAACTCACTGTGTTGTCATTAAAGCATTTCTGCAGGACGGCTCCCACCCCAACCCGAAGTACTTTTCTTACTGCCACCAACATATCCTTGTTCTGCCAGTCTCCGGGTCATTCATATGCAAAATGTAAAGCTAGGCTTCTTAAGATCATTACCAATGAACAATAACCTGGCATGTACATATGAACCTATGATCCTCCCCTACACCCCTACTTCTTAAAAATACCAATTATAAAACTGCTGCACCTTACTTTGGGGAACACTATGAGGTACTGCAACTACTGACTTGGTCGTTTGGGCCAAATTAATGGTTACAGTATCACTGTTTCAAGGAATGCAACCCAAGAAGCTTGGAATTTCAAAAGGAATGCAATTAAGGAACTTAATGAGGGAAATGTACTCACAAGCGAGGAGAGTGTGTTGAGCAGATGGAAAGAGTACTTTGAGGGGCTGATGAATGAAGAGAATGAGAGGGAGAGAAAGCTGGATGATGTGCGGATAGTGAATCATGAAGTGCAGTAGATTAGCAAGGAGGAAGTAAGGATAGCTATGAATAGGATGAAGAACGGGAAAGGCTGTTGGTCCAGATGACATACCTGTGGAAGCATGGAGGTGTTTAGGTGAAATGGCAGTGGAGTTTTTTAATGAAATCTTGGAAAGTGAGAGGATGCCTGAGGAATGGAGAAAAAGTGTTTTGGTACCGATTTTAAAGAATAAGGGTGATGTGCAGAGCTGTAGTAACTACAGAGGGATTAAATTGATCAGTCACAGAATGAAGTTATGGGAAAGAGTAGTGGAAGCTAGGTTATGAAGGGAGGTGATGATTAGTTGTCAGCAGTATGGTTTCATGCCAGGAAAGAGCACTACAGATGCGATGGCTCTGAGAGTGTTGATGGAGAAGTACAGAGAAGGTCAGAAGGAGTTGCATTGTGTCTTTGTGGATTTAGAGAAAGCATATGACAGGGTGCCTAGAGAGTGTTGATGGAGAAGTACAGAGAAGGTCAGACGGAGTTGCATTGTGTCTGTGGATTTAGAGAAAGCATATGACAGGGTGTCTAGAGAGGAGTTGTGGTATTGTATGAGGAAGTCGGAAGTATCAGAGAAGTATGTAAGAGTGGTACAGGATATGTACGAGGGTAGTGTGACAGTGGTGAGGTCTGCAGTGGGAGTGACGGATGCGTTTAAGGTGGAGGTGGGATTACATCAAGGATCAGCTCTGAGCCCTTTCTTATTTGCAATGGTGATGGACAGGTTGACAGACGAGATCAGACAGGAGTCCCCGTGGACTATGATGTTTGCAGATGACATTGTGATCTGTAGTGAGAGTAGGGAACAGGTGGAGGAGACCCTGGAGAGATGGAGATATGCTCTAGAGAGAAGAGGAATGAAGGTCAGCAGGACTAAGACAGAATATATGTGTGTGAATGAGAGGGAGAATAGAGAAATGGTGAGGATGCAGGGAGTAGAGGTGAAGAAGGTGGATGAGTTTAAATACTTGGGTTCAACAGTTCAGAGTAATGGTGAGTGTGGAAGAGAGGTGAAGAAGAGAGTACAGGCAGGATGGAGTGGTGGAGAAGAATGTCAGGAGTGATTTGTGACAGACGAGTACCAGTAAGAGTGAAAGGGAAGGTCTACAAGAGGGTAGTGAGACCAGCTATCTTATATGGGTTGGAGACGGTGGCATTGACAAAAAGGAAGGTGTTAGAGCTTGACGTGGCAGAGTTGAAGATGTTAAGATTTGCACTAGATGTGACGAGGATGGACAGAATTAGGAAGAAGTATATTAGAGGGTCAGCCTAGGTTGGAAGCTTTGGCGAGAAAGCCAGAGAGGCAAGATTACATTGGTTTGGACATGTGCTGAGGAGGGATGCAGAGTATATTGGGAAAAAGATACTAAGGATGAAGCTGCCAGGTAACAGGAAAAGAGGAAGGCCTAAGATAAGGTTTATGGCTAGGGTGAGAGAGGACATGCAGGTGGTTGGTATGACAGAGCAAGATGCAGAGGACAGGAAGAAATGGAAACAGTTGATCTGCTGTGGCGACCCCTAATGGGAGCAGCCGAAAGAAGAAGAAGAAGAAGAATTTTAAAAGGAAACCAACCAAAGTTACTCTTACTTTGAATGTGACCCTAACCAGGTAGCCATGGATGGAAACAGAAGTGGAAATCATCTCAGGAAGGAGACTGCACACATCTATTCTTCATTCTTCTCTAGTTTAGCCTTCAACATGCACAGCTCAACATGCTCAGTAACGGTTAAATAATCTACCATTACTTTAAGTGAAATTATTTGTAAATGCACCAAAAAGATACAGCCTGATTTTAGTGCAATTTTTTGCAAAACTTAATCTAAAAAATGACAAACATTGCCATTTCTGTGGTTTATCACTTTATTTAAAAATATTAAGCACTTCCATTCTGTTAAGATCCCAGAACCTCATGAGAATAAAGTGGCAAACCACAGAAATGGCAACATTTGTTATTTTTTAGTAGCTTAAGTATGTCGTTTTGCTGGTATTTTTATTTTGTCTGCCAACATTTAACCTAAGCAAATCCATCCTAAAATCAGAGAATGAAAAGTTCAACTCAAACTATCTATCCCCAAGTGGAAACTGCAGCCACTCTGAAATGTTATTCATTATTGCCAAAAAGACCCAAAGTCTCCAGCAATATTACAACCCCTTATACATTGACACAACTGAACCCCACTATTCAGTTATTACAAAAGGGCTCCACGGGGCAAAAGCATTCAACACATAAAATATTCCCCTCTCATCTGCCTCCTACTTAACAATGGCTGCTGTCCTTCCTGCATTAACTCAAAGTCTCTTGCTGTTCCTTAGGAGATTTTGTGAATCATATGAGAAGTCACTGTATGATGATGGCTCCACACTTCTTAAACTGGACAACTACATTCCAAAAGTCCAACATGAGCTGACTACTACAGCACTGGCTGCATAGTTTACATCTACACCTATACAATGCCAAATTCAAGGCTAAGCTGTTTTGCGGCAAATGGGTTGTATACTCCATATGAGCAGCAAGCTCAGTCAAACACCATGTGATGCATAATGACAACCACCTGCAGCTGATACATTTCTATAATAGTAAAAAAACAATTCCAACAGAACATCCGGCTGCTTTCACTACATCCAGCCTTATCCAACATAAGATTCTCACACCATGCTGATTAATATCCTCCTTCTCTCACGGCTTTAAGCTACATTTTGTACACAGACTTTTGTTCATATTTGACAGAATAATTTAGTTCAGCAAGGTAGCAAAGCCTGCTTCTTCAAAATCTAGAGCTCTCCACAGTTATATAGTACATTAAAAAACTCAACAATGAACTGCACTCTTCAAGAGTATTAAAGTTTTTTTTTTTCTTTTGTTGATTCTGCACTGCAAATGTTTTTTCTTTTGCCAACAATCTGCAGTTAAAACTCTCTTTACAGTTTATCTAGCTAAAAACATGCAACATTTTACTTCAATGTAGTAATATGTAAATCAGGCAAATGAAATGATCAACATTATAGACCCTTTTCTTGACCTGGACCACAATGGCAAGCACAATAAATATGGGCACACAGAGCAGACAATCAACCAACATGTTTTAAATAGGAGGATACTGGATAGAATTTGGAGCAAAAAGCAAATCGTGACAGTAACATAATTAATCCTACCGACACTGTAAAACTGTTACCCAAAAACACTCCTAACTACAAGCCATCTCTCATTTTCTTCAACTCAGAACAAGCTGCAGCAATCATTTACTCTGAATGCCAAGCTTTTCCAGCGTACAGGTGCTTCACTCATATTATGATGCTACAAGGAGCATCAGTATTAACAGAACAGTATGTTTTAAGGGCTATCTTTAGAGCAAATGTCCTTATGTTGTGCGCCATCACCTTCTCTGGTGCACACAAATTTGCTACCAGTTAACACACCATCACCTCCATGACCAGGACATGGCCGACCACTACACTGTGGACAGAGACACCATACAGGAATTAGCAAACATGTTCTGTCCTTACATGGAATGAAGAAAGAATGGGTGGACATACTAGTTCCATGAACATAGGTAGCTGACCACTTGTAAGAGTGTCAACAGTTATCTGCTGCAGGTAATGCAAGATGCATCTTGGGACTGTGGCTGATGACTCCCTTCTGCAAGTCCCAAACCAAGATGGAGATGAAATGGAAAACCACATCTGCCTGGATACATCTAATGGTGTACCACAGTATACTTTTCAGACCAGAAGCAAAATATTTGTGGTCTGCACCATGCTACACAATATGGTACAACAACAGCAATTACAATGCAGGGACACCATAGCACTGTCAGACATACCTTCAACAGCAGAGGTGAAGCTGGGTGAGGACTGCAGTAGTACCCCCATGCAGGGCAGGCAGAGTAGCAATTTATTTTGGAACTGGCAATGAAACAAGGTTTGGTCCACAACTACAGACCATGAAAAGAAAAACAAAGAATACAACTGATACATCCAATAGCACACCCAAGCTATACAGTGCAATGCACTGAATGGCAGTGTTATGCATCAGACATTACCCTACCCACACAGGCCAGAGGGGTGGGCAGGGTACAGTCATCATTTTTACAGGCAGAGCACAGTCATCATCATTTGCACAGGTGCCATGGAGCACAGTCACAGGGGACAGCATTAGTAACGCAGACGAACAGGTCATATTTGGTGGATGCAGTACACACACACACACACACACACACACACACACACACACACACACACACACACACACACACCTAGAAGACAGAGGAAGTCAGGGATGACATCCCCCAGTGACGGGGTGGAGATTCCAAGAGTTGAACATTGGCCTGGTATACCATGTATCCCTGCAATGCCAAGACTGGAAGCATCCTGTACAAGAGCTGCTACACCACTTTGAAAACATACATGAGTACCTTGCTGTGGAAATGTGTGTGTGTGTGTGTCGCAGAAGAAAGTCACAATGATCAACTCTGAGAATGGCCAAAGGTATGTGCTGCTTGCAGCAAGTCCACAGGGAAGTGTGATTGCATTAAACTATAGGTCTCTGAGTGGTTTGCCCTATGAAGATCCCTACGGTAGACAGGAAGAAAGCTGGCTGCAAACACAGAAGAGGCAGAAAGCCATGAACACTGGTGGCAGGGAAGTTGTCTCTTAAATGGTGTATGACACTTGTTTGCATTGTCACATGCCAGGCTTATACAACAACCAATCCCCAACATAGCCATATCGAGCGGCTGTCTGCATCCTCAAGGCTGCAACAACAGCTGCTAACTGGGCCACCACTATCCTCAAAAGGCATATCTGCTCGAGGTCCCATATGCCATGTCACTCTGTATACATTGCAAGATGCTCTGCAGTACTTGATGTGACTACATCTCTCACATGGCATGAGTATTGAAAATACATACCTGATAAATGATCTGCACAGCTGCTGACTGATGCCAAGGGTGAAACCAAGGTCTGGGATGACCAGGAGGTTGCAATGCCCACCTGCACACCTCTCCCCCAAGCTGGATGCCAGCATCTCAAAGGTCATGTGGAATACTAATGCTGAATGTGGTGGTGACACCTATGTAGCTTTTGTGGGGCTGAAGTGTCCAGCAGTAAACAAGGGATGCTGGAGGTTCACCTTACCCATCCACCTATGGGTAATATTGGTGTGCTCCCTGCTGTTGTTATTGCTGACAGTGCCACTATATCGACCATGCCAAGTGAGTGATGCCATTACTGTCAGCCACCAGTAACATACCTGCATTAGGTATATTCCAATCTGTTGAGCTGGAGCTGTTCACAGTGAAATAAGTGAATGCATACAGATAGCATACCTCTGGCAATTCTGTATCATAGTTTTGACTCCCACCACATGCCACAAAGATTGCTACATGGCAATCATATGCACAGCTTATAGGCACATAAGTACCTTGTGCTGCAGAGTGTCATTGCTGCAGCCACAGTGTCCCTGAATGACATATATGCACATGATTTTCTGAGTAAGCCATTCACGGCTGCAAGACACTGTCCTACAGTAATGGCACTTGTTCCTACTAACCTGGTGCATTACCCAGGCAGCTATCTCCAGCCCATCTCCCATATCCTAACCACTGTCAAGTATGAAGGCCCTCACACCATCCGTAGTAACAAACACCAGACATTATTCCACCTTTGTGAGATGCCTTGGCGATAATGGCCCAGCCTCAGTGGTCAACCTGTCTTTGGTTATTTCCTGTGCCTTGGACTTGGCATGCAGTAACATCTCCATGATCCTGCAACACACCTGTGCTACTGTCCTATTATGGCTCCCCACTATACTGATGTTCTGTAAACCTCCCTAACACACCTTGTGCCACTCATCCAAAAATGTTATTTCAGAAAAGGATACTTCATATTTAAATTTCAAGAACTTAACTGTACCAGAGATATGATATAGTCTACAAAATTACTTAAACTAGATTAATCCCCTAACCAGACCATTAAAAAAGTCACCCGCAAATTGTCTATAAAAGCCTATGCACTTTCTAAAGGGATTAACATCAGATAAGATATACCTAGATTCCCATATAAACATAACAATATTAGCATTTGTACTGCTGACGGGTGTTCCCATCGCCATTCCATTAATCTGACGATAAATCTTAATCTCAAACAGAAATACATTCTTTTCTAACACTGATACGTAGAGTAATCACATAAAAACCTTTTTTACACTATCTACCCCTATATCATGAGTGATAACAGTAAAAAGAGATTAGACATCAAGTGTTACAAGGCATGATTTAAGTTCAACAATTCCTTGTGACCAAGCATATAATTCTTCAAGAAACATTGCTGTATCTTTCAAAATCATACTGATTTTATCTAAGCATGGTCTTAATCGTTTCTCTAAGAATTTAGAGATTGGTTCTATAACCCATCCCTGAGTAGAGACAATGGGTCGCGTAGGCAGTGCGGTAAGGGATTTATGTATCTTTGGTATCCCATAAATCATGGGTGGCTTTGGGGTATTAACAACACAGGTAAAAAACACACTCTCCACAGCTAAGAATACAGCATCCATGGGACTAGACGACATCCCGGGCTGTGTACTACTTGAACTACAAAATGAACTGGCACCTCACCTAAGTGTCATGTTTAATCATTGCCTCACCTCAAGCTTCATGCCCAATGAGTGGCACACAGCTACAGTTATCCCACTCCACAAGGGGGGATCCACCTTGGACCCTGAGAACTACCACCCCATCAGTCTGATGAGCCTGATCTGCAAGGCCATTTAACGTATTATCATGACACTTATAAACAAAGACATTGGCAGCCTTCAAACACTGGACCCCACCCAGTTTGGGTTTGTGAAGGGCCGAGCTTGTCTCCAGAGCTGTAGACAAGGGTAAGGTGGTCCCACACAGCCTATCTGGACCTCGCCAAGGACTTCAACACCATCCCCCACTCTGGAATCATAGATAAACTTACTAAGCTGGGCATTAATCCCTACGTCACTCGATGGGTTGCCAACTGGCTTACTGACAAAACCCACACTGTAAAAGTAGTAGACTCCAAATCCAGCTCCAGACAAGTGGAGTACCTCAGGGTTCAGTTCTGGGACCGCTCTTGTTGGCATCTACTTCTCTGAAGTACAGGCCAACATTAAGGGACTCTGGCTAACAAAGTTCGCAGATGACTGCAAACTGGGAGCCATTATTAAATCCCCAAATGATGTGGATATTCTACAAGGGCCTTACAGAAACAGATGCTTGGTGCCAGAGCCATGGGCTCAAGTTCAATGCCAAAAAATGTATAGTCATCCCCTTTGGGGAAAAAAACATGTATCCGTGAATTACCACATAAGTGGCAGTATACTAAACACCGAAAGTGTGATAAGAGACTTGGGGACACAGGTGGACAGTTGCCTCACCTTCGATAACCACATCACCACAACAGTCAGGAAATCCTTCTATGTGGCACACCTCATCACTATGGGCTTTTCATCCAGAAAAAAGGAGGTCATTCTCCCACTGTACTCATCCCTCATTAGACCCATTATAGAATACAACGCCCCGTTCGGTATGTACCTCTCAAGACATCTGCAACAACTAGAAAGGGCGCAGAAATACCTCACTAAAAGAATCACAGGCCTAAAGTAGATGCCCTATGCTGACCGTCTAAAAAAACTCCAGCTATACTCTGTCGCATATCGTCTACTCAGGGGCGATCTCTGCTTAACATACAAGCCCATGTCAAACCCAGAGCTGTTGGACATGTTACACTTAAAGAAAGCCCAATCACTCAGAACCACACACTCCAGGGATCTAAACTTTGTCATCACAATGAACAAAACATGCTGGAGGGAGAGGTTCCTGACCCAGAGACTCCCCAGATTCTGGAATAGACTGCCCATACATGTCAAGCAGAGCGCCTCTTTGGCCCTCTTCAAAAGGAACCTTGATGATTGGATGGGAGATGGGAAATTGACCCCTGGGATCACGTCAGTTGCCCTACTAGACATAGGGTCCAGGGAAGTAAATATTGTGGGAAGAAATACCCAGGGAATTGTTATGCTAGGCTTGTATAGGCCCTAGGGCCGATAGCCTAGTACCAAAAATAATCAAACAGGTCATCCGCAACTCTATGACAATCATGCATATTGACAACAGCCTTAACATTTACAACTATAATATTGTTATCTCTTCTACTTGGGTACATATTCATCAGATGCTGGCATGTTAAACATACTACTCATGTAGTAGCCTCTGTCGAGTACCACTACTCCACCGCCCTTATCAGCATATTTAATCACTATACCATCATTGGTAATTAAAGATTGTATAGCCTTAAATTGAGCAGTGGTCAGATTGTGAAATGTATTATTTAATCCAGTTCTATATAATTTGTAGATCTTTCTACAGCTTTTTCAAATACTTCTAGTACAGTATTGTTATAAGGAATGTACAAACCTGACTGCTCGAGGAAATCAGTGACATGACTGGTGTCTGAACCAAACATCAATTTCAGATTTAAATTTCTAATAAACTGTTTAACTTCTAGCAGTGTAACAGAGATATCTACATTTTTAGAGGGAAGAAAAGTTAGACCTTTCTATATTTTATTTTACATATGATAACCGGGAAAGTCCGTCTGGACAAGCAGTCCTTTTTCAGCGGAAGTCCAGGGAGAAAAGCTCTACATTTAAGTATTACAGTATTAGAACAGACAAGAACGGTGAATACATTTATGAATAGTTACAATTATAATTTTGGAATATAGAGCACAATATACACATATGAAAATAGTTACCAAGACAAGATGGAAAGATGTACAGTGCCCTTATATTAACTAAAAATCACGAGAAGGAGTCAACAATATAGCAATATTGCTAACAGGTATAGTATAAACTATCAGCTTTGGTCAACGCTGCTGTAGGGACTGCATGGACATGATATGGCATTGGTTCCCTATGTTACTTGTTCCCCCTGGTGTGGAGCAGCGACACAACCATTTATTAGTGAGGTGGGTTTATAGGGCATTTTTAAACTCAGTTATCAAGGTTTTGTTTGTTAGGCTGGTGGGTAGGATATTCCATACTCTGGCTATACAGCAGGAGTACAGGGATTCTTCCTGCAGAGTTAGAGGGCTTTGAAACTTCAAATAGTTGATTGTTGTTGGAGTGTAGAACTCTTACCTGTGTATGGCTTGAGTAGTTTATTTAGGGCTGGAGTTTTTTCTGGATTATGTAAAATTTAATGGGTTAGGTTTAGCTGATTATACAGCAGGGGATGGGGGAATTCAAGCCATTGTAATTGTTTTAGGGCTGTGCAATGATGTGACCTATAGGGTGAATTGGTGGCAAACCTGGCAAATTTGTTGTAGCATGCTTCTAATTTCATGATATCAGTTTTTCTTAGGTTAGTGAGAATAGGGAAGGCATATTTAAGTGTGGAGAGTAAGTGTGCCCTGGCTATAGTTTCTTCGGTTGTTTTTGCCAGAAATGGTTTATTCATAAGAGGTAGCTTTGGAACCAAGACATAGTGGACTCTGATAGGTTTAGGGTAGAAAGGACATTGATAAGTTTATCATGTGAAACTGTATCAAATGCCATTGAGAGGTCTAGAAGGGAAGTTGATACAAAATTTCCATTGCTTCTATGGGTATTCACAGTTTCAGTAAATGACAGGAGGGCAGTAGTGGTACTATGAGAGGGGCGGAATCCATATTGTGTTTTAGTAAGTAGGTTATGGGTGTCGAGGTGGTTCATAATTTGCCTATGTATACCTCTTTCAAAAATGTTGGAGAGAGGTGAGAGGATAGCACTGGGGGCGATAGTTCTTTTGCGGTGCCCCCCTTTGTGGAGAGGGATTACATAGCAGAGTTTCCAGATATCAGGAACAGTTTTTTCGGTTATTGATCAGTTAATAAGAATTGCTACAAGATAAGCTATAGCATATGCAGCTATTTTCAGAAAGGCAGCTGGAAGTTTACCTGCTGCTAGTGTTGTGAGTTTCAGTTTTTAAGCAGTTTTTTAATTGTATCCATATTAATGGGTTGCATGATATTGTTGTCTATACTTTCAGAGGTAATGTGGGTGGAGGAAAGTTGTGGTTTGGACAGGGCTAGGACAGGCTCGGTGAAATATCTGCTGAACTGTGTCGCTATGCTATATGTAGTGTTTGTGGTGTTAGGGGGCAGTGTTCTAACTTTACTAGGTAATAGGATGTTGTTGATGGCTGACCAAAATTTTTGAGGGTTGTTTAAATGTTTTTTCTGTTTATCATGATAGTAATGGATTTTGTCTGTTTTAACTTCTTTTTTAAGTTTGTTTCGGAGTTCCAGGTAAGCTGTTTTGAGAGTTTGTGAGCCAGTTTTATGTCAATCAGTCCATGTTTTATCTCTAAGTTTCATGAGGACCCTAGTTTCTTTGGTAAGCCAGGGTGCATAGTTAGCTTTTACCCTTATTGTTCTTGCTGGGGCAAATGAGTTTAGGATGTTTAAGAAAACAGAGTTCAAGTAATTGACAGCATCAATAAGCTGGAGGGTTTTGAGTGGGTCCCAGGTACACGTTTTTAGGGCTGAAATAAATTGGCTAGGATTAAAATTAGATTTGTTTTCTTAACAGGTGATGGGTGGTTGGTTTGGCATGATTAGTATGGAGTTTTAGCATAAAGGGTGGACGATGGTCACTTAGGGTGTCTGGTAGGCAACCAGAATAAGAGTGAGCTGATTTATTTATGAGGATCCAGTCTAGAATTGATTCCCATTTGGAAGTTTTGTCAATTCTGGTTGGTGACTAAATAATCTGACTAAATCCATAAAGGTTTATGTGGCTGGTGGGATTATTAGAGGAACAAGTTAACCAGTGTATGTTAAAATCTCCCATTAGTATTGTCTGTTGTGAGAAGGAATTTGCGACCTAGTTAGGTAGCTTTTCTAGAGCAGGGATACTGATTCCTGGTGGGATACAGCATCCGATTATATTAATGACTTTTCTGGCATTGATTTTTAATCTGGTCAGTATGATTTCAGCATTGTCAAGAGAGGGGGTGGGTATTTCAAGAGTTTCTACCTGGAGTTAATTTCTGAACAGTATAGCAACTCCACCTCCTTTTTTTTATTTTATCTATCTGTGCGTAGAATACTATAACCAGGTGGTAGGATCTCACTATTTGTAATTTTGGGCTTTAACCAAGTTTCTGTTAAGAGAACAATATCAGGGTTATAGAAAGCGAGAGTGGCATGAAGTTCATGGACTTTATTCAGACTTTCTCATATTAATGTTTAGTAGAAAATGGTCTGTTGGTTTGCTTTTGGATAATACAGTGTTATTGCATTGAGCTGGGGAGATAGGGTTTTAGGTGGAAGGACCTGGGTTGGAATGGACATCTCCGCTGATGGACAGTTTAGATTTTAGTAGGTAATTAGGTGTGTTAAAGTGGTCACGTACTTGTTATACTTCAGAGAAGGTTTGAAGGTGTTGTGTTTGGCAATTCTGTGGATGGGGATAAAAAGGTGTATGGTTGTATTAAAGATGGATGGGTGGGGAAGGGAATTGAAATGGTCGAAAGTATTCGAAGGGGTGATCGTGCTAGCATGGTGAGGAGTTGAGCGAGTTGGATATATGTGGTATGAAGTATGTGCAGGTAAAGAAAGGATAGCAAGGGTAGTAGAGAGTTGCAGTAGCATAATGCTTGGGGTAACGTTCTTGATAAGAAGAGTTGTTATACATTTGGGACTTTTTCACTAGTATATTGCAAGCTGTTAGATTTTTACAGGGACAGGTGATAGGGAAGTTATCAGTGGGGGTCTGGTGAGCGCGTTGTGTGTATAGGGGATAGTAAACTAGTGGTGTTTGAAATGGAATAATGTGGGATAATGGGAGGCGAGATATATAAATTGGAGGACTGAATGGGAGTTATGTTATTACTAGAGGATGGGTGGAGAATGGTGTATGTAGGGGGTGGGCTGTGTGGAATAGTGATGTGGTGAAATGTGATTTGTTGTGGGCAGGTGTGGGAGTGGCTAAAGTGTATAAATCTACTTGATGTGGAGGTGGATGGGAATGGGGGTAGAATAGGGGAGCGGAGTGAGCCTGAGCACAGTGAGGGCAAAGAGACTGGGTTGAACCCACGAGGCCGAGGTGTGAGCGACAACAAAAAATAATCAGCTTTGTGTAAGCCCAACACCAGGTCAGTATATCAGAGGGCAATGGTAAAATTGTACTTAACTATGTTGAAACTGGAAGAGTGGGGGATTTGTATACTATGGATAACAACAGACGTTAGTATTAAGATGGTGAGGGGAGCTAATGGCAACTGTCCAGTGCACATACCTTAGGCAGTATTACCAGTTAACAAGATGGATTTAATAAAAAATGTTCACATACACTTTATTGGAATGAAGTACTTGGGCAGCACAGGCAATCTTTTGGTGGTATGAGTCAGTATTCTGCAGAAAGCAGGCTATATTTTAGAGCCGTAATAGAGCCGTAATGCAGGAGTATAGTCACAAGGATGGTACTACCACGATAGGTAGATGAAACTGTAGGGGAGAAGACAAAGTATGCAATAGAATATGCTAACAACTTGCAGTTATAAGAATTGTATGGTTAGAATACAATACATATGTTCAATATTATCTTTGTATCAGTTTGCCACTAATACCATATTGTCTGCTATCTTTAAAGCTAGCTCAAACAGACAAATAAATATAGCCACAGCCATTAAACTTTCAAATATCTACAGCAGTATTCCCCTGAAGGGTTAAGGACTAACTATACGGCTGTATAATTACACTGTATTATCAGCAGTGTTACCAGAAAGCATTAGAATCTAATTGTTAGGCAGTACAATTACAATGAGTCTTCAGCAGTGTCCACAAGAAGCATTAAAAACTAATTGTTAGGCAGTAGGCTCCCAGTAAAAAGAAATTCTTATGTTTTTGTACACATTCATCGGGGCTGTGCAGTGTTCCCAGGTTCACAGGTTCATAGGATGATACTAGGCTACTGGCCCGGAGGCCCTTATAAGCCTACGTTCCTTCAAATTTCCATTTTCTAGTGATTACTTTTTTGCCAGCCACCAGATTTAGACTCAGCAAGGCCTTACTATGTCTAGGCAATTCCAATTCTGTATCGTAGCTCAAAAAAATCATTTCCTTAATTACACCAATATGCTAACCCAACATCCCTGAAAGAGCAGTCCGCAGGGAATCCATAAAGTCCTTCAACTCATTACACTAAAATATGTTTCCAGTTACCTCTTTCTTCTCCATAATACTTCCAACATCTGCTGTCTACCTCAGGAAAAAAATTCTTTCAAGACTACTTGGGGTATAAAAAAAACCCTACTTAATCATGCCCAAGCAAAGATCCTAAATCTTTTAAAATGTGTTGCATATTTGTGAGATACACATATATCCCCCATTGTCTCTTTGTGAATTGCTTATCCAATCTCTCTTCCCAATCCTTTCTAAGCTCCTCTGATTGATTCTTAGAATTGTCAAGCAATATTTTATATGCTCTACTAATTAATCCTTTTTCAAAGACAGCTTCTGTTCTAGATTCTATTAAAAACTACCAGTGCTGGTCTTTTATTTAGGACCCCCCCTATTTCTTTTTTTTTTGCCTACACTCGGATATCAATCCTTGATGAGGAAGGCAGTCTCTAACCTGCAGTCTAAATAAATTATTGGCATCTTTCCATTCTATTACCTTTCCCTTTCTAGTTATTTGCTCCCAATACCCTGGATCCTTTGCCAGCTTTCTCCAATAAATTCCAGTCCCCTCTTGCCTACTGTTTGTATCCCTAATTGCAGTCATCCCTGTTGGCAGAATCTCTCGTCTCCATTCCTGTACTAACTTAGTTCTTTAAATATTTTCTGCTACTTTACGAATATAATATTCTGTACGATTATTGTCATCATCCTTGAGGGCCTGAATACAAAATCTAAGACTCTCCTTTCTTGAGCTTCTCCCTGTATCATCATCCCTTTCCACTTTGTATTACAACTGTCTGCTTGTGCTATGTATAACAGCTTTAACTGAGCTGCTCGAAAATGAGTGCTGCTCTTTTACCTGTCAGAAAATATTGAAAAAAAGCAAACTGCGTGACTATTTTCTCAAGTCACTGATGGAAAAATGCAGTACTTTATAATTTTGTGTATATTCAAATCACACACTGATGCTTCAGTCTTAGCTAACGTGCTCTGAACAACGATGTGAAGGACAGATGTTTTGAAAACTCTGAACTTGAATGACTTTGTATGAATGGTTATGAAGTAACTTTTGCAAAAGAATTTTAAAACAGCCTCTTTATTAAGGCTATTCACACAGAGTTTAGAGCTGCCATTTCTGGAACAAGGAAAGACCTGAAGCTAGTTCAGGTGGCATAGATAGACAAAGCCCTAACTACAGGCCAGATGACCCAAGACTGATCAGCAGCTCAGGCACCTGACAGACCTGGCAGAGGGTGGTAGATATGCTCATTCTGGGAGGGGAGCAGGGCACAGCAGGACACATACAGCCAGAAACCTTTGAAGGAGGAGCAAGGTCAGAGTATGCATCATGGAGGCATGATTTTGACTAATTAATCCACATCCTGCTGGTAGCCTTTATTAGCACTTATATACAAGTGTTCACTTAAGGGGCAGTCACTGTATATCCCCAGGGTGACAAGGGTAACTTATCTCCTCCCCTACCCAGGGGATGGAGTTAGGTCACACACACACACACACACACACACACACACACAATGCCAGTAAAGGCACAAGCAACTCTCACAGCTGCCTACATGACAGCCTCTCCAGACAGCATTCACACGACGTCAATTGGATAATTCTTCAGTATAGGGGAATGAAAGGGCATTCTAAATGAAGATGGCTTTATGGTCAAGCAAACACAGAGTTAAAAAGCACCCAGAAAAAAAAGGAAACCTCTGCCAGTAGTGTACCAGGGTTTGACTATGAAATCACCCTATGACTCTTTTCCATTGTACAAATCCATCCCAATTGTTTAATCTCAGGATGCAATGAGAGTGAGAAAAAAAAACAGATACTACTGAAGTCCACAGTACAGAATGAGAGAATGAGTACTTTATTTGCAATTTAAGACTTTAAAGGTAGTGCAAATGTGCTCTTTCAGACTGTTTGAAAAAGTCTACTAAAACAATCTCTACATATACACTGAAAGATGCCCTCCTAACAGGAAATTTTGACAGCCTGTGATACAGCACAAAGTGCTTAAATGATGCAAGAGTGACTGGCACCTAGGGTTGTCAAACTCATAGGCAGACTCAATGTACTCAAGTGGGTACGTACCACACAGAATGTATCCAGCGGTCATGCCTTCCAGAGCGAAAGATATTTTGTGTTACAGGAAACCACGTACAGGCTGGCCCTTTAAATCCTTCAACATGTATACTGTGAAGTTCATTCCTAGCCATCACCAATGTCAGTTGGAGCACTGCCCTTTTCATTTAAAGTAAGGGAATTATTTTACAGGGAGTAATCTGAGAGAGAAAGAGAGAATGTACAGCTATTTATCTAGAATTTGATATCAGGTAAGTAAGTTGCAACAAGCCAAAATTAACTTCAGATGCCTTCACAGAATGTGAAAAATGGATATAAAATAAAAACAATATATCAGCTTTACAGGTAATGACAATCGGCTATAACCAAGCACTTCATTCCCGTATTTAGTCCATTAAGAATAATGCACAGCCAGATATATGCTCCCTGCACAAGCTGATCTGGGAGAAGACCCTCTGTATTAGATGACGTTGGAGAATTCCTCTTGTGATACTCAATGCATGGGGTTTGACCCAGGGCTTGAGAATGTGACAACTTTTGCAGAACTGAGGTTAAGAGTATCCTGAAACTGAATATACACAGGATTCTAACTTTACATAGTTACCTGATCTGCAAGAAGATCCTCCTCCTACTTCTGAATTGACAGGCCATCCAAACAAAAAGCAAAAGTGGCAGGGCAATAAGAATGCACTGCAGAGAGCATTCTCCACAAACCAACTAACATAGCAAGTGCACATGGTGTCTAATTCTGAATGCCATCCGCAATGGGTAACTGTTGAGAAGAATTCCTAGAAGTACAAAATCCCTGTGAGGTCAATGTTGAAGGAAGGCTAAAAGAAAAATGGCTAAGAAAGGCAGGTCCTAAAGCATAAAGGTGCTAAAGTTGGTCCAATGTCTGAAATTAGGTGCTAAAGTTGGTCCAATGTCTGGAATTACTTTTTAAGCACTAATACTTACTGAAAATATGGATTAAGTAACCTACCATAACCTAAAAATCCACAAAAGGCTCAGAAATCATCCACACTCTTTCTGGAGTTGCCCTCTTCAACAGTGGGCTGCTAAATATTTGATAAAAAGGCTAAGGTAAGTAACCCAATTTAATTACTGCAAACTACTCCTCACCTTGAATAAACTAAACAAGCTTTCATGTCACATGTAAGGTTGTCCAAAATCAGTGCATTCAAAAGCAACTGACTCAAATTGGCTGCATGCAAATTTTGTCATGTGTGCTACTATGATAACCCATTAATGAAATAAAACAGGCATCAAAATACATGGATTTCGTCACGTGTTGTTGGAATGGAAAGGGACAAAGTGCACACTAAGCAGGAGTACAAGGGATATGGGGAAGCTAACTGAGCAGAGTATGTGTGACTGTATGTGTTTGGCACAAATCTGGAACAAGGTTAAACTTCATTATTTAGTAACATATGGGTAAGCTGGACCGTGCATGGTGTGTGACACACTACCACGAACGTGTATTTTGTGACTATGGGTGACAGTACTTAAGTCCAAATACAAAGAATATTCTTCATGCTTGTAAATAATGAAAACAAGATACTCTCTTGACAAGGCATCCATATGTTCTGGCATGGGAGGTGTTCCTCCCATTCCTAAAAGACAGCTATGTGAACTTTCAGCAGTCATTAAGAGGTCTGCATCATACTCATGAGCTGACCGGCAGCAGTCAAAACAGATGCTTTTTGGCTTCTGTGGATGCAGACAAATGTTAGAAATTCCAAACAAATGGTAATCTATCTGAACTCGTACACTCTCTTTAGGTAGAGCCTGAGCTAGAAAGGCAGGTCACGGTTATGAAGTATATCCCTCATTGGTGAGATCTGATCATAAACTAATCTCACTGGAAATCCACATCCCGCCCCCACCCCAAACAAAAAAGACCATAGTGAAGAACTTCTCTAAAGCAAACTTCATACTACTCAAGACTGGTGTGGTATCCTTCAAGGCCCCTGAGCCAGAGGAAACCACAACCCAAGCTGCGGAAGCCCTTACAAATGCCTTCTATGAACACCTCCAGGACTGCATGGATCAGGCAATCCCAAATAAAACCAAGACTCTTTCCACAAAGGGCAAACGTCCAGTCTGGTGGACCCCAGCCATTAACAAACTTTACAATAAGAGGAGAAAGCTATTACATGATAGAACAAAATCCATAAAAGGGAAGTCACCCCTGATCATTATTAGTAAAAATTACGAGCACTCATAAAATCAACTAAGGCCAATTTTGAGAGAAAAATTGCCATGGATTCAAAGGACAATCATAAGGCCTTTTTCAGCTATGTTAGGAACCTGGGTGGAAACTCCCAGATATGCTCAGAATTAGTCCAAAATGATACAAAAATCACTGAACCCACAGACATTGCCAACATACTGGCAGACAGGTTCAGTGCAAACTTCACCCCCCTCTCCCCCCCTAAAGGAGAGATAACTATCCCAGCCGAGTGTAGCCTCCCGGACATCTCAAATGCGCAGGTGAAAGCTGCTCTCTCTAAAGCTAAAAACACAGCATCAATGGGACCGGATGGTGTCCCCGGCTGTGTGCTACACGAGCTAAATGAGGAATTAACCCAGCACATAAGGCAGCTGTTTAATCTCAGCCTTACCACAGGATACGTGCCCAAGGAGTGGCGTACGGCAACTGTGGTCCCACTCCACAAAGGCGGCGCCTCTACGGACCCTGGTAATTACCGCCCCATAAGCTTAACAAGTCTAGTCTGCAAAGCTATGGAGAGGATCATAATGGAGCTCATAAACAAAGATATAGGGGACTTGTAGACATTGGACCCGACCCAGTTTGGCTTTGTCAAGGGAAGATCATGCCTTTTGAACTTGGTCGACTTCTTCGAAACAGTCACCAAGGCCATTGATGAGGGAAAGGCAGTCCATACAGCCTACCTTGACCTTGCAAAGGCTTTCGACACAATACCCCACTCGGGTATTGTAGAAAAACTTACCAGCTTAAATGTAAACCCATATGTCACAAGATGGGTTGCAAACTGGCTTAAGGACAGAACCCACAGGGTTAGAGTTGCTGGCGCTGTGTCAGCCTCCAAGCCGGTCACAAGTGGTGTCCCACAGGGCTCGGTCCTTGGCCCCTATTGTTTGGCATCTACTTCTCAGAAGTACAGGCCAGCATGGGAGGACTTTGGCTGACAAAGTTTGCAGACGACTGCAAACTGGGCCATAGTGGAAAGTGCATCGGACACGGATATCCTTCAGAAGGGACTCACGGAAACAGATAGCTGGTGCCAGAGCCATGGCCTGAAGTTAAACGCCAAAAATGTATAGTCATACCCTTCGGGAAAAACAAGGTAACCCCAAGCTACCATATAGGTGGCAATCCACTAAGCACAGAAGAGGTTATCAGGGACCTGGGGACCCAGGTTGACAGTGGCCTTTTTTTGACACTCACATTGCTAAAGTGGTTAGAAAGACCTTCTTCATTGCCCACCTGATCATGAAGGGATTCACATCCAGATCTAGTGAGGTCATTGTTCCCCTGTACTCTTCACTTATCAGACCAATGATCGAGTACAATGCCCCATTCGGGATGTATCTCACCCGACATCTGCAGCAATTGGAGAGACCCCAAAAGTTCCTCACCAAAAGGATAAAGGGACTCCAAAATCTGTCATATGCTGCCAGATTGAAGAAACTCCAGCTCTACTCAGTCGCATACCGTCTGCTCAGAGGTGACATGTGCCTGACATACAAGGCCATGTCCAACCCGGAATTAATGGACATGCTCCACCTCAAAAATCCAAATCCACCAAAACCACTAGAGCAAGCGACTTAAACCTTAGCACGGATATAAATAGGATGTGCTGGAGGGATAGATTTATCACTCAGAGACTCCCTATGCTGTGGAATAAAATCCCGGTCCATGTGAGGCAGAGCACCTCGCTGACTCTGTTCAAGAGAAATCTAGACCTGTGGATGGGAGATCATAGGTTTACCCCGGGAATCATCTCTGTGTCACTGCTGGACAGAGGCACAACAAACTAATGGGCACAGTATTTTTTCATATAAGGGGTGGCGTAAGCCACAAAAATTTGGGCTAGGCTTATAAATGCCTTAGGGCAGATAGCCTAGTATAAACCTATGAACCTATGAACCTATGTAAGACACTTGCTTTCCTTGAATTCTATCCGTAGAAAGAAAACAAGCAGATGAATGAACCATTTAGAACATGTGCTACTCTTAAGGCATACTGAGTTTTTGTTAAACAAAAGGCCGTCAATTTGCAATACGAGTTCACATGTACTAATAAAAATGAAAAGAAATACCTCAGTGCTACTCTACATTACCGTGTATATGCATTATGCATATAATTAATCTTGCAACTCTTTCTTTACTATAATGCACTCGAACATAAAGACTTTACAATTCTTATTAACCTACTTAGATCAGTCATCTCCTTGCGCACTACTTTGTAGATAATGTTCAAATTGCACCATTTGGCTCCCCTACTGAAATGTCAACATTCGTGAAGCCAAGTGCTGACACACTGAGGAAAAAAAAAAAAAAAAAAGATAAAAAATCCAGATGAAAAGCAAATTTTGATCCTCACTCTTCTCTTTTAAACTTTTTTGCAGGACGGGGGCTTTCCCTTTGTACCCCTGCCCTGATGTGGGGCACAAGCTGCAGGGGCAAGCATCTCACAGTCCCAAACTTCTATATACCAATTCCAAGATCATCGTACCTCAGAGAAAAGGGAATATTCAGGGAAATGGTCATCTTGGACTTGCATATACTAAGTCTGTTTTTACAGGTCTATGTTTGCACATCGAAAAAAATTACAGCGAATGGCTATTATTCAAATGTCAACCAGCAAATTTTAACATACCGAAAAAGCTCAACAGCGAAAAACAAGTCATTAAACTAAACAGTATATCATTCAGACTCTGCAAAAGAAAACACAACCGCTAACTGTAGAACGTACTTAGCGGGAGCAATAGCTTCTCAATGGTCAAGCAGTCTCACATGGGCGTCTTTTCACGATATTTAAGAGGACATTATAGTATTAACACAGCATAGCATAAACAGTACTGGAAATGAAATCATAGGCAAGTCGTTCTCGCAAACATAGTAGAAGAAACATTTGCATTATGTTTTCTTAATGTCCCACCAGTTATAATTAATTATAGGTGTGGGTATAGGCAGATCGTGAGATTCTGACCCACGTAGCAGAAAAATGCTATCTAAAATAAAACAAGTGACTTTGATGTCGCTTGGTAATGGCAGCATGGTAGGACTCAGAACATATGTAATTACGTTAGAGCATTATGCAATCCACAAAAGCAGACATTTCAGTTCAATACATACAGCCATAACAGTGCTTTATATCCAAGCACTATCAAACAGCCAGTACAAGTTCTATGGCACACAGTAACATACAGTGTAGTACATGTAATCTACCTATGCCTAGTAAGTAGTGGAAAGTACATAGGATAGGGTGGAATCCATGCAATTAAACAAAAATAATAGTTACAGCTACCTGGTGTGCACACTGAACGAGTTGCCAGAGATGTTCAGGCCACGGGCAGAAAGCAGTTCATCTTCAGTCAACTCATACTTTGATAAGTTAAAAATCACCTCCTCGTTTGACTCCTGGTGACTGGTCAATGTTTGTTTATCCCCTTTTCATCGTTTTCCAAGCTCTGCATTCTTGCCCTTGGTCTGGGCATTGAAAGGGGCTGTTCTAGCAGTAGTGGAAAATCCACAGGATTGAGCGCTCTTATGAGGTAAGCATCAACAGTAGATGTAAAAGAACTGTTCTTGTTAATAACGGGTTCAGTTCCATTGTTAATAAAAAGAAGTTATGTACTCACCATAATGTTCCATGTTTGTAGTCCGTCTCGCCTTTCATTCTTGCATATGAGATCGGAGCCAAGACTCGGCCTAATTTCAAGAGTAGAACTAAAGGAGTACTCCAAGCTGTTTAAAAAGAGATTTGACAGATTTTAGTAAAGAGAACGTTTTTGTTTGTCGCAAAGAGAAAGCGATGACCAATAAGGAGGTATTAGATCTCACAAACCCCACTTTGGAAGAAGTGCTAGTTCAAGTGCAATCCTCAGCACTTTTAACATCGAATTGTGACTGCTGTACACAAGAAGCTCAAACAGTACATGTTCTGTAGTCCTATCTCGCCTTCATTCTTACATATGGGATTGGAGCCGATCCTCGGCTCCGACTCGGCCTAATTACAAGCTGGAAGACTTCTAGTTGGCTCGTGGCTGGGTAGGTATCCCATGGTGCACCAGTACAATCCCCAGATCTTGTTTGCTGCTAACTCACAGACATAAGAACAAAACACAGAAAGAAGATCATAATAAAAGTTATCCAGTGAAAGATTACAATCTTTTATCTGTCTCCAGGTACTTTCAGGATGGCGGTAGAAGGGTAGGTTCATAAGAATGAAGGGCAAGATGGACTACAAACATGGAACGTTATGGCGAGTACGTAACTTCTTTATGTTCTGTAGTTCTATCTCACCTTCATTCTTACATATGGGACAGCGTCCCTAGCACCTTATTCTTGGATGGCTCAAGGAAAAATACTCCCGAGTACCGTGGAACCAAAGGATGCTCTACCCCTGGAGGTTAGATCCAATTTGTAATAAGTAATAAATGTGTAAAAGGTAGCCCAAGTTGCTGCTGCACAAATATTATCAAGTGGAACCCTAGCCTGAAAGGCTGCAGAGGTAGACTGAGATCTAGTAGAATGAGATTTGATTTTGAAAGGTAAAGGTCTACCCTCAGAGGTGTAAATGTAAGCTATACAGCTAGAAATCCAATTTGAGAGGGTCACTTTAGAAACTGGTAAACCTGACCTGGATTTGGAGAAGGAAATGAATAATTGATCTGATTTCCTGAATTCCTTTGTCCTGTGCAAATAAAAACGTAATTTCCTATGGACGTCCAACTGATGAAACCTGTATTCTGCTGCACTGGAGTGGTTTGGAAAGAACACTGGGAGTTCTATGGGCTGGTTCAAAGTGTCATGGGAACAGACCTTGGGGACAAAGGAAGGATTAGTACAAAGAGATACCCTGTCTTTGTGAAAAATCAGGTAAGGGGGTTTTACAGATAATGCTTGCAACTCTGACACCCATCTGGCAGATGTGATGGCCACCAGTCTTCCAAGACAAAAATTTCAGAGACGATGAATGAGAAGGCTCAAAGGGTGGAGACGTCAATTTGGATAGCACAACATTAAAATTCCATGAGGCAACAGGTTCTTGAAATGGGGGTCTTAATAAAGTGGTGCCTTTGAGGTAGGTTTTGCATAGCCTATGTGACATCAGATTAGAAATTGCTGCCAACTGAACCCTGATAGTGGCAGCCGTAGATTCATGGTGGAAAAGCTCAGACAAGAACTCCGAGGGTCAACATTCATTTTCTCAGCCCAGATAGAGAAATTCCTCCATTTGCTGGAATAAAGTCTCCTAGTGGAGGGTTTATGAGAGGACGTTAGTATACGAGTCACAGAGGGTGAGAAGTCGTGAAGCCTGACTAGGGATGGAACTGGAGCAGCCAAACTGTCAAACTGAGGGTGTGTAAAGTGGGATGAAGCAAGCTTGACATGTGCGTCAAGAGATCTGGTACTGGGTCCAGAATCCAAGGATAGTCTAGGAGAAGAGGCCCGAGAAAGGGGAACCAAACCTGACGAGGCCAGTAAGGCACAATGAGGATCAGTTTGCTTCCCAGTCATTTCACTTTCTGAATAATCTTGGGTATGAGAGTAAAGGAGGAAAAGCATAAAGGAGACCCAGGGAACAATCGTGAACAAGTGTGTCTCTGGGTGACTCCCCCTGAGGGGGGATGAGGGAGAAATAGCTGCTGCATTTGGCATTGATCAGGCTGGCAAAGAGATCGCAGCAAGGCTGTCCCCATCTGCAGAAAATCTGCTCTGCAATATCCTGTTTCAGAGACCACTTGTGAGGCATCAAGATTGCCCAGCTGAGCTTGTCGGCTATCACGTTGGTTGTCCCTGGAATGTGCGTTTCCACCAGAAAATACTGGGAAGATATTGCCCATTTTCGAACTCGAATGGCCTCTTGAGAGAGTGGGTATGATCTGGTTCTGCCCTGTTTGTTGATATACCATACTACCGACATGTTGTCCGATTGTATTGCAATTGTTCCCAGAGGCAAAAGATCGTGAAGTGCTTGCAACACCAGGAGCACCGCCCTCATCTCTAGAATGCTGATATGCAGATGAGTCTCGTGATCTTGCCATGTGCTTTGGACAGTCCTGCCTAGATAATGCCCCCCCATCCTATCCGTGAGGCATCCGTGGTCACAGTGGCAATGGGTTGGCGAGGAACAAATTAATTGCCCATGGTTAACTGATTGGGTAGAGTCCACCAAATGAGGTCCTTCTTGCAAGAGTTTGTCAGCAGTATGTGATGAGATAATGGTAGGTGCTGAAAGGACCACTGGGACGAAAGCAGCCACTGAAGAATCCTCAGGTGTAGTTTGGCTAGCGGTACTAGTAAAATGGTGGAAGCCATGGTCCCTAGAAGCTGCAGAATAGTGCTGGCCTTGACATTTCATAAGGGAAGAAGACGTTGAATTTGAAGAACCAGATTCTGTGTTCTTTCTACAGGAAGACGAGCCAACATGTTTACTGTGTCTAACTCTGCACCTATACAATTCACAGATTGAGAAGGCAATAATGCAGATTTTTCCCAATTTATAGAAATCCCCAACTGGGCACAAAGTTGTATGGTAGGGTCCCTGTTCTGAAGAATTAGATACCTGGTGGGGGTGGTCAAGAGATAGTCGTCCAGATACGGAAACACCTGGAATCCTCGACGTCTCAGGTGAGCTGTCCCTACTGCCATACACTTGAACACCTTGGGGGCTGTAGTGACACCAAAGGGCAGAGTCAAAACTGGCAATGACTGGCTCCCAGCCAGAAGCGTAAATGACTCCTCGACACCCTGTCCATTTTTATGTGGTAGTAAGCGTCTTTGAGATCTATCGAGCACATCCAATTGTCTTTCCCTAACAATGGGAGAATAGACTGCAATGTCACCATCCGGAACGTCCTTCTTTACTGATTCGTTCAATCTGCTGAGGTCCAAGATGGGCCTCCAGTCCCCTGTATGCTTTGGCACTAAAAAGAATCTTAAGATGCGGATCCTATTTGGTCTGCTGGGATAGTTTGGATGACTCTTTTTGTCAGCAACTTGTTCACCTCCACAGTTGCCCGATCCCTGTTTTTGGGTGGAACATCCGGGATCCTCTTGGGAACATGAGGTGGACGAGAAAAGGGTATGACATAACCTCTGGTAATAATTCTTTGTACCCATTTGTCTTGAGTGATACTTAGCCAGGCTTCTGGATACAAAGAAATGCGACCCCCGACCGGCTCCAGAGAAGCAAAGACAGGCCCCACATCAGGAGTGCTGGTAAGGCTGGCCCCAAAACAAATCGCGGCCTCCTTGGTTTTGCGGTTATACAGAAGTTATACAGAAAAACATGCAGGAAAAATAATATTCTGCATCGTGCTAGCATGCATCCTAGGCACATTACAAAAAATGTGGTAAAGAACCAGGTACTTCGACGTATGAGATTGCATACAGATGTGGAAAGTTTAGAAGAGGCACTTGATACATTGTGCATAGATCTTAAGAGTAGGGGTTATAAAATTGATGAAATAGATAAAGCAATAAAGGAAGTGAGTATGCTAGATTGGACTAGAAAGAAACCTTTCTTTTCTGATATGTCTCCTATAACCCGAAAGGATAGTAAGACTGTAGGTACTAAAGTGGTGAATAGGATGTGTTTGACTTTCTCTGGTGATGTCAATAAGATTTGAGAGATTGTGAAAAGGAACTGGCCTATTTTACTAACAGATCCTGAAATAAGTAAGGTTATAGAACATGTTCCCTAAGTTAGCTTTAAGAATAGTAAAAATCTAAAGCAACACTTGTGTTATAAACATAATAGGTCCTATGAACGGCTCACCTCACAACGAAAGGGTACATATGCCTGAAGTACTTGTAAAGCTTGTTGTAATATCTGGTCCACTTGTACGTTTATGCATCCTGTATACTCTAAGTCCATAGATTTTTCTTTTTATGCAGACTGGTGTACCAAGAATATAGTGTACATGGCTAAGTGCAACCCATGTAACAGTTTTTACATAGGTAAGACTAATCGTATGTTGAAGGAGAGAGTATTGGAGCATTTGAATGATATACATAATAACAAATTGACTAATGCACTAGCCAAACATGTATTTGAATGTGGAGTGAACCATAACTTTAAGTTTTTAGTTTTACAAAAGATTAATTAAAGCTTAAGAGAGGGAGATCTATGTAATGAGACAGAGTATACTGAACTCAGATGGATTGTTGATTTTAAAGCATATGTTCCATCAGGCTTGAACAGTGCTGTCTCCTTAAAACCTCTTTTGAAAAAATGAGGTTTGCATCATTAGTCAACAGCCACCAGGCTTGAACAGTGCTGTCTCTTTAAAACCTCTTTTGAAAAAGAGAGGTTTGCATCATTAGTCAATGCTTGCTTTTATTGGTTGCTGCTAGTATTTAAAACATTATGTGATTATGTTCTGTTTTATTAAGGTCTGAAGAAAGCGCTTACCTATATTTTGTGCTTGTGCATTGAAGTATTTTTACTCTCTAGCCGCAACGCCTTATTATTTTACATTTCGGAAAGAAACTTATTTGGTCTCCTGGGGACTGGCTCCACGGCATCAGGAGTATCCCACACCTTCCGACTAACTAGCTCCATCAGTTCATCAAAAGGTGGAGACACTCAAAAGGCTGAAGGTTGAGACTCCTCATCAGAAGGGGTGACAGTGGGCCAGCTGCACCTCTGTTTAAGGATTTCCAGGATGTCTATGAAGGAGACATCATCAGAGGACGACTTGGGGGATCCTTATGACTCCTCGAGATCAGTGTCAGTGGTCAGAGACTCATCCTGGAAGTCTACATGCTTCCTCTCACATGTTGTCTTCCATGGGGGCTCCTGGGAAGGATATTCCGGGGAGGTCTCGGAAGAGTGGGGGCCACCAGCCAGTGTCTCCTGAGGCTGCGGGTCTCTGCTGTCCAGGGAGGGAGTAGGAGCTGAGACAGAAGTAGGTGCCCTAGGGGGGAAGAGTGTCGGTACCCCTGGTAGGAGCTGAAGATCGGGACAGCACACTCCTCATTATCTGAATGCAGACCTCTACGGCTCCAAAGACCTCCTCGGCTCCGAAGGGGCCAAGGGTGCCATTGGCTCCGAAACAGACTTTGGATCTGAACTCACCCTTGTCGACTCGCTGAGGAGGCTCGGAACCGAAGAGGTTCGATTCCAGGCATCCCTGTTGGGGCCACCCGGGGACCTTCGGCTCCTAGACACCACGGACGGCACCGAGAGTATCAGAGCAGGACTTGGCTCCAAAACAACCACAGAAGACGTTGGAACCGAGGGTTCCACCAGCGGTACCAAAGACTCCGGCTCTGAAAGACCAGTATTGCTCAGAGGAAGAATCACCGAAGGGGGCATAACGGACTCAAGTGGCTCCAGAACTGACTGGGTCGGAGCCAACAATAATTTCGGTAAGGCAGACGACTTCAAAAGTCTCAGTACTACCCTCTCCACATTTCTTCCGATAAACTCCTGGAAGACCTGGAGGACAGAGTAGGAGAATGGGATCTCTGCAGTATTGGTGACTTCAATGTAGGGGAGACCGGTAATGGTCCCAAAGACCAGCTCTGTTGAAAACTCTCAGTGGTAGGCTCCGAGCTACTTGGTGCCGACCTTGTAATCACAGTAGTACAACTCTCAATTGGCTCTGAACTCTGTGGACAAAGAACATTGTTAAGGGTCAGATGTACTGTGTAGCTAAACTCAATACTTCTGATTTGAATATGTTCAATCAGCTAGAGTCTATTGCTGATGATTTTTACAAACGTGGATATCATGACTCTGAAATTTCATTAGGATGTGTTGATGTCATCTAACACCGTACAGAAAGATTTCGCAAGACCCACCTTTTTTCCGGTTAAGTGTTGTAGACCTAATTATACGAATAAAAGAGAAATAAGATGCATGTTGACCTTTAATAAGAAAACATCTGTAGTACAAAAGGTCATAAATAAGTATTGGCCTATTTTAGCAGATATACCAGAGTTTAACAACATTTTTCCAACACGACCTAATTTTGGTTATAAACGCAGTACTTCTCTTAAGCAATTGCTATGTTATAAGAAACAACCCAAAGGTTGTTTTAGGTGTCCAAGTATAAAGTTAGGCACTTTTAAATGTAATGATTGTATTTATTGTGATTATATTTATTTTCAAAAGGTTTTTTAAGTACCCTGTATTAGATTGTGATTTTATTTTAAAAGCTTATGGAAACTGTAATACTTGTAATTTAGTGTACATTGCGTCATGTGTAGCATGTAATGGTTATTACATAGGTATGACCAACAGGAAGTTAAAAGAACGTATAGGTGATCACCTTTCAGAAATAAGATGGAAAGTAAACACTAATGCATTACATAAGCGCATTTTAGATAAGGGTGATACGTATAGTTTTAAATTTGCCATTTTAAAGGTTATTTATTTACCACTGCATGGTGGTGATCTTTGGTGGTGAACTCTTTACAGAACATGAGTAGATGCAATGGATACTTAGGTTTAGAGCACACCTACCACCTGGACTAAATGGTACTTTTACCTTGAAACCTTTACTTAATTGTTTGTATGAGAAAGTTTGATTATCTTATTTAATTATTTAGTTTCTTGTCATGTAATTTTTTGACTATTTACATACAACTGTGTGTCTCGCTGTTATATTCGTTGCCTGAAGAAGCCATTTGGTAAAAGCTAGTCTTGCACATTAAAAGAAGACTCGTTTGCAGTGGTTTACAGTGGATTATTTTTCTTCAGTTTACTTTTTGTTATACCTGCTGGATTTACAACCATTCACAATTGTGATTTTTTTGCAGTGTGACTATATGGCAGTTTACTCCGTTAACCACTGTATTCTACTTTCCAAGTTGATCACCCTAATGCTGTCTCCTGCAATATGGACACTACAACATTTATTGTATTAAAATGGGCCTCACAGAGCAGCAGTTATGCTAATGAGGTTATACAGTGCTATTGTCTCTGAATTGCAGCTATAACACAATGCATTAGTCAGAGCTTTGATGCTCATATCAGTCAGTTCCACGGCTGGGAGGCCAATTACAATGTACACTTACGTACATGGCCAGCTGAGTGGTGTTCTTTTGCATCATACTACCACTCTGCCCAACAATAACCATCACACAGTGTCCAACACATGTGGCTGTGAACACTCATCTACCATTTTTATCCTTTTTCTGACCTGTGCAGTTGGCCTGAACTCCTAAAACACCAAGTTTTAAAAGGCTCAGGCCAATTTCAAACATAACAAAGATCTTCCTACACAGGCTGTAAAGGGATGACAGGGAGCACCTGTCGATGGAGTATAAAGATCTCTTCTATAAAACCGATGTCTGGCACCAGCTTGCAAGGGCATTTCATGATGCCACTGGCACCACCCACCCTGGCGATCATTGCAGGTGGGAGTACAGTAACCTGCACAGGTGCCACCTAGACCTACTCCATTACTGGGAGACTGAGGTTAAGGACAGGGAACCACGTTATTATTGCAAGAATTCTGTGCTTCTTTTGTCATTGTACATTTGACCTATCACCTACATGTGTAACTGCCTTCTGTTGTCAGGGATATGCTGCGATGATTACTGTTTATGTTTTATAATGGCTAAAGAAACAGACAGACAGGCCTGTATAAGGAGGTATGACGGGCTCTCCAGGTAATGACCTAAGTTCAGTTTTATAGCAGTCTGTACTGTACTATTTTAGTAAAATATAAATACACATGTACTGGTTTGCTGTATCTTCATTTTTTCTGTCTCCCTTTTAATACAGGATCAGCTATGGTGTAGGCTGTGTTGAAAAAGTGGCTACTGTACTCTCTAACAGCCTCAGTGCCCTTCCCTGGGTCCTCAGGCCTGCCTCAATACAGGTTGGCCAATCACCCTGTGGAAGAGGAACAGAAAGGTTTACTGGGGCCTCTGTGGCCCCCTCTCAGCAGGGTAGAAAGGCTCCATTAAGAGTGGTCCAGAGCCATCCTTCTGGGTCTCACAGTGGGGGATGCGGCAGCAGGTGAAGGCTAAGGTGGACTAGTAACTGGAAGCTATCATTATCACCATGAAGTGGATCCTTGCAAAACTGACCGAGCTGCCTGGTTAGCAGCCCCATCCGTTGATCAACTATAGGTGGCACCCACCCATTATGCCAGCCATGGAGATAAGATATTTGGGTGGGTTCACCGTCTGGGATTCTCACTCCTTATGTTCCCCATCACTGTGTTCCCAATTCCTCCCATGATATCAATTCAGTCTTGTTCAATATTTGTCTATCACCTGCCATTATGCATCTGTTCACTGCTTCACATCATGTGTCAGTGCTATCCCCACCAGTCGTGTTTGTCTGCCCCTTCTTCCTTTCCTATACCCTTCACCCTGCCTGCACTTTTTCCTTGGTAATTCCTCCTCTATCCCTCTTTTTTTAACAGTCGTATTAAACTGTTACTTAAGATATAGGCAAATGTACATTAACAGAAAAGAAAACAAACCAGATAAATATTACACATATATATACATGTATACACACACACACACATTATATATATATATATATATATATATATATATACATACATACATATATACATATATATATATATATATACATATACACACACAGACACATTTTTTCGTTATAACATCTGTCATTCTGTCCAAAATTTCACAACTCCTGCCTTCCCTTAAACCTCACTCCTTTTTCTACACATTATTCTGCCTGTATTGTTCCCACAGATTCCATTTATTTCTAACTAAGTTTCTTCTGTCCTCTTCTAAAGATTAAACTTCCAGTTCTTTTATCCCTTTTACAATATTCCATACTTCAAATACATCAAAATGGTTTAGATTTTGATTTCCATTTTATAATTGCTTTTTTGTCAGCCAATAGATTTAAACTCAAGGCCGTACTGTGTCTAGGTAATTCAGATCTTGAGTCCCAGCTCCAAAGAATCATTTCTTTGATTACAACCATTTGCTCCAATATAAAGTATTCTGTAGAGGGAATTTTTAAAATCAGCCATCTCATTACACACCTAAAAAACATGCTCCAGCTACTTTTTCTTCCTCAACACGCATTTGATATTTACCCGAGGAAAAATTTCAGTGAAGTTTGCTTGTGGTATCCTCCTCTACCCTTCTTAATAAAATAAAATTAAAAAAACAGGCACCAGTACTCCCTAAAAAGTATACATGACATTCCCCACACCCATCTTCTTTTCTAATGTCCTTTTGTGTGTTCCTCAACTTGCTCTTCTTCATTTCAGGCTTTAATATCTCCCACTTTTCCCCATTTATTTATTTTTATTTTATTTAACTTTTGTTAACCGAGAAAATCCAACTTGGAACGAAGCCAATTTTCAGCAGATGTCCAGGGAGAAACGCTCCAGATGCATGTTTTTGTAATGTGGGAGGAGACCGGAGCACCCGGAAGGAAACCACACAAACACAGGGAGGACATGCAGACTCCGCACAGAAGGCACTCCAACAGAGAATCAAACTGGAAAACCTCTTGCTGTGAGGCAACAACGCTACTGCTGTACCGTCCATATGATGAAATAATTAGGCAATTTGCTGCAGTGCCCTTGTATTGTATGCCATCAGTTCTCGAGTTGTGCTATGTGGTGCTACACTGTACGCGTGAATGCGCAAAGCTTTGTGCACGATACCGGTCTGATAGCATCCATTTGGTCACATGACTACCCACATAATACTCATTCCAGCAACACTGATAGTGAAATTATCATGGTTGCAAAGTTTTATTATGCAGTCCTGTGCCCAACATGACACTGCTATGCTGGCACTTGTGCATACATAAGCGACATTATGCAACATCACATATTCTCTGCACTGTTTACCACTGTGAAACAGCATCATGCTTCATTCTGAATATCCCCATGATACGATGGCCATTAGACTAGTAACCTCCTATGATACATACATTATCTGCATACATAAATATACATTATATATGTATACATAGAGACACTCACAAACACAAATGCAGATATGCATCACTGTAACAGTGTAGTGGTTCTCGCAGCATGGTGCATTGAAATGATGTACAATAATGTAAATACTGTCTGTAAACAGTATAAACAGAACTGCTACCTTAAAAACCTATATACATATTGTGGAAAAACGCCGTACACAGAGCTGCAGGCACTTTTTTTGTATTAGGCAGAAAGGATTCCTACTTTGTTTACTCAGCAAGACTAGTTATATAATTAAATGGTGTTTAAAAGCAAGGGCTGTAATCCAAAAAACAGAGAAGTTGAACTTTCATGCACAGGGAATGGTTCCCTGAAACATCAGTTATGGGTGTCATGGTACAGTCAGTGGAATAATTTGCTGTGTTCAAGGGTAGAAAGCCCCTGGACATCTTCCAAGAGGAAGACAGAAAGTCCAAGATAAAATATAATAGTGGTAAATACTTGTATCTACTGGAGACAAATGATGAACTGTCATTTACTAAAAAGTCATTGCAGCCCTTGCTTTAGGAGGCTCATGGATTACAATCAAGAATGTACGTTCAGGCAAGTAGTCAGTGCTTTTGATTCATTTTTCTGTCTTTATTTCTGTTTGGACTAAAAATGGGAATATTTTGATATGCTTATAGAGTCTGGTGCTTTTTTCTTATATTTATCCGTTTTATTTATTTGTGTTTTGTTTTCCAGGGTAGTGAGCTGATCAAAATAGGACCATCAGCAGGGTAAGTCGGAGTTGCAGACAAAATAGAAACAACAAAAATATTCCATAGGTTCATAGGTTCGTACTAAGCTAACTGCCCTTGCAAGCCATTTTAAGCCTAGTCAATTATCCCTTGTGAGACACAAACCCTGCACCTTGTGTTTGTAAGGCAAACACCTTAACCATTAGGCCACCCTCCCAATCCATACCTACCAGAATTAGTTAGGCAAAGACAGTGATACAATTACATACAAGTAGAGACAGAGAAGTCATATTTTGATTCATATTTTATGCCAGACACCCTTGTTTTACAATTCATTGTATGCACAAAGTATATCCATTTGAGCAAAACTGCCCCATGTGGAGAGAAAAGCGTTACTGTGTTGTGTGCTGTAAGTAAAGCTGTTTTAAGCATTGCTGTTAGCTTCTGAGAGCAGTGCATCAGCCATGCACGCACATTTATGTCACGGTGATGGCAATTACTACAAACCACTGTTGCTATAACTAAAAGTAGGGTGTCGACAGCCAAAACCATGGCAATGCCATAGTTTCACCACAGAAACAACGGACCAGGAAGGAAAACCTTAAGGCATGCCTGATAGCTTCTGAGTGGTACCCCACCAGTAAAGATGGGACAAAGGTAACTAGACTAGCATCGTCTCAGCATTCCTTACTGAAGAACCTTCCTTTTCAGACAAAGAAGGATTATGAAAAAGCAAAAAAAAAAAAAAAAATTCAGAAACAGTATTATCTCCAAGATACAAGCTGAAAAGTGTCACATCTGAATATTTTCTCCTAATAAAACTGTAATATCTATGTTATGCAACTTAAAGCATGTACATAAAATGTGGTCAGATCCTGGGGGTCTATGTACTAAAAGTAAAATGACAGAAATTAAGTTAGAAACCAGAATGCAGAGACCACCAGTAAAAGTCAAGCTGCTGTTAACAACTGCAAAAATAATATCAGCCTATGTACTTGGTTAAATAAGTCCTTTAATTTTAATGACCATGATTTTAAATCTGCTGGCACTGTAAACCAATCAATTACACAACCTGAGCAAATATTACTCAAGTGTACCAAACTTCAGCTAGAAATAAGTTACTTCAAGGAGTTATTTGGTTAAAAATAGTGCCTAAGGGTCTGATAAATTTTAAATTTCCCAACAGGCTCCAACCTAACTCAGACCTACATAATGAAGCTTTTGATTTATTTAATAGACAAGGTCTTGAATTCTTGGGAGGTTATAATAAAACACAATGAAAGACAGGTGGACAAACTCGTCCAACAGGCTACAATATTTGATACTAATATCACTAAAGACTTGTTGTTTAACCAGCATCACCTTGCATATGACAATGTTTTTCTTCATTTAGATAAAGTAAGCATTAAAATCAAGGCGAGAAGAGAGAAAATAATCACTACAGATTCCAACGAGTACAAAAATGGGGTAGCTTATCCCACACCAAAGGGTGCTGAACCTGTTGGCCCTCCCAACCACTACTCAATCAACTTCAAGGAAATCCGGAAGAGGTATTAAATGAGGAACTCCCTTTAGAACCAACAACACTGAGATGCTCAGAGCGTTTGCAGAAACAAAGGGGAGAACAACAAACATACAGAGGAGAGGAACAATTTCCAAAATCAGAAGAGGGTGCGAGGGAGGAGGATATCTTGAATGCCTCGCTCACTTCTTTGCAATTTTTTGGTGACTACAGTGAGCAAACGGGACCTGAATTCATCAGTGATATCAAAGGTGACTTTTCAGTTTACAACTACTCTAGTAATGAGTACAATGTTAGCGTAGTGGAATTGCTTTGTAGAGGCTTAACATTTGTTGCCACTGCATGAGCAAAATTTGAACAGTTGTTTATTGACTTCAAACTGAATATTAGGAAATTAAATTTCAAATTTTTGTTTGATAATACGGAAGAGTCTTTTTAACCCACCCCCAATGCAAGTTCTGGTCTGTTTGAGAAAATGTGTATGTTTGACTTTAGGCAGTTGCGGTCTACTAATATAAAGAACAGTGTGGAACTAAATCTTTCAAAAAGTGAGTGGTAATTGCTCAAAAAGTTAAGCCACGACAAGCAGATACTGGTAATGAAACCCGACAAATGGTATGGGGGTTATAATTATGAATAAAGATGATTATTTTAATTATTTGAAAATACATTTATTAATCAATGATTTGTACAAAGAAGTATCACAAAACTGTGTTTATGGGGCATATTAAAGGATAGATTACTAGTCAGAGGACATGTTTTCTCAAGGTCAAATAAGTCTTGACGAATACAATTTCCTGAAAGTTAAACATCCAATTGTACCATCTACCTTCGGTATTCCAAAGACACATACCATTAAGACCTATTGTTGATGGGGGGGGGGAGCTGAAAACCCACCCTTTGGTCAAGTTTATAGATGTTAAGTTAAAAAACAGTCTAAAATCTTTTGAACAGCTCTGTCAGGATTCCTGGGACTTTCTAATACATTTTTGAATGACACTATATTTTTAACAGTAGACGTCCAGAATGTGTTTAATGTGATTCCCCATAAGGAAGGCCTACAAGCTTTTCATGAATTTCCGGTTGGCTTTTCAGGGCTTAACAAAAATGATATTAACACTCTTTGTATGTTGATGGAAATGGTACTAAAAACCAAACTACATCTTTTTGGAAGGCCAATACTTCCTACAGAAAAAAAGGTGTCGCTATAGGGGCCTCATATGCCCCCATATTTGCAAACATCGTTATGTTACACTGGAAAAAAGAACATATTTTTCAAAAGTTCCAAGAAGCTCCTTGGTCCCTTTATGTCCGCTTCCTGGATGACATTTTTATTTCATGGGAGGTGGGCCTAAGTGAGCTACAAAAATTTATAGAGTATTTGAATTCAACCTCTAGTTTTTTGAAATTCACTTATATCTATGATCCATCATACATACATTATCTGGACATTGAGATTACCAAAGATGCTGTCCAACAGAGAATTACTAGTAATAATTGCAGAAAAAGTACGTACTCTAATAGTATGTTACACTATACGAGTTGTCATCCTGAAAAACAGAAAAAGGAAAAGTGAAAGGACAATTCATGCATTTAGCATATATGCTATCAGAGGATGAACAATTCTAGGTAGAGTTTTAAAAAACTGACCACAATGTTCACAGCTAGAGGATATTTATTTATTTTTTATTTAACATTTGTTAACCAGGAAAGTCCGACTTGGAACGAAGCCAATTTTCAGCGGAGGCCAGGGGAGAAAGGCTCCAGATGTATGCTTTTGTAACGTGGGAGGAAACTGGAGCACCCAGAGGAAACCCACATGAACACAGGGAGGACATGTAAACTCTGCACAGAAGGCACTCCAGCTGAGAATTGAACCGGAGAACCTCTTGCTGTGAGGCGGCAATGCTACCGCTGCACCTTTGCGCCATCCAATATGCAATCCAGTCGGGCTAGTTGTTACTTTATGTGAAGAAGTTAAACAAAAAAGAACCCATGGGGTTATATGTACCCATAATTCGAGCCCATGAGCCATTTAAATTTAACAGGAGCACAGATGTAAATACAAATGTTTTTCAAGACAGTTGGGACAGTGTTAGCATTACGAAAATTTTAAAGAACAGCTGGAAAATGTTTAATTGTTTTGAAAATACTAAAGAAACAGTGGGAATAGGGCACAGAATGGTATTCAGGAAAGGTAAATCCTTGAAACAACATCTTGAAGGCCAGAATAGAGAAGGTAAGGGGGTACCAACAAACAAAAAGAGGGGTATGTGTTTTTTGTACCCAATGTAAACATATACTAGAGAAAGATTATGTGACAATTAATGGGCTGAACATTTTTTTCAGATTTCCACTGTAACTGCAATACTTCTTGCATAGTTTACCTAGCCAAGTGTCAAGAGTGTGATGGTTTTTATCTAAGAAAAACCAAAAGAAAATTTTGAGATAGAATATATGAACATTTCTTGGTTGTGAAAAAAACAAAAAGGGAATCCAATGCTTTATTTAAACACCTATCAAAATTTCCTACTCACATATTTTTATTCTTAGGTTTGGACCTAAAGAATAGTACAGGGGGCCTTGGTATGATTTACTTGAGCTGTGTGAACTCAAATGGCAAATTAGATTAAATGCCCAAACATCTCCTGGTTTGAATGATGGATTATCACTGGTTAGTGTTTTAAGGTTGCGTTCATATGATGTGTAACATTTTTTTTGGTCACATGAAGTTACTTTTTCTTTTTTAAATGTATGTTTCGTTAACAAATTTAATCAGTGGATTTACACCTAATATAAATGATTATGAACTGGAGGGCTTTGATTGGTTCTGATTAATTACCTGACTGGCAGAGAAATATTTAAATGTGAACACTGCATTTATTTCTGTGTTCTAATGAAATCGTGGTTATACTCGATGAAAGAGCTTAATACTGTTTTTTCTACAATAAAGTTTCCTGTGGTTATTACTGGTGGTCTCTGTGATCTGGTTTCTAACTTCATTTTGGAGTATTCAAAATAACATTTCTGTTAGCCATTGATAATTTTAAAATGGCTTTGTGGGAGTTTAAAATTGACTCTAAGGATGATAAATATATAGAAAGATTGCTATGTGACAAAGCCATTTTTTAAAACTGATCAGTCTAAACCTGTGGTAAATCATGTGTCAAATTCTGGTAATAAAAGTATCACTTGCAGACATGCTCCATTTTACATGTGGGCAAAGGAAGCAACAGCAATAAATTCTGAATTAGGCACAGTAACAGTATTATACTTCTAAAAAACTGTAACTAGTGAAAAAAAGTGTGTTATTAATGATGTTAAGTCTATGGAATATCATGAACTGTTTACAAGAATAGTAGGAGTAACTTCACTATTGTGCTATCAAAATTAATTAAATGCAATGTTTCAATTAATGGCATGGAGCTACAGAAAGTACTACATTCAGGCAGTATGATCATGCTAATAAAGGCACAGTAGATATATAAAAAAAAGATCTTTACTAAAAAAGCTACTTAGTCTGCATTAACACAGACAGAAAACAGTATCTCATTTATCTAGAAATACAAACTGTGTTTGGGCAGATATTTCATCCTGTTGCATTAGTTTCCAATTTAACACAACATTATCAAAAGCGAAATATTTTTCAGTATTTCAAGTACTTCTTGAAGCAATAGGGAGAAGGTACTCCTTTTGACATACCATCTAGTTAGGGTAGGGAGGACAGCCAACAAATGAAAAACCTACAGTTACATCTCTGCTCAACAAGGAAAAAGGCCTGGAAATGACCACAAATACACAAGAGTATATGAATCTAACAATCATGAAGGGACCATGTTGGAAAGCCCCAAATGTATACAAATTTGATTAAGGATACACAGAAAGACGAAGAACCAGCACATTTCCAAAACATTTTTAAAGCAATATGTCAGCACATGCCCAACGCAGAACAGAAGGAAATGAGCCAGTAGAAATATGTAGTTACATAACGCACTGCAACCTAAACGTAATAGCAGTAACAAGAAAAACTGAAGAGAAGGAATCACTCACTGAAATGTACTTCAAGTAAATGAAGTTGGGAATCAGGAAAAAATACACAGCTTGATCAAAAAAATCTAAACACTCTGTGAAGTTAAAACATCTAAAACATGAAGAATTCTAAGCAACAGAGGAGTGTATCAACAAGACTTCACTAGTGTAGTAAAAAAAGAAACTAACTGCTCAGAATTCTAAACTCACTTCTGCTAGTGTACAACAGAAAACTAAGGTAAAGGAATCTTCTTCTTTCGGCTTTTTCCTGGTTAGAGGTCGCCACAGCGGATCACCTGTCCGCTCATGATTGGCAGTGGAGTTCTATGGTGTCGAGTTGCCAGCCCGGTGCCCAACCTTCCACAGAAGGCACACACATGCACACACTCACACCTAGGGCCAATTTAGGGTGTCCAATCCACCTACAGCATACCTTTGGGATGTGGGAGGAAACCGGAGCACCGAGAGGAAACCCACGCGACCACAGGGAGGACATGTAGACTCCACACAGAAGGCACCCTAGCCGAGGATCGAACCGGAGAACCTTTTGCTGTGAGGTGGCAACGCTAACCGCTGCACCACTGCGGCCGCCCTACTAAGGTAAAGGAATATTCTGGGCAAAAGGAACATATTTTAAGTAAAAGAATATAAATTTTGTTCAGTTTCTCAGAGGGAGAGCAAGGAAAAGAAAAAAAAAAGCGAGAGGCTGACGCTCATTCACACAGATCCTAAATAAAAGAAAACAAGACTGGATAGTGTGTTCTGAAAAGACCAAATTACGTAGGACAGAGCTCATATGATATTTCTGTTGAGTCAAAATACAGGAACACTACACAGAAGAAAAAATAATTATACACATCACTTTTATAAAGAAAAAGGACAGGAAAGATAATAATGACTCCCTATTGTAATTCTGAGACTCAAGTGTGAGCCTCAAAATTACAATAATAAAAAGTCTGAAAATACAGAAGAACAGTGAAAGTACATCATTGTTCCCCCTTAAAGCTGTTTTCTGCAGGGGGGATTGCCCCCCCCATACACAATCTCCCCCATACTTGTAAATACCAATTTAGAGATCACAACACCTTAGAGTAAAAACAGCCAAGTTCATGACATAAAATAAAAATACAACATTTTACATCAAAACGTTTAAAGACAGGATTATGCAACATATACATGACATAAAGAAACTCAATGTTCCTAATGATTTAGCTAAATATACGAGTTTGATGGTAATGTGTTTTGATAGTAGCTCCAGGTGTGCGACAAGGTCCTGTGAGCAACATAACACAATGTAAGGAGTTAAATTAGATAACTAAAATTGAATGCAACCTCCCGCCCTTGTCTGAATGAAATGTGCAGCTTCAAACCAATTCTGAAATGGAGCGGGTTACATCACTAATCATAGGACAAGTATATTTAAACTGACATTTGTGTGTGGAATATTTTAATACTTGTAAAAGTATTTTGATATAAAACTCTATTGTTTTTGTTAATAAATGTATCTGTTGTGAGCTCATCTGCTTATTATTTTTATATATTTAATACAGTTTGGTGGATCTGACATAGCTTGTCTTATTTAAAACTTCAGTGTAAACAAAATATTCCAAGAAATGGCAATCTTGGACTTTGTATATCCGAGTACACATTCCCAGTCATTTAGTCTTGCTATTCCAAAAACCTTGGAATATCAAACACTTACCATAAATGGCAGGGGGCACTAATGAATACTGATATGTGCCTAGCATCTTAAAACAGAATGATCCTGAGGAAACTACAGAACTAGCTGGCCTTCAGGTTAGGCAAATAAACTTTAAGAAGGCATGAAAGATGACACTCTTAACTGAGCATGGGAAAATATAGCTACTGTTATAGGGAAAGAAGTTGACCAAAATGTTCCCACTTATTACCCATAACAAAATTTACAAAATGACTTACTGTACACAGTAAGACAAAGAGGATGCAGTATCTCAGTTAATGCCAAACATTCTGGAAACCTTCTGATGAAGTTAAATGCTGTCATGTACCAGGAAGACACCTAACAATGAACAAGACTAAATTAAGTATCTTTGCAAGGTTTTACAGGTCAGGAATAATTTAAGAATGCCTTCTTAAAACCCTTTAGATTCAAAGTGAAAACACAGACCAGCAAATTGCCAATGGCCTGTTTAGGGCTCTTAGACCATCTGGTGGGTCTGAAAACAAGGATTTTGAACTGGGAGGATCATCTAACAGTGTAGTGGTTCTCACCAAAACGGTGTATTAAAATAAGGAAAAATCTAAATGCTACAAAAATAATCTAAATACTGTGTACAAACAGTGTAAACAAAAGTCTTGCTTTAAAACTGACATTCAAATGTCTTTTTTATTAACAGAGAGAATGTTTGTATGGTTCAGTTAGTAAAACCAATTATGCAATTAAATAGTATGTAAAAGTCTGGCTGTAAACCACAAAAGTCAGCTTCTCATACAGGAAGAATGCATGCCTGATATATCAGTTCTAGGTTTGCTCAATACATGGTGGGAAGACCTGGACAATATCCAAGAGGAAGTTAGAAAAATCCAAAATGAGAGACACTACTGGTGAACTCTTGAATCTACCTAGTGGAAAAAAAGGATGGACTTTTATTTACTAGGAGGTGTACCTGATTGCAGCTCTTGTTTTATCAGAAACTATAACTAAAAAGGCACGGTCAGAAAAGTTGTCTGTGCTTCTGCTTTATTTAAATTTTGATTAAAACTGAATATTTTGAGAAGTATATTTATATATATATATATATATATATATATATATATATATATATATATATATATTTGTGTCATATATTAATTATATATTAATTACATGCACATAAGTTGTTGTGTCTTTCGGCTTTTCCCAGTTAGGGGTCGCCACAGCGGAACTCCGGTCCACTAATGATTGGCAGTAGATTTTTACGTGCCGAGTTGCCAGCCCTGATGCACAACCTTCAACGAAGATATGCCCATTCACGCATGTCTCCACACAGAAGACTCTTTAGCTGAGAATCGAACAGGACAACGTCTTACTGTGAGGCGACAACGCTACCGCAGTACCACCACCGCATTTACATGCACATAAGTATAATGTATATATTTATACATCTCTCATTATATATGCGTGTTTGTGTGCGTGCGACTATTGGAAGCACTGCCAGCCATGCCAGGAGAAGTAGAGTAGCAGATGTATAACTTATGCTAGCACAGCTAGCTGGAATTTTGTAAATAATTATATGTCATTTGTATATTAAACCAATTTGTACAGATGCTTGTGCTGAAAATGTGTTTGTGAGGTTTGCTTGTGTTAAAATGCATCAACAGTGCACTCTGCTGGAATGAAAAGAAATGTATGTGTATTACTGTAACTGAATTAAATGTTTATGTTTTAATAGAGGATACTGAGACAGCAAAGGTTAACCGGCTAGCTTACTTTAAGAAAAATAAGGGAAAGGTAAATGAGCCGTTAAACCCTTAAAACGACACACCACAGTGCTGAACAGGACCGGAGACAGTGGGTCTGGAAGAGGCCTTTGTTCATTAGCTCAGGGCACTGCCATAAACATTTAGATGTGTATTGTAGCCGTTTATGCTAAATTCCTGTCACAGCCTCAAAGGGGGTTACTGTGAGAACCTAGCATCAGGTGACCAGATGAGATCATTCTGCAAGCCATCTTGGATATTATATTTCACAGGGAGTAATCTCTGAGTATTCTGTTGTGGGGAACCTGATTAGAAAGACTACTCACATTTCATTGTGCTTGCTCTATTGAGTAAGTTTATTAGGGAATAGTAATTCTCTTAGATTCGGTCAGCAATACACTGAAGCTTAGTTTAGATATTGTTTTTCTTTATTTGTACGAGTCTGTCCATCAATGTTATTTTCAATATTTTCTGTGATTTGAACTCTGTGGTTTACTGTAAATATATATCTAGTACTTTCTTGTTCTTTTATTATTTATTATAATACATATATTTAAACTTTTACTGTGGTTGGTCCTTTTTAGAAAGTATTTAACCTTTGAGAGTGCTTATATTTATTTGGCGACACTGTGTGGGCCACTCCTGAAAGCCTAGCTGTCTTGGTCAACTACTACTATATTAGTATTAATATTACACAGTATAATTGGACACCCTATGTTAAGGGCCTTAGAGTAACTGACAGGTGGCAGTGAATCTACCTTATAGTGTGGTCAAAAATGGTAGAGTGGGCAATCTGTGCCAGCCTTTCCTGTGTGTGTGTGTGTGTGTGTGTGTGTGTGTGTGTGTGTGTGTGTGTGTGTGAGAGAGAGTAAGAGAGATATGCAATTTTCACAAACATACACAAACAGCATGTGTGTCAGCTACTTGGGGCAGGGACACAAAGCAATGGTTTCGCAGTGCCAGCAGGGAGCCTTACTGGGAACCTGTGGAGAGACAGACAGAGGGCTGTGTGTGTGCCTTGTGTGCTCTTAAGGCAAACTGTGCTTGATTCAGAGAGGTCTGCTTCTGGAAATACTGAGTGTACCCATTTGCATTCCAAGTGCACGTCCCTCGAAAGTGTCAGTGGTGAGGATTTAGGCTCCTTGATTACTGGGCCAGCATGGGGACATCAGAGTGCGTTTGTATGTACATACATACACACGCACTTGCATCACATATGTGGGGGGAAGCACACTCACTTGAGTCCCAACTGCTTGAGTTTTATCAACTTGCTGCCAATTACACAACAATGTATGTATCTGCAATCAGCATGAAGTTAAATAAATGTGTTTTTTTGCAGAGGGGCATACACCACACACCCCAACATGAGGGCTCTGTCTCCAAAATATACTGCCTCTGAGATTACAACAATCTGGAAAAAGTGTAGAGAGAAAGTCTGTCAATTAAAGTATCTTATATTCAAATACACACAACAGCAGTCAGTTGAAAGCAATGAGCTGTGAGCAAATGGTATAACAACTTGTGTTAAATGTGAGTAAATTCACATTGTTAAATTTCCCCTTTAACAGTTTTTTTAAGTTAAGAATTGATCGAGAGGCTGGATTATCAAGGGTGGCAATAGTCACAGTGTTGAATGTCATAGGTGAGGTAGGTGGGGCTGGGTACTGGCACCAAAACTTTAATTTGTAACAAAACTTTCAATATACAGCACTGACAGAGCACCTCCACAGTGAGGATCTCTGTCAAGGATTATGGCACAGACAGCATACTCCCTGGTGGAGGAAGAGCCGTTAAGTCTCTATCACTAAGCATGAGCAAGCATGGGCAAGACAAACCATGATGGCACATGAGAAATATACAGGATAATGACTGTTCAACACAGAACACTGCACTTCTCCGTTTCAGAGAAGACTAAGGGCAAGGTAAAAAAAGTATATATGCCTCTCCCAACAGTATTGGGACAGCAGGGCCTGAAGTGACTGCCACAACTAACACTCCAAACTTACAGAAGAAAAAGAATAACATATGAAGTAATACCTGGAGATCACACATGATGGAAGAAAATACAATACAGTAAAAATAAACTACTGCACCAGCAGGTGCTAGTAATAAATGCAAGATGCATACCTTTTTGACTTAACTCAACATACTCAAGGCTTTTTTCAGACAATGATGTAGTCCTACAGCACTGTAGTATGGCAGCCTTCCCAAAGCACACCCACCCCCACCCCCTCCCCCATGAGTGTGCCGTAATGCAGCTGTTCAGCTTTAAAACAGAATACACCTCTATATGAGAAAGCTGCACAAGAAACAGTTAAGGCTTCTGTTTGTCAGCTCTACATCTAATACTAGCTTTTCACATTGTATGCTTTTCTGCTACTTGAAACAACAGTGGCCAACTCCAGATATGAGTATTCCATCTTTCAGGTTTCGCTCTCCTTTAGCTACATTTTTACTTTCAGTAATTAGGCACCACAAAGAAATCCTTCAAAAGACGTAAACAGTAACTGTAGAGTCTGCAAGCTGTTAGCAACTACCTTCTAAGACGGTAGCACACCTTAACTATCTAAGAACATCAAACTGCTAACTTCCATGTAACAAAACATTTAGTACACTCTGTCCAACAAAGCCACATTAAGTGGCTTACACAAGACAATGTACTGCAATCACATGCAAAATGGCATACCTTCTTTATCCTCAAATTTGTTAATGCACTTAAAACTTTTGGTGTCCTGTTTCATCCAGAATCTTCTGTGGGTCTGTCATTTAATATTAACATACATCAGTCCAATGAACCATAAAGTACAGTTTTGTACCTACCATAAATGTAGATGTTCGAGGATCCACATTGCTGCAGTCCTTACTATTGGGTAGTCCGCTGTCCAGTCGGCCCGAATACCAGAGTATATGGCTGACGTCGGTCAGGGCGCATTAGACTGACGTCAGTACGTCAGGGTACTAATGCGCATGACCGACGTCATATCCTCAGTCTTTTCTTGCCCCAGATGTCAGAAGACCCTAAAAAGACAAGGCCCAAAATACCTGCACCAAAAATATGTACAACATATACAAAAATATATACAAAAATATCAGCATATAACCTCACCTACACAACCACCCCTAAGCACAGAGGGAAGGAGGGAGGGTATTGGACTGCAGCAATGTGGATCCTCGAACATCTACATTTATGGTAGGTACAAAACTGTACTATGTTCTTCGGTCCACATTGCTGCAGTCCTTACTATTGGGTAGAATCCCAAAGCAGAGGTAAGGGAGGCTGGCAAATCATAAAGAAGTAGGAGCTGACAACATGCCCTGCAAAACAGCTGTGGCAAAACCAGCCCTAGACTTAGAGTAGATAGGAAGGTGATAATGCTTAGAGAAAGTATGCACTGAACTCCAAGTAGCTGCCTCCAAAATATCCTTAGTTGCCACCCCCTTAGAAATGCTGTTGAAGTGGCAGTAGCCCTAGTGGAATGAGGCCTAATCCCAGCTGGAATCTCCTTGCCATGATGGGAATAACAAAACGCAATGCAAAACCCAATCCACCTAGAAATAGTTTGTTTTGACACAGGCTTGCCCTGTGAACTCAAAGCAAAAGAAACAAACAACTGCTGAGACTGCCTAAAATCCTTAGTCCTGCTTAAATAATAACGCAATTGCCTGTGTACATCTAAAGTGTGCAAAATCTTTTCCCCTTTATTTTGGGGTCTGCATAAAAGTAGGCAAATGAATAGTTTGGTTTAAAGCCACACTAGAAACCACCTTAGGCATAAAGGAAGGATTAGTACGTAATGATACCCTATCCTTATGGAAAATCAAAAGGGCTCTACTGCCATAAGGGCCGGCAACTCAGACACCCTTCTTGCAGAAGTAATAGCCAACAGAAAAGCAGTCTTCCATGACAAGTATTTCAATTCAGCAGTAGCCGCAGGCTCAAAGGTTGTAGAGTAAGTTTTTCCAACACAAAATTGAGATCCCAAGCAGGAGTAGGAGCTCTACGGGGGTCTTATATTCTTTGCCCCTCTAAGAAACTGCTTGAACAAAGGATGCGAAAACAATGGTGGGTCACAATCATAGTGAGCTGAAATTGCTGCAGCATGAATCTTAATGGAAGAGAAGGACAAACCTTTGTCCAATAACTCAGTAAGATATTGAAGAGCCACACTCAAATTAGGCTCAGAAATCTCCAAATTCTTTGCTGTACTCCAAAATAAAAATCTCTTCCATTTTTCTGCACACTTTCCTTGTACTAGGTCTTCTAGCTTCCATAATCACATTTAAAACTTGTTGAGGAAGGTGAGACCTGCTGTGTTTCAACACAGAATATGCCAGGCTGTTAGATGAAGAGAGTGAAGCTTGACATTGAGCAGATGACCGTCCTTCTGAGATAACAGATGAGGAATCAAAGGTAAAGGCCATGGAGGCTTCCTTACCAGACTCCTTAGTAGTGGGTACCAGTGTTGCCGAGGCCAATCTGGAGCTATCAAAATTATCCTTGGCTTGTCTTGTCTGACTTTTAATAGCACCTTTGGAAGAAGAGGCAGAGGTGGAAAGGCATACACATGAAGGTTTTTCCAACTGAAAGACAGAGCATCCACTTTCCAAGCTGTGTGATGAAACCCCTTTGTGCAAAACTTTGGCAGCTGGTGGTTTAGTGGAGAAGCGAACAGATCTATGTCTGGAGTTCCCCATGACACTGTCAATTTCTGAAATACATGAAGATCCAGTTTCCACTCGTGGGGATCCATGATTTGTCTGCTTAACACATCTGCTAAGGAGTTCTGTGCTCCCGGCAGAAACCTTGCCTGAAGAGTTAGTTGTAAGCTTAGCGCAGTCTCCCATAAAATCATTGCTTGCCTGCATAGAGGATAAGAATGTGTTCCCCCTTGTTTGTTGATGTACCACATGACAGTTGTGTTGTCTGTTAGAATCAACACCTGCCCTGGAAGAAGTAACTTCTTGAAAGCCATTAATGCAAACTGGACTGCTAACATCTCCTTCATGTTGATATGTAGATGCTGTAGTCTGGCAGGCCACTTGTCTTGTATCCACTTTCCATTTAGATGAGCTCCCCAAGCAATGTCCGAGGCATCTGTCGTTAAAATCTGACTCGCCTCTGGCCGGGTCACAGAGAGTCCCTTGTTTAGGTGACATTCCTGAGCCCACCACAAAAATTCTTTTTGAAGGCAAGGTATTATTTGAATGACAGTGTCCAAATCCTGGCAGTGCTGTGTCCATACATTTTGAGATACCATTGTAGCTTCCTCATATGCAGTTTGGCATTGGGAAGCACCAGAATACAAGATGCCATGAACCCTAATGCTTGAAGGACTGTCCTTGCAGTCAGCACGGACTGATGAGATAGTTGATGGAAGTAAAGTGATAGACTCTTTTGTTTGTCCGGGGTTAAAATGGCCATCTGGGCTCCTGTATTCAGTCTCACACCCAGAAAGCACATGTCTTGCGAGGGTACTAGACTGGACTTCATTTCGCTCACAGAATACCCTAGGCATCTTAGCACTGCTATAACATATTCCAGATGCTGTAGAAGGTCTTCCTTTTCTTGAGCCAGAATCAGGCAGTCGCCCAAGTAAGGATAGATTTGAATTCCTTTTAGCCTGAAGTAAGCTATCACTGGAGCCAGAACCTTTGTGAATACTCTGGGCGCAGTAGATAAGCCAAAGGGCAATGCAGAGAACTGATAATGAGAATTTCCAGCTCGAAAACGCAGATACTTCCTGCAACTTAGTCTTATAGGCACATGAAGGTAAGCTTCCTTGAGATCTAAAGTTACCATCCAGTGATCTTTGCCCAGCAGAGGTAAAAGCTGTTGTAACGTCAACATCTTGAACTTGGGAATGTCCAGATAAGTGTTGAGGATAGATAAATCCAAAATTGGTCTCCACGTGTTCCCCTTCTTTGGTACTAGGAACAGGCGAGAATAAAATCCTAGGCCCCTTTCTGATACAGGGACTGGCTGAATAGCCCCTATTTGGAGTAACAGAGAAATTTGCTTGTGAGCCTCTTTCCTTTGCGGAGGAGGAACATCTGGCATGCCTTTGAAAGGGGGCAATGTATGGAAATAAAACCTGTAACCGTGGTGAATGATATCCAACACCCATCTGTCTTGAGTAATTAAATCCCAATTTCCTTTGAAAAGAGACAGTCTTCCTCCTAAAGGAGCTGCCAGACGAGAATCTACTGGCAGCTGAAAAGGCAGGTCATTGGGTCTGTTTACGAAAGGACTGACCCCTGCCCTCACCAGAAGTCTGAGCAGGTGAACTCCTGTTCTAGGCCTAAAAGAACCTTGAGCTCTGCCCCTACCACGTCTAGACCTACCCCTAGACTGGGAATCATAAGCAGGATATGTCCATCCCTTAGTAGGCCAATTTCTACTAAACTTCGGTGGCTGCACCTGCAAAAATCTTTAACAGTTTGCATAGACTTAGCTTTGTCCTCCATTTTCTTTAAAACTGCTTCCACAGGCGAACCAAACAACACATCAGACTGTAAAGGAGCATCCAGAATCCTTGTCTTAACATGCTCAGCTAAATTCTGATCCCTCAACCAGGCATGCCTGCGAAGAACAGAACTAGTGGCAGCCACCCTCGAGGAGGCCTGTACAGCATCAAAACCACATTGCAAAGAATGCTTACCCACTTGTTCAGACACATGAACTAAATCCAGCAACTCTTTACACTCAATACCTTCCGCCAAAGCATCCACCTTAGATTTCAGTTGTGAAAGGAGATAATTTTGATATTTAAGCATGTGAAACTGGCAATTCAACGCCTCATGGCTAAAGTGGAAGAAGTATACACTTTCTTTCCCCATCTATCCAAAGCCCTTGCCTCTTTATCAGTGGGAACAGGGTTTTTAACCACAGAGGCCTTAACACCTTTAGGTCCCTGAGAAACAGTTTCCGGGTCTGCCCTAGGACTCTTAAAAGATACTTATGAGCTTCAGGCACCCTATAGTACCTATCAGGTTTAACAGGAGCAGGAGGCAAAGAATCAGGGTTCAGGGAAGCCTCTGCAAAACATCTTCCACCACATTCAACACACGAGGTATAGCTAAGGGCCTATGCTGGGGCAAAACAAGAATTCCCTAAGCCTTTTCCTGAATCAGAGTAATCCTGGCCTTCCCATTTAAAGTGCTCCCTCATGGAATGCAGAGTCTCTGAAAATGAGAAATCCTCAGGAGGAGAAGCTGTAGGAGTGGAATCATCCACATCAGAATCAGAATAAGGATGATACTCCTGCAAATCTTCCGCAGAAGACTCAGAAGCCTCTGAACACTGTTCAAAACTATCAAACTCCGGT